>NC_092742.1:88073847-88373847 GCF_047496795.1 Chiloscyllium punctatum | reverse complement strand
ACAAGGTCACATCTCAACCTCCTATGCTCCAGGTTAAAAAAAAAAGTTCCAGCCTATGCCCATAGCTCAAAGCCTCCGTTCCTGTCAACATCTTGGTAAATCCCTTCTGAACTCTCTCCAACTTATAACAGGGTGATCAGAACTGGACAGTACTCCAGCAGAGGTTCCTCAACCCCAGAACAGTTCTGGCAAACATCTAGACTTTTTAGAAGTTCTAGAAGTCCTTGATGAAGCAAAATGGAAAAAAACCAAACTGAACAATGTTCTGGATAAGTCCGCAACAGTTTTTAGTAAAATTTTGCACAACTTCCTTGATTTTGTATTCCATCTCTGTTAAAGTAAAGGCTTTCACAATCTCTGCCATCTTCGGAGATGTATGTACAAATATCCCCTGGCTGATCAACTTGAAAGTGAGGGACACAAGTGTTCTTGGTCTGAAATGAGGAGTAATTTCTTCACAAAGTGGTGAATCTTTGGAACTTTTTTTACCCTAGAGGTCTGTGGAGACCGTGTCATTGAGTACGTTAAAGAGATTTCAAGATATAATTACACAAATGGACATGGAAAAAAGAGCAGTAATGCGGCAATGATGTAAATAATCACCTATGAACAAATCAACTGGCAAAACAGGTTGAATGACTTTTTGTGTTCATATGTTCCAATTCAAATTCAGAGCTCTGCTCGTCAACCCCTTTTAAATATTTTTGGTTTAAGCATACTATATTTTCTTTTTCTTCTCATCATTTGACACTTCTCTGTTAAACACCATCTGCGACATGGCTGCACATTTCACAGGTTGTCCTCGGTTGTATGGGACTTAAAAGTCAATCAGTAAATTTTGAAATTATGCAATAACACAAAAATACATTAATCCTATGATGAGCCTCTGGGTAACGCCATTTGATTTTCTCCTTCCATCCCAAAGGAATATTTTTGTGACAGATTTGTGCTCCTTACCCAACTTCGTAACCACATGTCCATGGGACTTATTTTGCGAACTATTGCGATAGTTAGTCAAATATCTTTTGAAATCCATGAAACCACAAATAATCTGCCATAGTGCAAAAGAACTGAAGTTCATTAACACTATTTTCCTTTAATAAATTCATGACAATTTTCATATTACCTCAATGAGGTTCCTCAAGTCACAAATAATCTTGGCTTGTATTTATGTTCAAAAATGTTCACAATCAATACTTGTCTGACTGGCATACAATCACTAGTTGCAAATGGTGCAATACGGACAAACCCAATTGCAACTGTAATCTCAATTTTGACCTTACATCCTACAGGAGTGCAAGATACATCACTTTTGTGCTTTAAAAAAAGCAGCAGGGTACTGCTCACATTTTTAGTACTTTCTTTTCAATTTTTTAAATCTCATCTAACATTGGTACACCTTCTTGACTGTTACACTGCATTGATGTTCTGGGGAAGTGGATGCTGCCAAAATACTTAACACTTGTAGATATAGAGATGATGATAGGCTACTTTTTGTTTATAACTGGCCCCACGCTTAAATTGTGTGTTTCTCAGTCATAATACTCGAAATTACAATAGCTACTAATCTACTGGAGACGTTGCTGGTTAATTGCCCAGAGTCTGAAGTCACACATAGGCCAGACCAGGCCTTTTTTCTTCCCTAAAGGCAAGAGACCGGATTAATTTTCCCAAAACTTAACAATAGTTTCATAGTTATCATTAGACACTTCTTGCCAGATTTCTACTGATTTCAAATTCCAGCATCTGCCACGACAGGATTTGAACCTGTCAAGAACATTACCTGGGTCTCTGGATTAATGATAATGGCCTAGCGATACTACCACTAGGCTATTACCTCTGCCAAACATATATGCATTATATATACACATTCTGACTAAACCCATCTTGGGCTGGAATATATTTTCCTCCCTAGATTCTTCCAGAAGTACTTTATTCTATAGCTATTTATCTCAGCTTCTGGTGAAGGTCGATTTCTGCTTTATCCTGATGCCTAATCACTACTTTCTCAAAACACTTGAGCTCCAGCTATGTGGAGGTTCAAGAATCTATATTAAATAGCTTTGTCCTGTCTCAGAACTTGCCCCACTGGCCCAGAAAACTGAAGTTCCCTTCTGGTCATTTCTCTAGCTATACACTAGCATTTGATAATCATGTATTCACTTTTGGCACATTATTGAAAGAAACAGATCTTTACAGAAAATTTAATCTCGGATAATCTGGCATCCCAAATTCTTTCCAATGAAACAATGGATCGAAAATCTAACTGCTTACCTGTCCCAGACATCCAGAGGGTCATTACCAGAATAAAATCGGATTTCTGTCTCAAAGGCTCTGGGAAAAGAAAAGGTACTTTTTTTTGTTATATATTTACTGAAAAAGTTTTTTTCCTTAAAACAAAAACACAAACCAGAAGAAAATACAAAATAATATAAGTACAAAAGTACAGAAAAGTAGAAATGATATATTACGTTATTACAGTAACATTAACTGCAGACTATTGTCCAAGATACAGTCGACTCAAATTTACTTAACTTAAACCAAATTAGCACAACTCAAATTAAATGAGATAACACTAAATTAAATTACAATACACAGAAATTAAATGACATCATGTTATACTATATTATATTACACTGCTCCACTTGTTACACCTCCATCAAGGCTCCTGTCCATAGGAGCAACAGTAATTGTACCCGTATTGACTAGCCCCCCCCAACTCGCCAGGCCCTAATCAATATGGTGGACAGATCCATGTCTATATAAATTAGAAAGGGCCACCATGTCTTATGCTCCGTTCCATGGTGCACCCATACTTGTCAAGCAATCCTGAGTGACGTGCTCCATCACCAGTCTGTGCCACTCTGCAAGGCCTGGAGGCTTTCTTGATATCCAGTTCCTTCAGATGTTCTTCCTCGCACAGTTAGTCAAAATATTTAACAACCTGTTCCCATGCTCATCTAGAGAGGGAAGGTTCTGTAGTCCCAAGAGGAGGGACACCAGTTCCCCCCCACCTTCCATGCCCAGAATCCTCTCCAGGTGATTAAATATGGCCCCCCAGTATCCGCTGACCTTGAAACAGGACCAGAAACAATGTATAAAAGATGCCAATATTGTTTACACATTTGGGACATTTCAGGAAGGTTCCTTTCTTAAATTTTGCTAATCTCTCTGGCACCACATGGGCCCTGTGGAGGATCTTCAGTTGCATCGCTTGAGCCCTATTATATATTAAAATCTTTACATTCCCCCATATATCTTCCCACATTTCCAATGAGATTTCCTCCCTCAACTCCTGATTCCAAATCTCATGAGGTCTCTCCATATCCCCCAAGGCATTCCCTCTCTGCAGATGGTATATGGTACCACATTGGAGCACTCTATGTTCTATATCTGACTTGTAGGGCTGAGTCAAGAGCGTGGTTTCTGTATATAATCCCCAACTTGGAAATATCAGAAATGGTCCCCATTAGGGATCCTGTATTTCTGACCTAACCGGCTAAAAGGCATCAAGATTCCCCCCTTCCCCCCCTCCTCCACGCGCTGATCCAAAGTCTGGATCTCCTACTCATGCTTTGCCAGTATGGCAATGATTGGTTCCAGCGCTCCCTTGATCTTTTCAGAGGTTTGTAAACTCAGTTAATAACTGCTGTTGCTCCATTGGACTCAAGGGCACTGCCATGGGGTCAATGCAATGGCCTCGGGTGTACCCGATATAGCAGGGGAATGCCTGCTCGCTGCTCTCCCCTAAACCCTTTCCCTTTGATGTCTTCATATCAGCTTCTGAACTCAAACCTGATTTAAAAAGGGGCTCTAGGTATTCCACTTATTTGAAACTCCAGACTTCCTCAAGGGTGACTAATTTGGAGGGGATGGTGGTGGTAAGAGCCCACCTTGCCTGGGGTATGGCACAGAGCTCAACACAGCAGACTGTTCAGACTGCCGCCAGATTCAATCTCCAGAAAAAGGAAATTACAACGAAACAACATTGTTGACTAAGATGAACATCGACAGCCATCTGCATATGATGTGACTACTTAAGCACTGAGAGAGAACTGCAAGTTTGACAATCCAGATGTCAAAAACTATAAGGCAACCAGATTTCTTACTGCTCTGCATGATATTAACAATGTGCTGAGTTAGCCAAGAAGAATCATTGCTTACTCAAAGCAAGGTCCTGAATAATTTAATATAGCCTGTAAACAAACCTCCAGCACCATCAAGTTTCACCCATTTAGGACAAGGGTAGCTACAGCATAAAAACACTTCAAGCTATCCTCCAAGTCAGATGCCATTCTGACCTGGAGATGCATCATTGCTTTTTTTTTTAAATTGCTGATGGATTAAAATTATACAGAATGCAATGGCTTAAGAAGTGGTTTAGAAACACCACGTTTGAAGTGTGCAAGTCAGGCTGTGCCAGCAACACAAATAAATTTTAAATATATTTTAGCATGGCAATTGCCACTAAGACCAAGATGAAAAAATATTTTATACATACTAACAAATATCCAGAGGCAGCGGATTTAAAGTTAGCTCAGAGAGAGTCAGTAGAATGTGAAAAATTATTTTTGTTTTAAAAAATATGCATTTTAAGTTATTGGGCCAGCACACTGTACATCATAACATTCAAGGAACAGACAGTTCAAAGGTGTTCCTACATTTGACTGTTCCAAAATTAATTATATTCAATATTGCTTAAGGATAGTCCTAGTTGCAAAATTTTCAACAGACTGAAAAAAAAGGGTTCATGGGTCATTGAAGACCAGTCTCAGATCACACACAGTTAATTAGAGAAACAGATAACATGGCATGAAGTGTTATGTACAAAAGAACTATTGAGCTGGACAGCTGAAAAGGCCATAAAAGAGGTCTACTCAGAGTCAGTGAGAATCAAGAGTAGTTGGAGAGCTCTATGCAGTCAGAACTCAGGCAGATGATCTGGGAGTTAGTAGGCAGCTAAGTGTTAAGAGTTTGGATACAAAAAACAGGCTTTTTATAATTTATGGCTCAGAACAGGAGTTAAAAACTCACAAGCAGCAAATGCTTCGTGTATCTCATCCAGCTTGAAAAAATATCCAGTTTAGTGAAACTAGCAGTCTGAGAACACTGTACAAGTACAGTTTACAAATTCAAGGGAGTTAAGCTCCAGGAAAGAAAAGGTGAACTATGAGAACTTGAGCAGTCACTGAGGCTGCCAACAGAGTAGGTCTTGAGAGAGTTTCAAGGCCAGGCTGTCAAAAGTGAAGCATCATAATTGTTTGAAAAACTAACAAGATTCCAGTGTTAATTTTTCATCCATGGAGCTTCCAACTCCAAACAGTATCACAAATCTAGAAGTTGAGAGAGCCAATAGTGACTTAATTCCTCCAATTTAAAAGGGCCTTCAACACAATGATTGGTTTTACGCCACATCTATGCAGTTGTTTGAAGACTTATCTTGTGAAAGCATTCAACCCTTCCAAAAGAAAATCTAACAAACAAGGGAATAGGGATAGTGATCAAATACATCACTGCAACCTCTGAACAGGAATTACAAAATACTACAAATGCTGAAGCTAGAAAAAGCTAAGAACACAAACAGGTCAATCAGTATCTTCAGGTGGATAATGCACATTCCAGATGTGTCCTCAACGCGAGATGTAAAACAATGAGTTGGCATGTCTGTGGATCCTGATGGATTTAGATCCTTAAAAAGAAACAAGTGGTATAGTTGATGTGTTAATCTTAATTTTTCAAAATCCATTACAGTTGGGGAAGGATCCTTTTTTGGGGGTAGAAGAGACAGAGACAGACAGCTGTTAGACTTCAGCAGTTGAGGGCCCCACATTATACAAAAATGTGAATGCAAAAGCGATTTACAAGAATAATTCCAGGATTGAGGAAAGATTGGGACTGGTTTTCTTGAAAAGGCGGCACCCGAAAAGGAGATTTAGTAGAAGTTTCAAGATCATGCGTGAGTTGAATAGAGTAGCTAGGGAGCTGTCCCCAATCAGAAAAAAAAGAACAAGGGCAGATTTAAAGTGACATGTTCAGTTATGTGAGGAAAACAACTTTCTCAGTGAGTAATTAGTGCATGGAAATCACTACCAGGAAACAGAGGAGGCACATTCAACTGGAGGCAGTCAAGAAAGTAGAGGATCTTTATTTGAACAGGAAATGGGCACAACGGAATAGAACCGGATCAATAGGATGGGCCAAATGACTACCTCCTACTCTAACAATTCTGTGATTCTGTATTCTGCCAGAGCCAACATGGTTTTGTCAAAGGGAAATAATGTTTAATTTATTTGAATTCCTTGGAAGGGGCATTGAGTATAAGGATAGGCAAATTATGCTGCAGCTTTACAGAACTTTAGAGTTATAGAGATGTACAGCATGGAAACAGATCCTTCGGTCTAACCAGTCCATGCCGACCAGCTATCCCAACCCAAATTAGCCCTACCTGCCAGCACTCTGCCTATATCCCTCTAAACCCTTCCTATTCATATACTCATCCAAATGCCTCTTAAATGTTGCAATTGTACCAGCCTCCACCACATCGTCTGGCAGCTTATTCCATACACATACCACCCTCTGCGTGAAAAAGTTGTCTCTTAGGTCTCTTTTATATCTTTCCACTCTCACCCCAAACCTATGTCCTCTAGTTCTGGACTCCCCAACCCCAGGGAAAAGAAAGACTTTGTCTATTTATTCTATCCATGCCCCTCATCATTTTGTAAACCTCTAAGGTCACCCCTCAGCCTCCAACGCTTCAGAGAAAACAATCCCAGCCTGTTCAGCCTTTCCCTGTAGCTCAGATCCTCCAACCCTTGCAACATCCTTGTAAATCTTTTCTGAACCCTTTCAAGTTTCACAACATCTTTCCGATAGGAAGGAGACCAGAATTGCATGCAATATTCCAACAGTGGCCTAACCAATGCCCTGTACAGCTGCAACATGACCTCCCAACTCCTGTACTCAATACTCTGACCAATAAAGGAAAGCATACCAAATGCCGTCTCCACTATCCTATCTACCTGTGACTCCACTTTCAAGGAGCTATGAACCTGCACGCCAAGGTCTCTTTAGTTAACAAGGAGATTGATTAGGTCTCTCACATGGAATATTGCATATAGTTCTGGTTACCACACTACCACAGGGGTGTGGATGCTTCAGAGAGGGTACAGAAAAGGTTTACCAGGATGTTGCCTGGTATGGGGGATTTTAGCTATGAAGATAGACTGGATTGTTTTCACTGGAATGCAGGTATTTGAGGGGAGACCTGATAGAAGAAGTTTATAAGATTGTGAATGGCATGTGTAGAGTGGAAATTGAGTCCTTTGGAATCTTTCCTCAAAAGGCAGTGGACACAGAAATCTTTAAATACTTAAGGCAGAAGTAGATTATAAAAAGTGTGAAAGATTAGTCAGGGGTATGCAGGAATATAAAGTGGAGGTTAAAATCAGATTGGTCATGATATTAATCAAATAGCATTACAGACTCAAAAGTTCAAACAACCCACTACCGTTCCTCACTCGTATTAAATAGGACTGCTCCAATCAGGGCTGAATTTGGTAAGGAACTTGGCCTCCCACCCCCAAGACGTCAATCTGCCTGTTCCCATTTCTTAAGCAGTGTTCTTTCATTTAAATCAGATGGTGCTCATCCAGATGATAGCTTTGGCAATCTAATCAATCTCCTTGTTAGGCAATTCAATACAAAACGATTGGTTACAAGGATGAATGAAGTAGCAAATATGGACAATATTCCGCTTTCAGAGCAGACTGGATAGTCTGATTTATTGAACATGGATATGAAATTAATATTTGACAAAATGTTGCCAGTGGTTTTTTTTTCCCCATTAGCAACTTGCTAAGTCATTAGTTCAAATCTCACCATGCTAAATTGTGAAACTGATTTCTTGAAATCTGCTAACTTGTTGATTGACGCCATGCAAAGTGACCACAAAAACTGCCAGCTTCTATCTAGGCCATGACTTATGTGCTGATGTCTAACAAAAAGGAATCTGCAAGTCCCTCTCATCATGGGCAAGATGTAACCATAACCCACCAAGCAAGGGTCACTTTCAGTGCCACCTGGATTGGCTTGCAAGCAACTTAACTTGTACAAGCAATTATTATGAAGTAAGGCAGCTTTTCTTTCTACAGGGAGGTAGGGAAAAGCAATTAAAACTAAACTATGAACAACATCTAGAACCTTTTTTTAAAAAACATTGTAACTTGTTTTAAAGAAATTTGATTGTTTTAGAATCTTGGCTGCTGTGAAATGTATCAGTTGTCAAAACGTGAGCATGGTTTTCACAGCAGGTTCTTTGGATGTGGATTGACCAGATGTCTCCTCAGGTGAAAACACTTAACAAGATTATCTGGTGTAAAAAAAGGTAAGGGAAACATCAATAGAGCAGTGTAATGATAGTAATATTGCACAGTGCATGGTCGAAATATGATCTACTTAGCTCTCTTTGAGAATATCATTTGTCACAAAATGTATAAAAGTGGCTTGTTCCCTTCTATATTTAGAACTATTCTGAAGTTTGAATAATGCAGTGCTTCTACTCCAGCCCAGTTTCCTGTTCCCTATCAAAATTACCTTGTAAACAAATCAAATAAACAGCAAAACAGCATTACTCACTGTTTCTGCTCTTGAATACTGATATGACTTAAAGCTTCATGCTGTGCAAGCACATCCTTAAGTGTATTCACATCCCGGCCTTGTTTCAAAGGCTGGACATTCTCCTTACTCAGTTCCCAGTCTGCCTCTGCCATCTTATCACGTTAGATAGTGTTAACAGCAGAACCTTGAAAATTAAAAGCACAACATACATATTTAAATAATTAAGATAAATTTGTGAAGGATTAGTAGGGTAATAGATAGAGAGAAATTACTGAAAATGTCATGACACACCAATAGCCCGAGAGTCATAAAGTTGGTGTAATTATACAATTTAAATGTCAGACCTTGAATTATTAAGTTCAATTTTTGTTAATGCCAAAAATACATATGCAGTTACAAAATTAATCTTTTGATTACAGTTACATCACTACAAGAGACTACACTAACCAACCATAACTCTTCACTTACAAATGGAAGGGCTTTTAACAGACCAAGCTTATTATTATCTGGGATCCATATTTCAAAAGGCTTGGGGAAACAGATTCTACACTGTTATAGACAACAATGGGAGAAGAACAAACATCTGTTTCCAATGTGTTTTGGAAAACGAAGTGGTCCAGGATTCTTAAGCCTACAGTGTGGGGACAATTGAATAATTGACAACACTCTCATGGGTTAAAATAAAAGATTACTTATTCACACACGATTCCCCAAAAAAATTTCAAATCATACTCACGGATATACAGAAACTGGTTAATGAGAATATTACATTTTTACAAGTTAAACAATAGTTTGCAATTTATGACTGAAGGGTCTTGGAAAACACATCCTGTAGCTGAGTGAAGTCAGCAGCATCTGCAAGTGTTTGACCCTGGAAAAACTATCATGGCCTTTAACAGGTTCAAACATCCAAATCTTGTACGAGTTGTAGTTTGTGGGTGAGACAGTCTCCAGTATTTCATGACCTATGAGAGCGGTGTTTCCAAAAGAGGAAAAAGCTTCTAAACCGTGAAGTTCAACCGTCTGGAAAAATCCAAAATAAACACAATGTTCCACAAAAATGCAAAGATCTAACCAAAGAACAGTGCTTAATAAACTTCCAACAGTCAACATTGTTGTGTGGCAAAGGGAAATAGCAATAACAGCTTACAGACTGGAATCAGACAATATGTCTGAAATTGACACATGGAAGCAGTCAGAAAGCTGAAAGACTTTACCTATATCCAAGTGATATACCCCAGAAAGAATGGCAAACATGCATTGTAAAGAGCAATGAAGAGATTAAATAGGTCAGAATGTGGACAAGTCGTGTTGCTGCTGAACATGGTGATCCATAATGAATATATCTGCACTGTTTGCAGCCTGAGGAACTTTGGATAAAAAGTTGACAAGCTGAAGACATTGCACCACCTCAGATAGGGGGTATGTTATATTTACACTTTGCTCCAGGTAGATATGACTATAGTTAAGGCAAGCATGAACACCTTAGGGTAGTGCTCGAGGATTTTCAGCCCTTGCAATTGCCCATTATCTATGGAAGGTTCTCGCAAGCTGTGTGGATGAGTGGAAACTGTGGGAAAGATGAGCAAACAGCTTGCAGCACTGTGGTACAGGAAGCCAATTAAGTGGAGAGAGGAAATTGGAATATATGCTAGGTCAGTCATCAGCAACCACTCATTAACATGTATAAATGTCCACCTTGGAAACTCCAGATCACTGGTCATGGATTCTGTAGATCCTCGAGTGGCTGATTATCCTGGTCCTGGAGCTGCATCACTGACACATCTGGCAGATGTTTCCAGAGTGTGGAATTGGTTCTTGGTCTTGAATTTGCTGGTATTCCTTTATCTGGTTCCTTTTCTGTACTCTTGTTGACAAGTTTTGAAGAATTGCCCTGTTCATACAGGAGCTTCCTCCAAATCAGTTTCTTCTCAACAAGGGTTTCCCACATGTTGACATTCTTGTTGCATTTTGAGGGAAACTTTCAGGGGAGCCTTTCAAATGCTCCCTTTGTACGCCTCTTGTTCAAATGTCTTCGTTGAGTTGGGTAAAGATTATTTGCTTTGGCAGTTAGAACTCAGGCATCCTAATATGAGGCCAGCACAGCAGAATTGATTTTGAATGATTATGCCCTCAATGCTGGTGCTATTGGCTACTTTGAGCATGTCAATATTAGTACACCTGTCCTCCCAGCTGATGTGGAAGATCCAACTCAAAGTGTCTACATGTAGTTCAGATTTTAAAGCCATATGGAAGATAGCAGACAGTATAATTAGCAAGATAGATATTGTTCCATCCAAACTTGATTGCAAGCCTCAAAGACTACGTGGCCAGCCCAGTACCAAGTTAAGGACATCTCCTTAGGACTGGAAAGAAGTAGCCATGATCTCACTGAATGGCAAAGCAGACACAATGGGCCAAATAAGCCTACTACCGCTACATGAGTGGTCTCAAATGCCAAGATCAATATTGGTGCCAAGACAAGTACCATCCCTTTATGCTTCTTACATGAGGGTTTTCAAGAAACCAGTACTGCCCACATATGATAAGCCATCTGCTTGTAACCTATTTGACTTTTCATGATTGACACAATATATATCAAATGCAACGTGGATCCTCCAGATGGACATCTTTTATATTCTAAAAACAGCTGTCCTAGCTATTATCTACCAGTATATACAAATTAACATATTGTGATCCATTAGGTTACAAACACATCAGTTGTAGCACCATAGATTCCAGACCACATCAAACTCATACATTTGGCTCAGAGACAAACGGGGCAGATTCAGCAAGTAGACTGAATGCACTCAGCAAGACCTAAACTGCTCATCTCTGAACAGAACCCCTCCCCGCCCCCACTCCACGCTCACCCCCGCCACCTCCCCCTCCCCGACCCCCCGCCCCCTCCCCGCAACCCCCCCATCCCCCCGCCCTCTCCCCCCCAACCCCCCCATCCCCCCGCCCTCTCCCCCCCACTTCCCCTCCCCGCGACCCCCCCCACGCCCCCCACTCCCCCTCCCCGCGACCCCCCCCATCCCCCCTCCCCGCGACCCCCCCCCGCCCCCTCCCCGCAACCCCCCCCAACCCCCCGCCCCCTCCGCACCACTCCCTCCCCGCAACCCCCCCATCCCCCCGCCCCCTCCGCACCACTCCCCCTCCCCGCGACCCCCCCATTCCCCCTCCCCGCCCCCTGCCCAAGCCCCTCCCCGACCCCCCACTCCCCACCCCCTCCCCGACCCCCCACTCCCCACTCCCCACCCCCTCCCCGCAACACCCCCCCACTCCCGGCCCCCTGCCCGCCCCCCGCCCCCCGCCCCCGGCCCCCGGCCCCCCGCCCCCGGCCCCCGGCCCCCGGCCCCCTCTACACCACTCCCCCTCCCCGCTCCCACTCCCCCCCACCTGACCCTCCGTGTTTCTGTCTGTGTTTCCGCTGTCTTGGCCCCCTTACCCTATGGTTCTGTGTCCCTGTGTTTGTTTCTGTCTGTAGGAGTTTTCTCTCTCTCTCTCTGTGTGTGTGTGTGTCCGAGCCGCTCGCGCCGACAATTCAAAACCCAACCGTCATTCATCGGCCAGTATCCTCGTTCCTGATTGGATTAGATTTTCCCTCAAGCCCTACCCACCCTGACACCAAACCAATTCCTTTTTTTAAAAAATATTTTTCTTATTTTACATGCACCATGTGTAAAATAATTCTCAACCCTATCTGCTCTCCGACTTTACAACTCCTGTTTTAAATTGCCATTTTCTTCCCCCTTTGCTTTTCCTGCCTCTGATTGGCTGCTGCTGAGGGGAGGCGGGGGCTAACGGTGCGGTGCATTCTGGTAGATGTAGTTTCTTACCCCCCACGCCCTCCAGGTGGTTGCAGGGATTGACTCCTCAAGGAGGGTCGTACCTGCAGCAATTTGAACTTTGTTTTTCTCACACACACATGCTGCCAGACCTGCTGAGTTTCTGCGTTTGGTTCAGATTCCTAACATCCACCCTATTTTGCTTTCATGTGATTGAGGGGCTGCTGTTCCTTTAACTCGCTTGCTGCACACTCTTCACTTTGAATCTTGATGTGGAAGTGCCAGTGTTAGACTGGGTTGGACATAGTTAAAAATCACACAACCGAGGAGCAGCGTTCTGAAAGCTTGTACTTCCAAATAAACTTGTTCATCTATAACCTGATGTTGTGTGATTTTTAGCTTTGAACCTTGTCAGCATTTTGCAGGGACAATGCCTCCTCCGCTGTTAACACCTCTCCATGCATTTTCAGAAGGTGCAACATTTGCCCGTTTACTTCCTTCCTCTTGCCTAACCAATATCTCAGACACACCTTCTAGGTAAAGCAGTGATTTACCTGCACTTCATTTAACCTAGTCTACAGTATTCAATGCTCACAATGTGGTCTCCTCTACAATGAGAAGATAAAACATGGATTGGGTGACCGCTTTTCAGAACACTTCCAATCTATCTGTAAAAATAACCCCAAGCTTCCGTCTTACTATGTCAATGTTTCTGTCTTAGGCCAGATTGCTCCAGCGAAGCTGAAGGAACTGCACCTCATCTTCTGCCTAGGTATCTTTTTAACTATTTCAGAGCACGAACATCCTTCTCCATGTTCATTACCCACTGCCAGGTCCTGATCTGTATGGGTTCATCCTAGGTTTCAACTATTCAAACTTCCTGTTTGCACCCATTCAGTATGTATCTCTGCTTGCTTTCATTAGCAGTCCCTTTGCTTCTTTTATTTCCTTTTTTGGGGCATTGTCTCCAACAATTCGATTCACCCCTCACTGTCCCCCATTTCCACCTCCTTCCATCAGCTTAAATACTAACATTTCCCAGCTGCTTTCAGTTCTGATGAAAGGGCACTTGATGTGAAATTTGGGAATCATGGAGAAATTCACAGAAATGAGATTCCTGACTTCTAGAAGTAAAACATCTGATTCTCTAACCAAGTGTTGAATTCTTGCAAGTGAGCAGCAGGACACTTAATATGCAACCATTAGCTTCCATGAGCATCTAATTTTTAGCTAATGTCATTTCATTGTTAATGCAGTTTTCTGTCCTCCCATCTGCCTGTTAGAAACTAGACAGCAACAAACAATTCCCAACATGAATGTCAGAGCGGTAACTTAGAGATTCCAGAGAGTTGTTTGGACACCAAGCAGCAATATTCCATGGCATGCAACACCCTGCAACTCCCATCAGCAACATCACAGAGCATGCAACCTCCCCAACCCCAGTCCCCTGTCCACAGACAATACCATCAGACAACCACCAGTCTCAATGCATCTTCATGTCACATCCCCAACTCACAGTCCAGTTCTGCAATTCAACACTGCAGGACATTGGCACCTCTCATTGAAAAGCTGGTGTCAGGGCACTGTGCCGGCAGGTGCAAGAATCGAACTTGATTTGGAACTGGGTGCATTTCAGGGTTTAGAACAGGATGCATGTCAGAGTTCCTCACTTTGCTCTTTTAGCCCTTACCCACTTTGGACCTGTTTGGATGTTCACAGCATCTTTGTCTTGCCTTGCCGTTTTCTGCTTTGCTCCCTCAGCTAGACCTTACAGGCTCACGGTACTTGTGTCTTGCCTCGCCTTTCGGTGCATACAGAAAGTCAGGCAACTTTTCATGATTATCAGCAGCGATCAGTCAAGGGAGTTAACATGTTTTTGTACTGCTCTGTGCTACATGCCAGTACGCATTTAAACTGAATGATCATGTCTCAAAGTCTAAGGGGAGTGATCCTCAGTCAGGTCAAGGGTGTCTGAATCATTGCATTTCAGGGTTAGACCTTCTTCAGCCCTCTATATCCATTTTAATCTGCATTGAGATTCGGAGTAATTCAGTCAGGGTGTTGCACACAAGTCAGTCAGGGGTCTGGTCACATATTAGTTGGGGCTATCTGCCCAAGTTGGTTTGGAGAGGGGGGAATGCTGGAGGAGGAGCTGAACCACAATCAGTCCTTGGGAGTCAGCTCTATAGAAGTCAAGGGGGCGTTATCAGTGACAATATATATGGGCAAATATGCAACAAAGACATGGAGAGACTGAGCAGCAAAAGATGCACCAGCAACCCCTGGGCCAACTTCTAGTAGATGCCACACAGTTTCCAAATGAAGAGCTCAGAGCTGATGGTTCTGCCAGCATGTGCAGGAGGTTACAGGAGGTTCACAGTATATTGCTCTCAATGACATTTCCTCAGTACTTCTGCAGCCTGAAAATGACCTGGGAGACCTGTGCTGGGACCAACAAAATAGAGGAGCCACATCTGCACGCAAGAGTAGTGCAGAAACCAAGAGAGGTCAGGAGCCAGATTCCACGCTGGAGTAACCACACAGGGGCTGGGACAAATCCACAGTGGAGGATCTGCACAGGGACCAATGATGAAGTAGACTCAGGGCTGGAGGGGCAGTTTCCCCAGAGAGCAATCTTCATCAGGCAGATAGAAGACAGACCAGAAAAAGAGGTGGAAGATCAAGGGAAAGGAGTTCCTAACATCCCGGCTGGAGAGCAGGATGTTGCCCCCACCACTTTAACACGATCAAAATATTCCTCGCCAACAGCCCATTTGGGTCCAGTGAACCATCCCCAGGTGTCACTGATGTATACTTTATCTAACTAATGTCTCATATCTAAACTACCACTTCTTCACAAACTCATTACCTATATTACTTGCAAAACATTGCCTAACTGTCATCATAAAATCCCTACAGCGTGGAAACAAGCCATTCGGGCCAACAAGTACACACCGACCCTTCGAACAGCATCCCACCCAGACCCATTCCCTTACCCTATTATGTGATCACCAACTCCTAAAAGCAAGTCATCAGTGCCATTTCTTCTAGATTTCAAGACCAGGGAACATATTTTTAAGGTGAGAGGAGAGAGATATAAAAGTGGCACAAGGGGCAAACTTTTTATAAGGAGGATGGTTTGTGTGTGACATGAATTTCCTGAGGACATGATGGGTATGGGTATAATTACAACATTTAAAAGACATTTGGATAAGTACATGAATATGAAAGGTTTGGAGGGATATGGGCCAGCAGAAGCCAGTTGGGATTAGTTTAGTTTGGGATTATGTTCGGCAAAGGAACTGAGGACTCTATGAGCAAGACTCAGTGTAGCTCCATTTCCACCACCTACAAACAGAACCCACCACCAGGGATATATTTCCTTCCCCACCCCTGTCTGCATTCCGCAGAGACCATTCCCTCCGCGACTCCCTTGTTAGATCCATGCCCCCCACCAGCCCACCCTCCACTCCTGGCATCTTCCCCTTTCAAATCAAGAAGTGCACAACCTAAGCCTACACTTCGCCATTCACCTCCGTCCAAGGCCCCAAAGATTCTTTCCACATCCAACAGACATTTACCTGTACTTCCACACACATCATCTACTGTGTCCGTTGCTTTCGATGTGGTCTCTTTTCCATTGAGGAGACAGGACGTCAACTTGCGGAACGTTGCAGAGAACATTTCTGGGACACCCACACTAAACATATCCACCGCCCTGTGGCCGAAAACTTTAACCCCTCACCCTCCCATTCCGCTAAAGACATGCAAGATCTGGCCTCCTCCACTGCCAAAACCTAGCCACCTGACGCCTGGAGGAAGAACACCTCATCTTCCACTTTGGGACCCTCCAACCACATGGGATCAATTCACCAGTTTCCTCATTTCCCCTCACCTCACCTTATCCCAACATGACACCACCCTCTTGAACTGTCCATCTTCTTTCCCACCTATCTGCTCCACCCTCCTCTCTGACCTTCACCCCCACCTTCACCTACCTATCGCATTCCCAGCTACCTTCCCCCCCAGCCCTACCCTCACACCCCCACCCTCCCATTTATCTCTCAGCCCCCTTGCGCTACACCCTCATTCCTGCTGAAGTGCTTATGCTTGAACTGTCGACTGTCCTGCTTCTTAGATGCTGCCTGACCGGCTGTACTTTTCCAGCGTCACAGTCTTCAACTCGGATCTCCAACCTCTGCAGTCCTCACTCTCTAGCAGTGCAGCTACAGACTGGGATATCCCAGGAGACTGGCAAAATGATGTTAGCTGCTGGAATGAGACCTGTAACATGAGGGGATGGGTAGCCATCCTCTCCCAGTGTCCATAAAAGTGGCCAAAATAGTCACTGAACATTTCCCGATTTTACACAACTTTTACACCATTCAAAATAATCATGAAGCACACCACTCTTCATAGTATCTCTCTTCAATAGATCTTTTCCTCTTCCAGCAGAGGGCAATATTGGCTCAAATGTTTACCCCGAGCTTTACTGTATTAATATATCTCAAAGCGTTTCAACCATGTTGATTTGTTATGAGTGAAACAACTTGTGTGGGTCAGTGCATCACCTGACAATCTGCTGCTGATTCTGGGGATCTGAAATAAAAACAGAAAGTGCTGGGATTCCTGGGCAGGCCATCTGATGTCTGGTCCCACACCTGAAACACCAACACTTGACTTTCTCTCTACAGGTGCAACTTAGGATGCTGAGTGTTTCCATGCATTTGATTTACGTATCACCCCAAGAAATCTCGGGTCTTTTCCTCAAAGTGGAATCACAAATATTAAAGCCGGGTAAAATGATCTTAATTTAACTTCTCACTCGGGAAAAACCGAAATTCTATGGGAAGATGTTAGTGGTGTTAACTGAATGCCTGCAGGCTAGATTTGGGGAAGGCCTTAATTCTGTTGTGGTTATGCTGTAATGCAAGCCCTCCAGTTTTGGGTTCTTTTATCTTCAATAATATACTTTATTCATTAAAAATCTCTTTATATTTATGTATACAAAGTCACAAACACAGTTTGGTACAATAGTATTTGAGGAAAACAAGCAAACATTGGAGTTTAACTCTATCCAACAAACAAACCAAAGGCATCCCCCACTTGTATAAAACAAGACACCAGGAGGGTCTGAAAACTGAATGATTCCCATTTAACTTCAGTAGGAAGACCTCAGACAGTGGTCTTTCCTGCCCATAGATGTCAGTATAAGAGGTGTAGGTCACAACATTTCGACGTAATTTGCACCCTGTCCTTCCCACCCTACTTGTCCACACAAGAACAACCTTTCCTTCACAATTCAGCTTCTCTATTACCAAGACTTACCTGACAAACATCCCAGAACAGGTCAACAGGTTCCTGCTGATGATTATGCTCCCCATTCAAATCATCCAAGTATTCTTTGTCAAATTTCACGGAAGTGGGTGCAGCCTGGGAATGCCGTCAAATACAAATACCTTGGCTTCATCACAATGCACAATGGTTCCAGTGGAGTTCTGCAGATAAATTGTCACCCTCCTGGACTAGGTCAAGTCGCTATTCGAAAAAATGCAACAGTTTCCCATTCCACCCCACCCCCAACACCCTCCTCCCCACCAAATCCAAAAAACCCATAGATCCTGAGCTGCAAATTTGGCTTTTGTGTTTTGCAACAACTGCGTGCAACAATTGTAATCGATCTGTTCGTTATCATCTTAAGTTTCTGGGATCTCACTGTACCCAAATTGCATGCCACATTTCCTATATTACAACAATAGCTTCCTCAGTGCAGAGATTTGCAAACCAGCTGCAGTTTGGCCCCTCGAACGTACTCTGCCATTCCTTAAGACCATGGCTGATCTTTTTGTGGACTCAACTCCACTTACCTGCCCTCACTCCATAACCTTAATTCCTTTACTGTTCAAAAATCTATCTACCTTTGCCTTAAAAACCTTCAACAAGGTAGCCTCAACTGCTTCACTGAGCAGGGAATTCGCATTCCTTTGGGTGAAGAAGTTCCTCGTCAACTCAGTCTTAAATCTGCTCTCCCTTATTTTGAGGCTATCCCCGCTAGTTCTAGTTTCACCCACCAGTGGAAACAATCTCACTGCTTATGAATAATTCAATAATTAAGAATTATTCCCTTCATAATTCGATATGGTTTTATAAATCCCTCTTCATGCACGTGGCAGTTACAAGTACATGGTGGACAGGTGCTGTGCAACCCCACAGCCAGTGTGGAGCCAATACTCTTGGTTATTGAAGAGAACAAAATTGGAGAGGTTCTCTTTCCCTCTTGTGGTGTTCATGTTAATTTCCCCTCCAGGAAACTGTGTACCCCTTCCAGTGTACTGTGCACAAGTAAATAAAGAGTGACTTGGTGATAGGATACCGGCCTCTGTCCAGTTAGTTCACTCATCCAGCTATCAATATTTCTCATCTCTGGGATTGACAAGAGTGTCAGGGGTCATGGAGTACATGCAGTAAAAGTAGGTTTAAAGCCACGAACAGATAAACCATGATCGTAATGAATGATAGGCTCAAGGGACTGAATGGCCTATTCCAGGCTTAATGAGTTGTTCTTGCAACAAGAGTCCAACAGGGGACAGTGTTGACCAGTTTGAGAACTCACAGACTGCCACCTGCACCTCAACCAATGCTGAATGGAAGCAGGGTGGAAAATGACTTCTGTGTCTGGCCTGACAATTTATGCAACTTGATAGCACGGTTTTAGCTAGTGCCGTGCAGCAGGCTTAAACCTCGAGGAGCTCAATGGGCCAATTCTACACTCTCTCACAGAGCCAGTACACAGCTGCTGTCAGGGATATGTGCACTGCTAATTCTTGGACATTAATGGGACTGGTTGTTATTGTTTTGCCCTGAGTTTTTTTTTAAAACTTTCTCTCTCTTTTCTTGGAATCCGACTCCACTGGTTTTGCGCCACCACAGACATGTAGCCCTTCTTTGACAAACAAGCCAAGTTTGCAAGCGGTGACAGACAACTAAGCCCTGGATAGAAGGCAGGGCTAATAAGCTTGCTCACCCCCTTGCCAAACAGCCCACCTAGCTAGACTCACGGCATTAGAGGGTGAATAACCTCAACGTGGGTTAGTGATACCTGCAGAGGAGGAGGGGACACACGTCAGAATGCGGCATCGGATTTATTTTTTAAAAGGAGCAGACGGAGATTCTTCCCACCCTGACTCAGCCTGGCCCAGACAGTCAGCCTCCCAATCCAGAAGATTGTGTGTTTCAGTCTCACTCAGGGTGGCACAGAATCTGGGCCGGCGGTTCCCAATGGGGGCGCTGAGGGAGTGCTGCACTGCCCTCCCAGACAAGATATTCCACCCATCTGCCCTCCCCACGATTTGAAGAACAGTTGATTTCTCTCTCCGTGCTGTCCTGGCAATTAGTAGGGCCTTCGCCGCTTTCGCAGGAGTGCGTGACTAATTCGTCCGGGGGATGTGGGTGTCATGGGCAAGGCCAGGATTTGTTGCCCACCCCCTAATTGTCTTCCTCAGCCATTTCAGAAGGCAGTTAAATTGCTGTAGGTTTGGAGTCACGTGTAGGCCGCACCACATACGGTCTGCAGATTTCCTTCCCTAAAGGGCATCAGTGAATGAGACTGTTTCTTACAACAATCAGTGTATTATAATTAACAATAATCATTACATTTGACATGGTTATTATCCCTTGAACTTAAATTCCACCAGCGACCACAGTGGATTTGAAACCACTTGTGTTACTCGTACCAGTGACATTGCCACTATCGGCCAGATTATATATATACTCATATCACATACTTGTATGTGGGGAGTTGCTGCGTGCAAATTAGCTGCCACATTTTCTACGTTGTAACAGCAACTATACTTCACCGTTTGTTCTGAAGTAATTTGCTTCATGAGATCATGAAACACACCATATAAATCCACATTGGCTTTTCATCGAATGGTGTGTCATAGAGGAGAAGGAAGTAGAGAACCAGAAAAGTTGGGAGGGAGTTTCAGGGCTCATTGTCACGGTGATGAAATTGGCGATAAAACTCTGTTTCTCACCCATGATATAGTTGATGTCACTCGGTAATAAATACATTTATCCCAGGAGCAAATAACTTTTCAAAAACTTGATCGGTTGATAAATGTTATTACTTCCTTAACACAAGTTCTTTGGCTGCTCTTCAGAGCTCCATTAGTAAGCTGAGTATCTAAAGGGTTAAAGTGAAGTTGGGGAGTCTAGGCATATCTTTATATTCTGCTGACCTCAGCTCATACAAAGGTCAAGCTGCAGCTGGGGATTAGGTTTCAGGCCCAGGGGCAGGACACGTGTAGACAGACAGAGAAAACAATGCAGGCCTTGTACTTCATTCCTTCATTAATCATTAGGGACCCTCTATCGCTAAAAATAACAGCAGCAGAATTTTCCGTTTATCTGACAGGCACAGTTAACCCCGTCAGTTCCATCAAAGTACTCTGCTCCATCACGTTTTAGCACGGTGCTCGCTTTTCTCTCTCCTCTCCCGCAGGCCCTCCAACCTTGCACTCGCAACAATATCTTGAGGTTATCCAGACCTTGGCTGCCCTTGTCCCAAGCATGCCCCAAATCCTGTCACTCACCAACCGTGTGTCTACAGAGTCGCATTCCCTCTTGGTTGGCAAAGCCTCAATTTTAAAATTCTCGTCATTGGTTTTCAATCCATCAAACTCTCTTCTCCCTTTCTATCTTTGGAACCTCCTTGAGCCCCAACACTCTCCAACAACACCATTCGCCTCCAATTCTGTCCTCTTGTGCAGCTCTGATTTTATTCACCTTACCATTGACAGAGAAGGTCTCCAGGATTCTACATTCATGCTTTAGAGATTCCCAAGACACCTCTTCCCCAACATTAAGACACCTCATTGATCACTTCCTTATGTGAATTGATATTGATTTTATTTCACAACATTTCTGTGAAGGACGACGTAACTTACTATGTTAAAATCACTGTAGAAATGCTACAATGAGCCCCAGTTATGCCTGTCTCTTTGTAGGGTATATGTAAAACATTCGTTTTTCCATTCCTACTCCAGCCCCCCCATTCACACACATCTTTCTCTGATATATCATCGGTGCTGCTTCCCTCTCTCATCTGGAATTGGAAAGGTTTATCTATTTCACTTCCAATTTCCACCCAGCTCTCACCTTCATCTCTGAGTCCTCCCTTCCCTTCCTCGGCATCTGTTTCCATTTCTGGAGATAGACTGGTCACTAAACATCCACGACAAATCCACTGACTCCCACAGTTACCTTGATTATACATCATCGCACCCTGCTTCCTGTAAAGACTCTATTCCACTCTCCCAGTTCCTTCATCTCCATCGCATCTGTTCTGATGAAAAGACCTTCGACAAGGGAGCCTCCGAAATGTCCACCTTCTTCCTCAACCGATTATTCCCCAGTGCCATAGTTAACAGGGCACTCAGCTGGGTCTGACCCATCTCCTGCACTTCAGCCCTCACCCCTTCTATTCCCTCCTGCCACAATGATACGGTCCCCCTTGTCCTCACTATCACACCAGCAACCACATCCAGAGGATCATTAGCTACCGTTTCCACCGCCTCCAGCTGTCACCATGTGACACATGTTCCCCTCCCTTCCCTGGTCAGCCTTCTGCAAGGACAGGACACCCTGGTCCACTCCTCCTCAACATGTCCCCCACAACACCAAACCCCCACGGCACCTTCTCCTGCTACGGCAAAAAGTGTCACCTGTTTAGTTCCTCCCTCCTCAGTATCCAAGCGCCCAAACCAGACCTTCCAGGTGAAGCAGAGTTTTACCTGCACTTCCCACAATCTGGTCTACTGCAGTCGCTACTCACAGTGTGGTCTCATCTACACTGTGGAAACGAAGCGTAGACTGATTGACCACATTGCAGAACACCTACGTTCTGCCCACAAAAATGACCCTGTGCTTCCAATTGCCTGCCTCTTCAATGCACCACCCTGATCCCTGGCCAACATCTCTGTCTCAGGCTTGCTGCAATGCTCCAGTGCAGCTCAGTGCAATCTGGAAGAACAGCTCCCCTTCCACTTGAATAATCTACAGCCTTCTGGACTCAACATTGAGTCAGCCAACTTAAGATTTGAGCTTTCCCATGTCTTTACTCTAAACCCCACACATCTGGCCTTGTTATCATATGGTCTATTACACACAACCCATTGTTAGCCACTAATTGTCCCCTGTAGTAGCTATTCATTCACCCAGGCTGACCTTTATCCACTCTTTTGTCTGTCCAGCTGTTTTTGTCTTTCTCTCGGCTCTATCTCTTTCCCCTCTGTCTTCTACATAAAAATCATCCTTTTCCTAGCTACCATCAGTTCTGAGGAAGGGTCTCTGGACTCGAAACGCTAACTCTGATTTCTCTTCTCAGATGCTGCCAGAACTGCTGAGACGTTCTAGTGATTTCCGTTTCTGTTTCAGATTTCCAGCTTCCGCAGTTCTTTCGGTTTTTTTTGCGCAATGTTTTTGTTGTGGCTGTAGGTTCCTTTGGCCCCTCTGTGCATGGAGCAGCTGTCCATTGCTCTCCAGTGCATCAGCCAAGCAGCCATTCAGGTGCCTGCAAATAAAGTTGAGATTCATCTAGGCCTCCATACATATCACCCTTACACATATATTTTCCAGCAGGAATCACAACGACATACATTTTTGTAGCACCTTTCACCACTTCAGGACTACAATGTTTGACTGCACCGTGTTTAACTATGTGAGGCTGTTCACTATTGACTCTCAGTAGGTTTGAGTGTGAAGCAAAATAAATGAATTATAGAAGACGCCTGCAGCTGGAGATGTGTACATGGAGCAGACATTTTAAAGCAGCAAATAAAACCTGTTAAACACATAAATATTAGTGTCCTTTCTGCACAGCTCCCAGATGTAAATAGTCTATGCTAATCATAGAATTCCTACAGAGTGGAAGCACGCCACTCAGCCCATCAAGCCCAGCGACCCTCCAAACAGCATCCCACTCAGCGCCACCCCTTTACCCTCCCCCCGTAACCCTGCATTTCTAATTCCATTGCATGGCCAATCCAGCCAACTCACACATCTTTGGACTGTGGGAGGAAACCGTTGGCTAATTTTGTGGCGTTTGAGCCTGTTTTCTTCTGTTTCAGAGGCCAAGAGTGTTCGTGAAGCTGAGAAAAGTCTAAGGCATGGCATTGCTTCCAGCTCTCAGACACTTCTGAAGTGTTAGGTGAAGGCGAGATGGAGATGGGGAACGCTGGCTAGCTGCTCGTAGCTCAATCATCCAGAAAGTACCAACTCCATCACAACCTCTTGTAGGTTCCATGGCTCAGCAATGCTACACTGAAGACTATTCCACACTCTGCAGCCAATGAAAAGCAAACGTGGTGACCATTGCAATATGGGAAACAAGCTGTGCACAGCAAGTTTCTGTGTACAGCAATATGAACATCTCTTTGGATGATATTGATTGAGGGTACACCATGCAGAATGACCATGTTCTCTGATGAAGGGTGCTCTGGGATATTTCACAAAAGGGCAGACACTTGCTTTGTTAAGTCATCCAGAGGACAGTTTCCCCTAAAGGCCCAGAGGGGCAGCCTGGATTTTGTGGAGCAGTACCTTTAATTACGAGATGGGGAGCTGTAGCTGACACTAGTAAGTTTGGCTGAGCAACCAATAACCGTCATCATGATGATGAAAGCATGACAGGTATTTCACCAACCTCACCTTTCAGGTCAGGAATGCACAGACCTGTTAGGCTAAGACCTGGAGAGATTGACATCTATGCAATGAAACTGCAGCTGGTTTGCATCTGTCTGCCAGTTCATGTCGGTTGATAATTCTAATTGATCTGCTTTTCCATTATTCTCTCTCTCTCTTCAAGGTTGCAGCACACCGTTGTGTACAATTCCATAGTTGTCTCCAATATATAGGATGCATACCTTGAAGAGACTCTGCTCCTCTCTCTACAAGGATTCCTGATGAAGGGCTTATACTTGAATCGTCAATTCTCCCGCCCCTCGGATGCTGCCTGACCTGATGTGCTTTTCCAGGAGCAGGAAAATCAATGTTTCGGGCAAAGGCCCTTCATCAGCAATAGAGACAGGAAGCCTCCAGGATGGAGGGATAAATGGGAAGGGGTGGGGGCTGAGGAGAAGGTAGCAAAGAGTACAATAGGTGAATTAGGGGTGGGGATGGAGGTGATAGGTTAGAGAGAAGGGTGGGGGTAGGTAGCAAAGAATACAATAGGTGAATGGGGGTGGGAATGGAGGTGATAGGTCAGAGGGGAGGGTGGAGTCGATAGGTGGGAAAGGAGATTGGCAGGTAGAACAGGTCATGGGGACACTGCTGAGCTGGAAGGTTGGAACTGAGGTAAGGTGGGGGAAGGGGAAATGAGGAAACGGGTGAAGTCCACATTGATGCCCTGGGGTTGAAGTGTTCCGAGGCGGAAGATGAGGCGTTCTTCCTCCAGGTGTCGGGTGGTGAGGGAGCGGCGATGGAGGAGGCCCACTTTTCCAGCATCACTCTGATCTAAACTCTGGTTTCCAGCATCTGCAGTCCTCACTTTTGCGTAGTGCTTTTCCAGGTGCCTAGTTTAAATTCTCTTTGCCTGAATTCAGAAATGAGTGTAAGCAAACCATTCACTCAGGGAGCTCCATCATTTTCATTGAATTGAATTTATTGTCACGTGTACTGAGGCATTGTGAGAAGCTTTGTCTTGCGAGCAATACAGGCAGATCACAGAGTTAAGTAGCAAAGATAAGTAAATAATAGGTAAACAGTGGCAAAAACAAAAATATAGGTACAGGCAAATGTTAAGAGTTTGTGAGTCCATTCAACATTCCAACAACAGTCGGGTAGAAACTGTTTCGAAACCGGCTGGTGCATGTGTTCAGGCTTCTGTACCTTCTCCCCGATGGTAGAGGTTGTGGAAAATCATTGCCAGGGTGGGATGGATCTTTGAGAATGCTGGCGGCCTTTCCTTGACAGTGGGCCTGGTAGATGGATTCTATAGATGGGAGGTTGGCCTTTGTGATTGTCCGGGCCGAGTTCACCACTCTCTGTAACCGTCTCCGATCTTGAATGGTACAGTTGCCATACCAGGTAGTGATACATCCAGACAGAATGCTCTCGATGGCGCACCTGTAAAAGTTGATAAGGATATTCGCCGCCATGTCAAATTTCCTCAGATGCCTGAGGAAGAAGAGACTATGTTAGGCCTTTGTAACCAGTGTGTTCACATGAAGAGTCCAAGAAAGCTTGTTGTGGATGACCACTCCCAGGAGCTTGACACTCTCCACTTGATTCACCTCTGTGTTGTTATATGTAGGGAGACATGAGTAACATCCTGCCAAAAGTCAATAATGAGTTATTTGGTTTTTGTCAGCATTGAGAGCTAGGTTGTTCTCAGTGCACCATTTTTCCAGGTCTTCCACCTCCCATTTGTAGCCTGTTTCACCGCCATCTGAGATTCGATTGACTATGGTGGTGTCATCAGCGAACTTGTAAATGGCATTAGTCTGGTATTTGGCGACGCAGTCACGGGTCTCCAGTGAGTACAGTAGGGGGCTGGGTCCTCACCCCTGGGGGGCTCCAGTGTTGAGTGTTAGTGAGAATGAAATATTGTCACCAATCTTCACTGATTGTGGCCTGTGGGTCAGGAAACTGAAGATCCAGTTGCAGAGAGTGGGACTTAGTCCGAGATCACTAAGTTTAGTAATCAGTCTTGAGGGGATAATAGTGTTGAATCTGAACTGTAGTCAATGAGTAGGATTCTTGGTGACAAGATGTTCTAGGGAGGAGTGAAGGGCAAGTGATATGGCATCTGACATGGATCTGTTGGTCCAATAGGCAAACTGGAGTGGGTCAAGGAGTGGGAAGGCTGGAGTTGATCAATGCCATGACCAGCCTTTCAAAGCACTTCATGACCACTGAAGTTAGGGCCACTGGGCTGCAGTCATTGAGACATGCCGCATGAGTCTTCTTAGGCACAGGGATGATGTTGGCCCTCTTGAAATAGGCAGAGGCAGTGGTCTGCTGCAGGGAGAGGTTGAAGATGCCAGTTGGTCTACGCACGCTCTGAGTGCACGGCCTGATACTTCATCTGGTCCCATTGCCTTCCTTGGATTCACAAGAAGGAAAACTGATCTGACCTATGATGCAGTGACGGTTGGGATAGGTTCATCAGGACTTGTCGGAATAGGTGTTACCTCTCCGCTGAAATTCTGCTCAATACAACCATAGAAGGCATTGAGATGATCTGGGAGGAATGTGTCATTGTCTGCTATCTTGCACTGTCTCTGTTTAGAATGTGTGATGTCATTCAGTCCTTGCCATAGTCGCCGGGTGTTTGTTTGGGTGTCTAGTTTGGATCGGTATTGGTCCTTGGCTGTCTTAATGGCTCTGCGAACGTCGTACTTGGATTCCGTAGATTTGATTGGGTCTCCTGATCTGAAGGCCCCGTGCCTGGTTTTTAGCAGGTTCTGTATTTGCGTTCAGTATAAGGGTTGGGGTGTCATGTTCAGGCCCTTGATCAGGTCATTTTTGAAATACTGTGTTCAATTCTGGTCTCCCTGCTAGAGGAAGGATGTTACAAACTTGAAAGGGTTCAGAAAAGATTGACAAGCACATTGCCGGGTTTGGAGAGTTTGAGCTATAGGGACAGGCTAAATAGACTGGGGCTATTTTCCCTGGAGTGTCAGAGGCTGAGGGGGTGACCTTTTAGAGGTTTATATCATCATCAGGGGCTTGGATAGGATAAATAGCCAGAGTCTTTCCCCCAAGGTAGCAGAGTCCAAAACTAGAGAGCATAGATTTAAAGTGAGAGGGCAAAGATTTCAAAAGGGACTTAAGGGGTAACTTTTTCACCCAGAGGGTGGTGCATATATGGGATGAGCTGCCAGAGGAAGTGGTGGAGGCTCGTACAATTTCAACATTTAAAAGGCATCTGGATGGGTACATGAATAGGAAGGGTTTAGAGGGAGAGGGGCCAAGTGCTGGCAAATGGGACTAGATTAATTTCGATCTGGTCAGCATGGACAAGATAGAGCGAATGGTCTGTTTCCATGCTGTACATCTCAATGACTTTATTTTCCCAGCTGGAATTCAGAGACATTCTCTCCTTGGTGGAAGCCAGTCGCATCCCTTATTTCATTATTTAAAATTGCCTTCCTTTTCCAGGAGGTTGAGCCATTTCACTACATGAGGGAATTGATCCATATGAGATTCTGCTATTGGACAGCATTTAGTAAACAATCCCACTGTGCTGTTAATGCCACTCCAAACTTATTTAAGGTTCTCAGTCAGGCTTGAAAGATGCTAAAAGCCACAAGTATTCATACAGCTAGTCCTCTTTTATGTGGGGTAAAGGAATATGGCCATACATTGCACCTTTATCAATGAGAGAAAGGCTATGGTGACAGACAATTTTTGCTACCTTTCCAGAATGGTGCCCTGACCAATCAAAGTCAATTTGACTGATTTAAATAGGATCAGGGAACGAAAATTGACAGTTAGCAGTTCTTGGTTGCACTTTCTGATCAAGCAGAATCCAATCAATCAGCACACTCTTCCCATGCAGTATAAATTCTAATTTCCTCTCTCAGACTGGTTTTTCTGCATTTAATTCACGATGAGTCCTAACTCTATCTACAAGTTTGCTGATGACATGACCGTTGTTGGCCATGTCTCAAACAATGACAAGACAGAATACAGGAAAGAGGTGGTGCGTTTGGTGACATAATACAAAGATGATAATCTCTTCCTCAAAATCAGCAAGATGAAAAATCTGGTCATTAACTTCACAAATTAGAGTGGAGGGCACACCCCTATTGATGGTGGTGAGACAGACTTGGTTGATAGCATCAAGTTCCTACAAATGATGTTCACCGACAATCTGGTTCACCCACATTGATGTTATGCTCAAGTAGTCACAACAACGCCTTTATTCCCTTAGGAGGCTGAGGAAATTTGGCATGTCTGTAAAGACTCTGACCAAGTTTTATAGATGCACGATAGAAAGCATTCTACCCAGAAGCTTGATATAACAACTGCTCTGCACGGGGCCTTAAGAAACTACAGAGAGTTGTGAATGCAGCCCAGGCCATCACACAAACCAACCTGCCATCCATTGGCTCCATCTATACTTCTTGCTTGGGAAGGCAGCTAACATAATCAAAGACCCCTTCAACCCTGGTTATAATCTGACAGGCAGAAGATACAAAAGCTTAAACACATGTACCAACAGATTTATGAACAGCTTCTACTGTACTGTTATCAGACTTCTGAGTGGACTTTAAAGTTAAATGTTGATCTCACTCTTTGTGCACTTCCTTTCACAGCTGTAACTTTGTATTCTTTGTTCTGTTCTATTACCCTAATGCACTCTGTATGGAATGATCTGCCTTTACTGCACATAAAACAAAACATTTCACCGTGCTTAGGTACGTAACAATAATAAATCAAATCAAGCGCACCTTTTTTATTAGTATTAGTCCTAATATCTCCAACTTTGGCTTCATGTCAATTTGCGAATGTTCCAGTGAAACAGCTTGGGATGTTTCTCATGGGATCCTAGAATGATTACTGTGCAATATGGGACCATTCAGCCCATCATCACTGTTCATCATCCAATTCTCGAGACAGGCACCATAGGAATGCAAGTTGCTGATGAGTTGTATGTGGTCTCACCCTGACAGAGTCAAGTGCAGGACCTCCTTGGGCCACTGCAAAACAAAATTAGGAATTAAAAGTATTAACTGTCCATTCTGAGTTGCAAAATCTACCTTCTGAATAAAATAATTACCTTTATACAAACAATAAAATGTTTTCATCAATTAAATGGAGCTGCAGGTCAAAAAAATCTGGAAAAGACAATTCAGTAATTATGAGCAAAATGATGTGTCTGCTTTTTTAGAAACTAAAATTAAACCTCTTTAAAAATTACAATTTTCTAAAGCAATCTGTAATAGCTACACAGCTCAGGATGTTAAATCATTCAATCGAGTGAAGTGTGACCGGTGAAATTTAACTGCTCAATTGCCATCGATTTCAAGGTTAATGTTGCTTCTGAATTTTGCATAGAGCTACAAGAGTAGTTAGTTTATTTTCCTCCACTTAGTACTATGTTTAAATTAAGTGGGTTGCCATAACTGATCTAATCTTATTTCTGGTTTCTGTGTCATGGAGGTGAATCTGTTATTACCATTCCTGACGTTTATCGCTCTCAGGGTGTCATCTATCAGAGTATGTGAGAAACCAATGTAATGGAGTGCCCACTTGGAGCAAAGTTCTTAACTCAGTACAATTTTTCTGGCACTCCAGGGAAGCATCCAGTATGGTTCTTTTGTATCCAATATGGACTCACGCCTCCTCACTGCAAATAGAAAGCCATCTTTACACAGCTCCCAAACCCAACTTCCCAATGTGAATGATCTGCTCCTTAGCTTTTAGCTATATTGAGTCCCAACCAACCACACGGTGAATTCATATAGCACCTGCACACATCTGGGTCTTCTCATACCTGAAACTGACAAGATTAGCATGCAGCTGCAGCAAGTAATTAAGAAGGAAAGTGGCATTTTGTCCTCTCTTGTCGACAGGCTGGAGTTTGCAAACAGGAAGTTCTTGTTGTAGCTGTACAAGTGAGGCCACACCTGGAATGCTGTATACAGCTTTGGTTGCTGTAGTTAAGAAAGGATGTGGCAATGTCAGAGGTAATTAAGAAGGGATTTGCTAGAATGATCCCTGTGATGAAGTGATTGACTTGTCATGAATGACTAAACAGGCTAGTCCTTTATTTATTAGAATTTTGAAAAATGAGGAGTGGTCTCAGTTAAACATACAAGATTCTGAGGAGACTTGACAGGGAAGATGTTGAGAAGATATTTCCACTAGTAAGGATATCTTGGACTGGGCGACATAAAACAGAGATGCGATGAAATATCTTCCCCCAGAGAGTTGTGAGTGTTTGGAATTCTCTCCCTCAGAGAGTTGTGGAGGTGAGATCACAGTGATCAGAAAGGATTGTGGAATGCTGTTCCCTTCACAACTCAACAAAATGGTGATGTCCTGGATGCAGATAAAATTGATAGCATTCCTTTGAGAATGAGGATCAGGACATTGAGCAGGAGAAACATCCAACAGACTGTGTACTGTCAGACCATCTAATAGGTTGTGTATCATCCATATCAATGAATGCATGCTATCTTCAACTGATTTAATCTTAAAATATGTGCATTTTACAGGTTACAGATCTTCCTCACTGTATGGGAGAAAGTAGAAGAGCAGAACTCTGACATTGCATGATGCTAACGTTAGGTGCTTTAAGGCTACAGTCAGTATATGGTGTTTGAGTGTTGAGTAGGGAGATCTCTCATGACACATAGCCAGCTGAGAATAATCCTGAGGCACCACCATCATCAGTTAACCTTTAACAATAGAGACCTCGGGTAGATTGCTGAATTGCCCTGAAATACTGGAGCACTGTGTTTAACCTGAGAGAGGCAGCGTTTAGTGCAGCTTCTGTCAGCAAGCGACTGAGCTGTGAGTGAGAGTGGAGGAATGAACTTTCCGCTTCCCATGTGGAATGGCCACGTGCATCTTTGAGAGACAGACTGGGCCATTGCCTGCAGAGATGTGAAATGTCATCACTCACGGAACAGGTGGACATATGGATGTTCTGTGCAGGGCAGGCCTGGCCTCATTCCTTGAACATTACATTTGGCCTCAGCGATACCCATATTAAAGTGCAATGCCTTGTCTGCAGTTGTCAAAGTGATGCTACCCAGAGGGAGAAAAGGAAGAATGCAGATGTTGGAATTGAGAGTCAAAGAGTGTGGTGCTGGAAAGGGAGGGGCAAAATTTCTTTAAGGTAGGCATCCTTGGAAAACACTTCGCAGTAAGGTTACAATCAACTGGGAGAAAGCAAGGACTGCAGACGCTGGAGATCAGGAGAAAGTGTGGACTGCAGATGCTGCACATCAGGAGGAGAAAGTGAGGATACTGGCGATCAGGAGAAAGTGAGGACTGCAGATACTGGAGATCAGGAGAAAGTGAGGACTGCAGATACTGGAGATCAGGAGAAAGTGAGGACTGCAGATACTGGAGATCAGCAGTCCTCTCTTCCCCCTGATTTCCAGCATCTGCAGTCCAAACATTCTCCTCCTGATCTTCAGCGTCTACAGTCCTCACTTTCTCCTCCTGATCTCCAGTATCAGATGTCCACATTTTCTCCTGATCTCCAGTATCTGCAGTCCTCACTTTCCCCTGAACTCCAACATCTGCAGTCCTCACTTTCAACTCCTGATCTCCAGTATCTGCAGTCCTCACTTTCCCCTGAACTCCAACATCTGCAGTCCTCACTTTCAACTCCTGATCTCCAGTATCTGCAGTCCTCACTTTCCCCTGAACTCCAATATCTGCAGTCCTCACTTTCAACTCCTGATCTCCAGTATCTGCAGTCCTCACATTCTCCTCCTGATCTCCAGTATCTTCAGTCCTCACATTCTCCTCCTGATCTCCAGTATCTGCAGTCCTCACTTCAACCTGATCTGCAACGTCTGCAGTCCTCACTTTCAACTGATTTCCAGCAACTGCAGTCCTCACTTTCTCTGCCTCATCTCCTGCATCTGCCGACCTCACATTTTCCTCCTGATCTTCAGAATCTGCAGTCTTCACTTTCTCCTGATCTCCGACATCTGCCATCCTCACATTTTCCTTCTGATCTCCAATATCTGCAGACCTCACTTGCTCCTGATCTCCAGCATCTGCAGTCTTCACTTCAGGACGAAGTGAGGAATGCAAATACTGGCGATCCGGAGAAAGTAAAGAGAGCAGACACTTGAGGACTGCAGATTCTGGAGATCAGGAGGAGAAGGTGAGGACTGCAGATGTTGGTGATCAGGATACAGTGAGGACTCCAGATACTGGAGATCAGGAGATCAAAGTGAGGCCTCCAGATGTTGGAGATCTGGAGAAAGGGAGGACTGCTGATATTGTAGATCAGGAGAAAGTGAGGACTGCAGATACTGGAGATCAGGAGAAAGTGGGGACAACAGAGGCTGGAGATCAAGAGAAAGTGAGGACTGCAGATGTTGGAGAGCAGGAGGAGAAAGTGCGGAGTGCAGACACTGGAGATCAAGAGGAGGAAGTGAGGACTGCAGATACTGAAGATCAGGAGAAAGTGAGGACTCCACATGGTGGAGTTCAGGTGAAAGTGAGGACTGCAGTTGCTGGAGATCAGGAGTCAGTGAGCACTGCAGATACTGAAGATCAGGAGAAAGTGAGGACTGTAAATACTGGAGATCAGGAGAAAATGAGGTCTGCAGATATTGGAGATCAGGAGGAAGTGAGGACTGCAGATACTGCAGGTCAGGAGGAGAAAGTGAGGACTGCAGATACTGAAGATCAGGAGGAAGTGAGGACTGCAGATACTAGAGATCAGGAGAAACTGACAACTGCAGTTGCTGGAGATCAGGAGGAGAAAGTGATGTCGGCTGATTCTAGTGATCAGGAGAAAGTGTAGAATGCAGATACTGGAAATCCGCAGGAGAAAGTGTGTACTGCAGATACTGGAGATCAGGAGAAAATGAGGATTGCAGATGCTGGGGATCAGGGAACGTGAGAGATGCAGATGCTGGAAATCAGGAGAAAGTGAGGAATGCAGATGCTGGAAATCAGGAGAAAGTGAGGACAGCAGATGCTGAAGATAAGGAGAATGTGAAGAAAGCAGATGCTGGAGATCAGCACAAAGTGATGACAGCAGATACTATTGTACAGGAGGAGAAAGTGAGGACTGCAGATACTGGAGATCAGGAGACAGTGAGGACTGCAGATAGAGAAGATCACGAAAAATTGAGGACTGCAGATACTGGAGATCAGGAGAAAGTGAGGACTGCAGATGCTGGAGATGAGCAGAAAGTGAGGACTGCAGATACTGGAGATGAGCAGAAAGTGAGGACTGCAGATACTGGAGATCAGGAGAAAATGAGGTCTGCAGATAGTGGAGATCAGGAAGAAGTGAGGACTGCAGATACTGGAGATCAGGAGAAACTGACAACTGCAGTTGCTGGAGATCAGGAGGAGAAAGTGATGTCGGCCGATTCTAGTGATCAGGAGAAAGTGTAGAATGCAGATACTGGAAATCCGGAGGAGAAAGTGTGGACTGCAGATACTGGAGATCAGGAGAAAATGAGGACTGCAGATACTGGAGATCAGGGAACGTGAGGGCGGCAGATGTTGGAATTTAGGAGAAGGTGAGGTCAACAGACTCTGAAGATCAGGAGAATGTGAGGACTGCAGATGCTGAAGATCAGGAGAATGTGAAGACAGAAGATGCTGGAGATCAGGACAAAGTGAGGACAGAAGATACTGTCGCTCAGGAGGAGAAAGTGAGGACAGCAGATACTGGAGATCAGGAGATAGTGAGGACTTCAGATGCAGGAGATCAGGATGGGAAAGTGAGGACTGCAGATATTGATGATAAGGAGAAAGTGAGGGCAGCAGATACTAGAGATCAGGAGTAAGTGAAGACAACAGATGCTACAGATCAGGAGAAAGTGAGGACACAGATAGTGGTGATTACGAGAATGTGAGGACTGTGGCTGCTGGAGATCAGGAGGAGGAAATGAGGACAAAATATACTGGAGATCAGGAGAAAAAGGTGAGGACTGCAGATACTGGAGATCAGGAGTAAGTGAAGACAACAGATGCTGGAGATCAAGGGGAGAAAGTGAGGACTGCAGATACTGGAATTCGGGATACAGTGAGAGTAACATTTTCTGAAGATCAGGAGAATGTGAGGACGGCAGATGCTGGAGATCAGGAGAAAGTGAAGACAACAGATGCTGGAGATCAGGACAAAGTGAGGACTGCAGAGGCTGGCTATTAGGAGGAGAAAGTAATGACTGCAGATACTGGAGGAGAAAGTGAGGGCTGCAGATACTGGAGATCTGGTGGAGAAAGTGAGGACTGCAGATACTGGAGATCTGGTGGAGAAAGTGAGGACTGCAGATACTGGAGATCAGGGGAGCATGAGGACTGCAGATGCTAGAGACCACGAGAATGAGAGGAGTGCACCTGCTGGAGATCAGGATGAGAAAGTGAGGAATGCAGATGTTGGAGATCAGGAGTCAGTGAGCACTGCAGATACTGAAGATCAGGAGAAAGTGAGGACTGTAAATACTGGAGATCAGGAGAAAGTGAGGACTTCAGATACTGGAGATCAGGGAACATGAGGGCAGCAGATGTTGGAATTTAGGAGAAGGTGAGGTCAACAGATTCTGAAGATCAGGAGAATGTGAGGACTGCAGATGCTGAAGATCAGGAGAAAGTGAAGACAGAAGATGCTGGAGATCAGGACAAAGTGAGGACAGTAGATACTGTCGCTCAGGAGGAGAAAGTGAGGACTTCAAATGCTGGAGATCAGGAGATAGTGAGGACTTCAGATGCAGGAGATCAGGATGGGAAAGTGAGGACTGCAGATATTGAAGATCAGGAGAAAGTGAGGATTGCAGATACTGGAGATCAGGACAAAGTGAGGACTGCAAATTTTAGAGATCAGGAGAAAGTGAGGACAGCAGATACTGGAAATCAGGAGGAGGAAGTGAGGACTGCAGATACTGGAGATCAGGAGGAGAAAGTGAGGACTGCAGATACTGGAGGAGGAAGTCAGGACTGCAGATACTGTTGATCAGGAGAAAGTGAGGACGGCAGATACTGTTGATCAGGAGAAAGTGAGGACTGCAGATGCTGGAGATCAGGAGGAGGAAGTCAGGACTGCAGATACTGTTGATCAGGAGAAAGTGAGGACGGCAGATACTGTTGATCAGGAGAAAGTGAGGACGGCAGATACTGGAGATCAGGAGAAGGTGAGGACAGCAGATACTGGAGATCAGGAGAAAGTGAGGACTGTAAATACTGGAGATCAGGAGAAAGTGAGGACTTCAGATACTGGAGATCAGGGAACATGAGGGCAGCAGATGTTGGAATTTAGGAGAAGGTGAGGTCAACAGATTCTGAAGATCAGGAGAATGTGAGGACTGCAGATGCTGAAGATCAGGAGAAAGTGAAGACAGAAGATGCTGGAGATCAGGACAAAGTGAGGACAGTAGATACTGTCGCTCAGGAGGAGAAAGTGAGGACTTCAAATGCTGGAGATCAGGAGATAGTGAGGACTTCAGATGCAGGAGATCAGGATGGGAAAGTGAGGACTGCAGATATTGAAGATCAGGAGAAAGTGAGGATTGCAGATACTGGAGATCAGGACAAAGTGAGGACTGCAAATTTTAGAGATCAGGAGAAAGTGAGGACAGCAGATACTGGAAATCAGGAGGAGGAAGTGAGGACTGCAGATACTGGAGATCAGGAGGAGAAAGTGAGGACTGCAGATACTGGAGGAGGAAGTCAGGACTGCAGATACTGTTGATCAGGAGAAAGTGAGGACGGCAGATACTGTTGATCAGGAGAAAGTGAGGACTGCAGATGCTGGAGATCAGGAGGAGGAAGTCAGGACTGCAGATACTGTTGATCAGGAGAAAGTGAGGACGGCAGATACTGTTGATCAGGAGAAAGTGAGGACGGCAGATACTGGAGATCAGGAGAAGGTGAGGACAGCAGATACTGGAGATCAGGAGAAGGTGAGGACTGCAGATGCTGGAGATCAGGAGGAGGAAGTCAGGACTGCAGATACTGTTGATCAGGAGAAAGTGAGGACGGCAGATACTGTTGATCAGGAGAAAGTGAGGACGGCAGATACTGGAGATCAGGAGAAGGTGAGGACAGCAGATACTGGAGATCAGGAGAAGGTGAGGACAGCAGATACTGGAGATCTGGAGGAGAAGGTGAGCACTGCAGATATTGGAGATCAAGGGGAGAAAGTGAGGACTGCAGATACTGGAGATCAGGATACAGTGAAAGTAACAGATACTGAAGATCAGGAGAATGTGAAGACAGCAGATGCTGGAGATCAGGACAAAGTGAGGACAGCAGATACTGTCGTTCAGGAGGAGAAAGTAATGACTGCAGATACTGGAGGAGAAAGTGAGGGCTGCAGATGCTGGAGATCTGGTGGAGAAAGTGAAGACGGGAGATACTGGAGATCAGGTGATGAAAGTGAGGACTGCAGATACTGGAGATCAGGAGAAAGGGATGACTGCAGATACTGGAGGAGAAACTGAGGGCTGCAGATACTGGAGATCTGGTGGAGAAAGTGAGGACTGCAGATACTGGAGATCTGGTGGAGAAAGTGAGGACTGCAGATACTGGAGATCAGGAGGAGCAAGTGAGGACTGCAGATGCTGAAGATCAGAAGTAAGTGAAGACAACAGAATCTGGAGATCAGGAGAAGGTGAGGACAATAGATTCTGACGATCAGGAGAATGTGAGGACTGCAGATACTGGAGATGAGCAGAAAGTGAGGAGTACACATACAGGAGATCAGAGGGAAAAGGTGAGGACAACAGATGCTGGAGATCAGGATGAGAAAGTGAGGAATGCAGATATTGGAGATCAGGAGTCAGTGAGCACTGCAGATACTGAAGATCAGGAGAAAGTGAGGACTGTAAATACTGGAGATCAGGAGAAAATGAGGTCTTCAGATAGTGGAGATCAGGACCAAGTGAGGACTGCAGATACTGCAGATCAGGAGAAACTGACAACTGCAGTTGCTGGAGATCAGGAGGAGAAAGTGATGACGGCCGATTCTAGTGATCGGGAGAAAGTGTAGAATACAGATGCTGGAAATCCGCAGGAGAAAGTGTGTACTGCAGATACTGGAGATCAGAAGAAAATGAGGACTGCAGATGCTGTAGATCAGGAGAAAGTGAGGACTGCAGATACTGGAGATCAGGAGAAGGTGAGGACTGCAGATGCTGGAGATCAGCACAAAGTGATGACAGCAGATACTATAGTACAGGAGGAGAAAGTGAGGACTGCAGATACTGGAGATCAGGAGAAAATGAGGACTGCAGATGCTGGAGATGAGCAGAAAGTGAGGAGGACACATACAGAAGATCAGAGGGAAAAGGTGAGGACAACAGATGCTGGAGATCAGGAGGAGAAAGTGAGGAATGCAGACACTGGAGATCAGGAGGAGAACGTGAGGACTGCAGATGTTGAAGAGCAGGAGAAAGTGTGGAGTGCAGATACTGAAGATTAAGAGGAGAAAGTGAGGCCTGCAGTTTCTGGAGATCAGGAGGAGAAAGTGAGGAATGGAGATGTTGGAGATCAGGAGAAACTGAGGACTGCAGATGCGGGAGATCAGGACAAAGTGAGGACTGCAAATTCTAGAGATCAGGAGAAAGTGAGGACAGCAGATACTGGAGATCAGGAGGACAAAGTGCGGACTGCAGATGCTGGAGATCAGGAGGACAAAGTGCGGACTGCAGATGCTGGAGATCAGGATGAGAAAGTGAGGACGGCAGATACTGGAATTCAGGATACAGTGAGAGTAACAGATTCTGAAGATCAGGAGAATGTGAAGACAGCAGATAATGGAGAACAGCAGAAAGTGAGGACTTCAGATGCTGGAGATCAGGACAAAGTGAGGACAGCAGATACTGTTGTTTAGGAGGAGAAAGTGAGGACTGCAGATACTGGTTATCAGGAGAAAGTGACAACTGCCGATGATAGAGATCCGGATAAAGTGAGGACGCAGATACTGGAGGCCACGAGAATGTGAGGACGGGAGATACTGGAGATCAGGAGAAGGTGAGGACGCAGATACCGGAGATCAGTCGGAGAAAGTGAGGACTGCAGATACTGGAGATCAGGAGTAAGTGAAGACAACAGATGCTGGAGATCAAGGGGAAAAATTGAGGGCTGCAGATACTGGAGATCAGGTGATGAAAGTGAGGACGGGAGATACTGGAGATTAGGAGAAAGTGAGGAATGCAGAGGCTGGCAATCAGGATAAAGTGAGGACTGAAGATACTGGAGATCAAGAGAATGTGAGGACTGAAGCTGCTGGAGATCAGGAGGAGAAAGTGAGGACAAAAGACACTGGAGATCAAGAGGAAAAGGTGAGGACTGCAGATACTGGAGATCAGGAGTAAGTGAAGACAACAGATGCTGGAGATCAAGGGGAGAAAGTGAGGACTGCAGATACTGGAGATCAGGAGGAGAAAGTGAGGACTGCAGATATTGGAGATCAGGATGAGAAAGTGAGGACTGTAAATACTGTAGATCAGGAGAAAGTGAGGACTGCAGATAGTGTTGATCAGGAGAAAGTGAGGTCTGCAGATACTGGAGATCAGGAGGAGAAAGTGAGGACTGCAGGTTCTGGAGATCAGGATGAGAAAGTGAGGACTGTAAATACTGTAGATCAGGAGAAAGTGAGGACTGCAGATAGTGTTGATCAGGAGAAAGTGAGGTCTGCAGATACTGGAGATCAGGAGGAGAAAGTGAGGACTGCAGGTTCTGGAGATAAGGAGAAATTGAAGACAGTATATACTGGAGATCAGGAGGAGAAAGTGAGGACAAAGTATACTGGAGATCTGGAGGAAAAGATGAGGACTGCAGATGCTTGAGATCAGGAAGAGGAAGCCAGGTCTGCAGATACTGTTGATCAGGAGGTGAAAGTGAGCACTGCAGATACTGGAGATCAGGAGGAGAAAGTGAGGACTGCAGGTGCTGGAGATCAGGAAAAAGTGAGGACTGCAGATACGGGAGATCAGGAGGAGAACGTGATGACTGCAGATACTGGAGATCAGGAGACAGGGACAACTGCAGATATTGGAGATCAGGAGGAGGAAGTCAGGACTGCAGATACTGGAGATCAGGAGTAAGTGAAGGCAACAGATGCTGGAGATCAAGGGGAGAAAGTGAGGACTGCAGATACTGGAAATCAGGATACAGTGAGAGTAACACATTCTAAAGATCAGGAGAATGTGAGGTCAGCAGATGCTGGAGGTCAGGAAAAAGTGAGGACTGCAGATACTGGAGATCAGGAGAAAGTGAGGACTGCAAATTTTGGAGATCAGGAGAAAGTGAGGACAGCAGATACTGGAGATCAGGAGGATAAAGTGAGGACTGCAGATACTGGAGATCAGGATGAGAATGTGCGGACTGCAGATACTGGAGATCAGGAGAAAGTGAGGACAACAGATTCTGCAGATCAGGAGACAGTGAGGACTGCAGATGGTGGAGATCAGGAGGAAGTGAGGACTGTAAATACTGGAGATCAGGATGAGAAAGTGAGGAACGCAGATGTTGGAGATCAGGAGTCAGTGAGCAATGCAGATACTGAAGATCAGCAGAAAGTTAGGACTGTAAATACTGGAGATCAGGAGAAAGTGAGGACATAAAATGCTCGAGATCAGGAGAAGAAAGTGAGGACTGCAAATTCTGGAGATCAGAGAATGTGAGGACAGCAGATACTGGAGATCCGTAGGAGAAAGTGAGGTCTGCAGATACTGGAGGTCAGGAGAAAACGAGGTCTGCAGATACTGGAGGTCAGGAGAAAGTGAGGACTGCAGATACGGGAGATCAGGAGAAAGTGAGGACTGCAGATACAGGAGATCAGGAGAAAGTGAGGACTGCAGATACGGAGATCAGGAGTAGAAAGTGAAGACAACAGATGCTGGAGATCAGGACAAAGTGAGGACTGCAAATGTTGGAATTCAGGAGAATGTGAGGACTGCAGATGCTGAAAATCAGGAGAATGTGAAGACAGAAGATGCTGGAGGTCAGGACAAAGTGAGGACAGCAGATACTATCGTTCAGAAGGAGAAAGTGAGGACAGCAGATACTGTCGTTCTGAAGGAGAAGGTGAGGACTAAAGATACTGGAGATCAGGAGATAGTGAGGAATGAAGATACTGGAGATCAGGAGAACATGAGGACGCAGATATTGGAGATCACGAGAATGTGAGGACTGCACCTGCTGGAGATCAAGAGGAGGAAGTCAAGACTGCAGATACTGTTTATCAGGAGAAAGTAAGGACCGCAGATACTGGAGATCAGGAGAACGTGAGGACTGCAGAGGCTGGAGATCAGGAGGAGGTAGTGAGGACAAAAGACACTGGAAATCAGGAGGAAAAGGTGAGGACTGCAGAGGCTGGAGATCAGGAGGAGGAAATCAGGACTGCAGATTTTGTTGATCAGGAGAAAGTGAGGACAGCAGATACTGGAAATCAGGAGGAGAAAGTGAGGACTGCAGATAATGGAAATCAGGAGGAGAAAGTGAGGACTGCAGATAATGGAGATCAGGAGAAATTGAGGACTGCAGATACTGGAGATCAGGATACAGTGAGAGTAACACATTCTAAAGATCAGGAGAATGTGAGGACAGCAGATACTGTCGTTCAGGAGGAGAAAGTGAGGACTGCAGATACTGGAGATCAGGAGAAAGTGAGGACTGCAGATACTGGAGATCAGGAGAACGTGAAGACAACAGATGCTGGAGATCAAGTGGAGAAAGTGAGGACGGCAGATACTGGAGATCAGGAGAAAGTGAGGACTTAAAATGCTCGCGATCTGGAGAAGAAAGTGTGGCCTGCAGATACTGGAGATCAGGATAAAGTGTGGACTGCAGATACTGGAGATCAGGATAAAGTGTGGACTGCAGATACTGGAGATCAGGATAAAGTGTGGCCTGCAGATACTGGAGATCAGGATAAAGTGAGGAATGTAGATGCTGGAGATCAATGGGAGAAAGGGAATGCTGCAGACACTGGAGATCAGGAGGAAGTGAGAACTGGAGATTGTGGAGATCAGGAGGAGAAAATGAGCACTGCAGATATTGGAGATCAGGTGAAAGTGAGGACGCAGATACCAGAGATCAGGAGAAGGTGAGGACTGCAGATAATGGAGATCAGGAGGAGAAAGTGAGGACGGCAGATGTTGGAGATCAGGAGTAAGTGAGGACTGCAGATGCTGGAGATCAGGAGTAAGTGAGGACTGCAGATACTGGCGATCAGGAGGAGAAAGAGAGGACGGGAGATACTGGAGATCAGGAGGAGAAGGTGAGGACTACAGATACCGGAGATCAGGGGTAAGTGAAGACAACAGATGCTGGAGATCAAGGGGAGAAAGTGAGGACTGCAGATACTGGAGATCAGGAGGAAGTGAGGACAGCAGATACTGGAGATCAAGAGGAAAAAGTGAGGACGGCAAATACTGTTGATCCGGAGAAAGTGAGGACTGGAGAGGCTGGAGATCAGGAGAAATTGAGGACTGCAGTTACTGGAGATCAGGAGAAATTGAGGACTGCAGATACTGGAGATCAAGAGTAAGTGAAGGCAACAGATGCTGGAGATCAAGTGGAGAAAGTGAGGACTGCAGATACTGGAATTCAGGATACAGTGAGGACGGGAGATTCTGGAGATCAGGAGAAAGGGATGACTTCAGATGCTGGAGATCAGGAGAAAGTGAGGACAACAGATTCTAAAGATCAGGACAAAGTGAAGACAGCAGATGCTGGAGATCAGGACAAAGTGATGACAGCAGATACTGTCGTTCAGGAGGAGAATGTGAGGACTGCAGATACTGGAGATCAGGAGGGGAAAGTGAGGACGGCAGATACTGGAGATCAGGAAGACAACGTGAGGACTGCAGATACTGGAGATCAGGAGAAAGTGAGGACTGCAGATACTGGCGATCAGGAGAAAGTGAGCACTGCAGATACTGGAGATCAGGAGGAGAAAGTGAGGACTGCAGGTTCTGGAGATAAGGAGAAATTGAAGACAGTATATACTGGAGATCAGGAGGAGAAAGTGAGGACTGCAGATACTGGAGATCAGGAGGTGAAATTGAGGACTGCAGATACTGGAGATCAGGAAGAGGAAGTCAGGACTGCAGATACTGGAGATCAGGAGTAAGTGAAGACAACAGATGCTGGAGATCAAGTGGAGAAAGTGAGGACTGCAGATACTGGAATTCAGGATACAGTGAGAGTAACAGATTCTGAAGATCAGGAGAATGTGAGGACGGCAGATGCTGGAGATCAGGATGAGAAAGTGAGGACTGCAGATACTGGAGATCAGGACGAAAAAGTGAGGACTGCAGATACTAGAGATCAGGAGAAACTGAGGACTGCAGATACTGGAGATCAGGAGAAAGTGAGAACTGCAGATACTGGAGATCAGGAAGAGAAAGATGTAGAAGCTTTGGAGAGGGTGCAGAGAAGATGTACCAGGATGTTGCTTGGAATGGAGAATAGGTCGTACGAGGATAGGTTGAGAGTGCTAGGCCTTTTATCATTGGAACGGTGAAGGATGAGGGGTGACTTGATAGAGGTTTATAAGATGATTAGAGGAATAGATAGAGTAGACAGTCAGAAACTTTTTCCCCGGGTACAACAGAGTGTTACAAGGGGACATAAATTTAAGGTGAAGGGTGGAAGGTATAGGGGGGATGTCAAGGGTAGGTTCATTACCCAGAGAGTGGTGGGGGCATGGAATGTGCTGCCTGTGGGAGTGGCAGAGTAAGAATCATTGGCGACCTTTAAGTGGCAATTGGATAGGTACATGGATGGGTGCTTAAGCTAGGACAAATGTTTGGCACAACATCATGGGCCGAAGGGCCTGTTCTGTGCTGTGTTGTTCTGTGTTCTATGTTCTATGTACTGGAGATCACGGCAAAGTGAGGACAGCAGATATTGGAGATCAAGAGGAGAAAGTGAGGACTGCAGATATTACAGATCAGGAGAAAGTGAGCACTGCAGATACTGGAGATCAGGAGGAGAAAGTGAGGACTGCAGATACTGGAGATCAGGAGAAAGTGAGGACTGCAGATACTGGAGATCAAGAGGAGAAAGTGAGGACTGCAGATATTACAGATCAGGAGAAAGTGAGGACTGCAGATACTGGAGATCAGGAGAAAGTGAGGACTGCAGATACTGGAGATCAAGAGGAGAAAGTGAGGACTGCAGATATTACAGATCAGGAGAAAGTGAGGACTGCAGATACTGGAGATCAGGAGAAAGTGAGCACTGCAGATACTGGAGATCAGGAGGAGAAAGTGAGGACTGCAGATACTGGAGATCAGGAGAAAGTGAGGACTGCAGATACTGGAGATCAAGAGGAGGAAGTGAGGACTGCAGATATTACAGATCAGGAGAAAGTGAGGACTGCAGATACTGGAGATCAGGAGAAAGTGAGCACTGCAGATACTGGAGATCAGAAGGAAATGAGGACTGCAGATTCTGGAGATCTGGAGCAAGTGAGGACTGCAGATAGTGGACTTCAGGAAGAGAAAGTGAGGACTACAGATATTGGAGAACAGGATAAAGTGAGGACTGCAGATCGTGGTGATCAGGAGGAGAAAGGGATATTGCAGATCTGGAGTAAGTGAGGACTGCAGATACTGGAGATCAGGAAAAATTAAGGACTGAAGATACTGGAGATCAGGAGAATGTGAGGACTAAAGATACTGGAGATCAGCAGAAAGTGAGGACTGCAGATACTGGAGATCAGGAGGAGAATGTGCGGATTGCAGATTCTGGAGATCAGGAGTAAGTGAGGACGACAGATTCTGGAGATCAGGAGACTGTGCGGACTGCAGATTCTGGAGATCAGGAGGAGTAAGTGAGGACAACGGATGCTGAAGATCGGGCAGAGAAAGTGAGGACTGCAGATGCCTTCCAGCACCACACTCTTCAACTCTGATGCTATCCACAATCAAGGAGTCAGTTGCTTGTGATATGGGAGCAATGTTTGGCCATAGCAACCTCTTCGATCATTGGGACATCTGAAGAAACTGCTCGTATCTTTTTCATGGATGTGACTCAAAGACACTAGAGCAGGAGTGTGAGTAAATATCTATCTCCAAAAGTGTTGGATTATTTGCTATGAAGGAGGATACTGGGTCTCTCTCAAGTTTCCTGGGAGGAAGCTTCTGGTGGGGGGAGGGAAAACGGTTTGTTTTCCTACTTGCAGCACCACTATCTCCCTGGGAAGAGGGACTTAGAGAGAAAGAGAGACAGAGAGAGAGAGATAGATAGATCGAGAGAGAGAGAGAGAGAGAGAGAGAGAGAAGATGAGCTCCAGCCCCCTCTCATATTGCAGTTGATGCTCAGCACCTCTGGCTGGAGCAGGTTTTTGTGCACATCCAGCAGAAGCTAAGTGTGTTCAACCTGGCTCTCTCTTGGATGTAACAGGACTAGTGGACTCTTCCATCCTTCAATCCAGTTCACCATCTCGATGGAAACCTGCCTGATATTTCTGAACCCAGTTGGGAGGTCATGTTGCAGCTATACACAACATTGGTAGGTCACTTTTGGAATACTGTGTTCAATCCTGCCCTTCCTGCTACGGGAAATATGTTGTTAAACTTTAAAGGGTGAAGGAAGGATTTACAAGGATATGTGGAGGGTTGAGCTATAGGAAGAGACTGAATAGGTCGGGGCTGTTTCCCCTGGAATGACAGAGGGGTTAACCTATAGAGGTTTATAAAATCTAGAGGGGGCATGGATAGGGTAAACAGACAAAGTCTTTTTTCCCCAGGGGAGAGAAGTCCAAAACTAGAGGACATAGGTTTAAAGTGAGAGGGGAAAGGTTTAAAAGTGACATAAGGGACAACTTTTTCACACAGAGGATATTGCGGGTATGGAATGAGCTGCCAGAGGAAGTGGTACAATTACAGCATTGAAAAGGCATCTGGACGAGTCCATGAATAGGGGGGGGGTTTAGAGGGATATTGACCAAGTGCTGGCAAATGGGGCTAGATTAGGTTAGGATATCTGATTAACATGGCCATGTTGGGCTGAAGGGTCTGTTTCTGAGCTGTACATCTCTATGACTCTCTGTGCATTCTGAATAAGTCACTAATGGTGGAGACCATGGGTCAAGTCCTGTCCTGGGGCTATGCAGGTGCCTGATTGATGGCAGTTCTCTGAGTGCCAGCGATCTGGGGCATTTTCCCTCTGAAGCAGCTGCAGAAATGTGGCAATGATGTGCTGACTCAACTGTGTTCCCAAGTCTGATCTAGAGGTTCATAGTTCATAAGAGGGAGCCATTGAACGGACATGCAGCAATAGTGAGAACTCATGGCTATCCATGGGCCTTGGTGCGAGGTGTGCACAGTCACAGTGTTAGACTGAGTAGTAGTCATAGTTCTACAGCACAGAAAGAGGCCTTTCAGCCCATCATAGTCTGTGCTGGTCATCAAGCACATATCCAGCACAATTTTCTAGCACTTGGAAGCTGTGGTGTTTGAAGTGCTCATTGAAATACATCTTAAATGTTGTAAGGGATCCTGCCACTCCTGCCCTTTCAGACAGTGAGTTGCAGATACCCACAGCATATTTTCCTTAAATCCCCTTCAAATCTTTTTTGGGGAGTGGGGGTTGGGGTTTGAGCTTGGCATCAGTGGCCAGAACCTCACAAGTTCCCAGCAGCGGTCAGCACTTCCTCCTCTCCTGCACCACAATTCCTTGAGCCGGGCAGTAAAGAGGCCAGCTGCTTAATGAAGGAGCTGTAGAGTGAAGGAAATACATGAGAAAGGTAGACAGGGATCATGGTGGGATATCCAGCAAGAGTCTCACCGAAAACAACCCTTCATCAGGAAGTGGGAAGGTCCAGCTCTTATTTCGAACGTTATATTTTTACACAGTGCTGTTGAGAACAAGGTAACAGGATTTTGCCCCAATGATGATGAAGAAGTGGTGACTCAGTGGTTAGCACTGCTGCCTCACAGCATCAGGGACCTGGGTTTGATTCTAGCCTCCACAGAGCCTGTGTGTGTGGAGTTTGCACATTCTCCCTGTGTCTCTGTGGGTTTCCTCCAGGTGCTCTGGTTTCCTCCCACAGTCCAAAGATGTGCAGGTTAGGTGGATTGGCCATGCTAAATTACTTGTACTGTCTAATGATTATGCAGGTTAGGTGGATCAGCCATGGGAAATTGTCCCACAGTGTCCAGGGATGTGCAGGTTAGATGGATTGGACATGGGAAATTGCTCCACAGTGCCCAGGGATATGCGGGTTAGGTGGATTGGCTATGAGAAATGCAGGGTTACAGAGATGGGTGAGGCTTGGTTGGAATGCTCTTTGGAGGGCTGGTGTGGATTCGATGAGCCAAATAGACAGACAGGAGGCTGGAAGGACACACCAAGCATTAGGAGGTGGAGAAGTCAATGTTTCGGGTTGAGCTGCTTCATCAGGACTCGATAGGCTGAATGGCCTGTTTCCACCCGGTAGAGATTCTCTGCTGGTGAGCTTCTTGTGAGTTGCTGGAGCTGCACCAGACAAATGTAGCAATTCTTCCAAACCCCTTCAGCAAACATTAAAAGATGTGGAAACAAAAGCTGCCCAGACAAAAAGAATTTCAGTTCTTGCGAAACTGTGGGACTGGCAGATCCATCGAGGGACCTCTTTGTTGCAAATCGAACTGGATCTGCTCAATCTCCGAGAATAAATTTCCAATCCTTTGGGGGTTAATCTGGTTGCTTCACTTCCCCATATCCTGTGAGGAGGCAACCATTCCCATGGGAAGCCGAGGCCGCTCTCAAACTGCTGGGCCCGGAGCTGTGTTTACACAGCTGAGATGTTGCCCAGTCAGCTGGCTGTCAAATAGTCTATTGTTTCTCAGTGTTGGAGCGGGAGTTGAAGTGCTATTGGCCATGATTCAGTGTAATTCTATCAGTCACTTTGCTCCAACACTGTCAGGTTTCAGATCTCACAGCTGAGAGCAGATTGATTTGTTCATATGTTTTTCCAAAAGCAGATCTGACCGCAACTTTAGAGGTTCCAGTCCGTCCTATTAGTTTACCGTGTAAATCTGGAGAATGTTAGACAGGTCAAGTAATGGTGCAGGTGGTGACGGAGTAGAGGAAGGTTAGGGGCTGCAAAGGTGGGGCACACACATTCAGTGACTCCACGTACTTTGAGAGGGATGAAATTAAGTACGTCTCCCTGCCAACTATTTCTCACCAGTTGTTACTACTCATACTGCTACAAAACGTCCACTCGTCTGCTCAGCAGCAGGTATCATTAATTTACTCCATTGTTTTCACTTCTGAGCTCGCCTGGCCTTCTCAGTCCATCTGTATTACAGTCTGGGACAAGTCCCTGGTGACACTGCCCATCCAGTGTTTTCTATGTCTTGCATGGGTTCTTGTTCCATGTCCTGTCCGGTATTTATTCCTTAAGTCACGTCACTAAAATAAGGAATTTATTTATTCAGTTGTGGGATGTGGGCGTCGCCGGCTGGTCAGTATTTATTGCCCATCCCTAGTTGCCCTTGAGAAGGTGGTGGTGAGTTTCTTCCTTGAACTGCCGCAGCCCATGATGCAGTGGATTAACCCACAATGCCATCAGGGAGGGAGTTCCAGGGTTTTGACCCAGTGATGTTGAAGGAACAGTGATATATTTCCAAGTCAGCATGGTGAGTGGCTAGGAGGGGAACTTGCAGTTGGTGGTGTTTCCATGTTTCTGCTACCCTTGTCCTTCTAGATGGAAGTAGTTGTGGCTTTGGAAGGTGCAGTCTGAGGATCTTTGGTGAAATTCTGCACGGCAGCTTGTAGAAAGTACGCAGTGCTGCTACAGAACGTCGGCGGTGGGTGGAGTAGATGCTTGAATCACACATTCATTAGGGAGCATTATTTGTGGTTGCCTCCAGTGTGCACACAACTGCTGCATTCCCTACACTTCAGAAGAACTTTGTGGGTTGTGAATCCCTTTCATCGAATCCCTGAGCTGTGGAAGCAGGTTGATCGGCCCATTGAGTCCATATCAAACCTTTGAAGAGCATCCCACCCAGATCAGTACCCCTTACACTATCCCTGTAATCCTACATTTCCATGGTTAATCCACCTAACCGGCACATCGCTGGATGCTATGGGTAATTTAGCATGGCCAATCCACCTAACCGGCACATCGCTGGATGCTATGGGTAATTTAGCATGGCCAATCCACCTAACCGGCACATCGCTGGATGCTATGGGTAATTTAGCATGGCCAATCCACCTAACCGGCACATCGCTGGATGCTATGGGTAATTTAGCATGGCCAATCCACCTAACCGGCACATCGCTGGATGCTATGGGTAATTTAGCATGGCCAATCCACCTAACCGGCACATCGCTGGATGCTATGGGTAATTTAGCATGGCCAATCCACCTAACCGGCACATCGCTGGATGCTATGGGTAATTTAGCATGGCCAATCCACCTAACCGGCACATCGCTGGATGCTATGGGTAATTTAGCATGGCCAATCCACCTAACCGGCACATCGCTGGATGCTATGGGTAATTTAGCATGGCCAATCCACCTAACCGGCACATCGCTGGATGCTATGGGTAATTTAGCATGGCCAATCCACCTAACCGGCACATCGCTGGATGCTATGGGTAATTTAGCATGGCCAATCCACCTAACCGGCACATCGCTGGATGCTATGGGTAATTTAGCATGGCCAATCCACCTAACCGGCACATCGCTGGATGCTATGGGTAATTTAGCATGGCCAATCCACCTAACCGGCACATCGCTGGATGCTATGGGTAATTTAGCATGGCCAATCCACCTAACCGGCACATCGCTGGATGCTATGGGTAATTTAGCATGGCCAATCCACCTAACCTGCACATCGCTGGATGCTATGGGTAATTTAGCATGGCCAATCCACCTAACCTGCACATCTTTGGACTGCAGGAGGAGCACCTGGAGGAAACCCTCACAGACACGAGAGGAACATGCAAACTTCACACAGTTGACCAAGCATGGAACCGAACCCAGATCCCTGGTGCTGTGAGGCAGCAGCGCTAACCACTGAGCCCATCATTGCCTACCCCATTCGTAGCCTGCAGTTGTGTAAGGTACTCTATAAATGCAAATTTCTATTTGATCTTTGTGAGCTGGATCGCTAAAGTTAAATTATAATGTGAGTTTTAAACTGTGCCCTATCAAACCACATTACATAATGTTCTTACATTCGAAATGTTTTAAAAACTGGACACAAATGGACTATTCAAAAGGCGTCCGCAAAGCATGTGACCACTGACGTTGGAGCCACAGTCAGTACCGAGTCACGGGTGAATACCTAATCAAATATGGACATTCCTAGTCTTCTAGGAAATTCACTTATCTCTTCTTTTAAAGTTCGTTCAACAAAAAAAAGTCTATACAATCACCCGTCTATTTATCTTCAAGGTTCATTCTGAACAAGAGGAGCAATCAAAACGCAGTTAGTGCAGATGGAAATGAATGGACAAGATCAATCTTCCATTACATGTCCAGGACTGGGTGAATTTCAAAGGTACTAGACATCAATGCAGGACGTTCAGATCTACATGAACACCACCCCTTACCTGGAGAATGGCACTGGACCTGTGAGAAGTCACATTAGACCATAAGATATAGGAGCAGAAATAGACCATTCGGCCCATCGATTCTGGCTCTGTTATTCATGACTGATTTGATAATCTTTAACTCCACCTTCCTGCCTTTTCCCCATTATCTTTCATCCCCTTACTGATTGAAAATCTGTTGGGTGAAACCTATACTTTTGAAGTGTAGGAAATGCGGCAATTGTTTGCACACTGCAAGCAATCACGAAGAATGCTCGGTAATGAGTGTGTGATTCAAGCGCCCACTCTCTCCACCACCGGTGCTCAGTAGCAGCAGTGTGTACTATATACAAGATGTAGTGCAGAAATTCACCAAAGATCCTCAGGGCAGATCTAATGGAACAGCGAGAAGCTGTTTGCAGACAGTTCCTACAAAAGCCGTTGAGCCAACAGTTAGTGGAGTTTGGTCAGAATGCCAGCAAATGGCTGTCATTTATCTTGTTGAGTTGGAACAGGTGTCGTCTGCATATGTGTTCTGTCTCAATGCAAAGAACAAGGCCCTGGATATTAATATACACAAATGTGCCACACAGTGAACTTGCATGACAATCCTAAATTGATTGTCAGTGTAATTCTCTGTGCACTCAAGAGTATCTTGCAAATGTTGCACAATTGCAAAATCAACATCTAACCCTTTTCCAGAGTTTGCCAGTACAGGCTGGTTGGGTATTGTCAGTACCTTGCTTATTGGAAACAGGCAAATGGATACGCCATTTGATGCTTTTGGGATGGAACACCTACATACCCAGCATCACACCAGCACTGGTAGTCTGAGGTAGACTGGGAAGAATGACCTGCCTTGGGCCATCCGTAAGCTTGGGTGATGTGCAGTGAGAAACGATCTGATCAGGGTCGTCTGAAGAATGACTTTGATACATCCTGTTTCAGCATCAAACTTGCACCGTGTGTGACAAGTTTGAACCTCATTTATGAGATTGTTGATGAAAAGCACTCATATAGTGCACAGGAATGTGGGAATCCTTACCAGTGAAGGGTAGGTTTGTCATAAACTGTAATAGGGAAAGCCCTGTCAAATTTCTCAAACAGATATTGAGAAAAGAGAATTAATTTAACTGTTCCATTTCAAGGTGGATTTGAGTGCAGGATGGAGCCCCTGTAAGACAGGTGAAGAAATGTAGCACCCGCCCACCTTCTGAGAACCCCTTCTCCCACCTCCAACACACCCCATCCATTTGGACACACTGTGCTGGGCTGTTATCTGCCCCCGATCTCTTTATTTCAAACTGCCGCCGGGACGTTGACCACCTCAACCTGTCCACCCCCCTCACCCACTCCAACCTCTCACCCTCACAACGCACAGTCCTCACTCCCTCCACTCGCACTCCCAGCTACCTTCCCCCCAGCCCTACTCCCCTCCCATTGATCTCTCTACCCACTCGGCTCACAAGCCTCATTCCTGATGAAGGGCTCTTGCCTGAAGTGTCGATTCTCCTGCTCCTCGGATGCTGCCTGACCTGCTGTGCTTTTCCAGCACCACACTCTCGACTCTGATCTCCAGCATCTGCAGTCCTCACTTTCGCCTAAAGAAATGCAGCAGCAGATTCAAACAAAACGTGCAAATTTTTTTACACTTCAGGAGTATGCAAGAAGTAGGACATCAGATGTCAATACATCAATGATATGTTTCTCATGGAATCCAACAAAGACAGTCACAAAGCTGGGCCTTGTGCAGATCCCATAAAAGGACCATCTATGAGGGAATATATTCATCAAAACTGAGTTCAATTGTGTGTATTGCTGAGTTCATCAGCTTAATGAATATTGATTCCCACAGTGGGGACGGGTATGAATCAACACAATATAGTGCTGAAAGCTATGGCTTCCTTGACTGGAATGTTGAGGGAAGGTGCTAGCTATTTCACGCTGCTACTATACAATAGTAATACAAATGGTTATCATATGAACAGGATGCTGCAATTAAGCCAAAAAAGAACATTTTGCTTATTACACAAATGAATAACGTGGCATATAAATTTCAGTGCTGTTACGTTGCCAAGTATATGGGTCAGATGTCCCAAAGATTGGTGGATCAGATCAAACAGTATATCTCATACGCTGTTCACAACAAAGGAGGTAATGGCCACACCCTGACAGCTCAAGTCCAGAATTAAAATTTAAACAAAGTCCAGCAATTAACTGTCAATCATCATTAACATGATAACGTCTCTATGATTCAGACTCATTTTGCCTACCAATCAGTACTCTCCTCTCATATAGCATTAGTGTTAACTTTCCCCTTAAAATGATATTTTTGCAAAAAGGTCCTGATGAATTCAAGATGAAAAACTTTGACCAAGTGTGTCTTTTTCTCAGCAAGAGCCATATTCATACAGCGATGTTGATTCTTTATTTCCTTCACATCCTCAACATTCCCCTGAGCTGACTCATCAACGCAAGGTGTCGCATTGTGATAAGACAAACCAGAGCAAGACTTACACAGTTAACATTAGGGATGTGGGGAAAGACCTAGGGATGCAGGTACATAGTTTCTTGAAAGTAGTGTCACAGGTAGACTGAGTGGGGGGAGAAAACAATTGGCACACTTGCCTTCATCGATCAGAGCACTGGGTACAGGAATTGGGATGTCATGCTTCAGATGTACAAGTCCTCAGTCAGGCCACATTTGGAGTACTGCATACAATTCTGGTCATCCTGCCATAGGAAGGATGTTCTTAAACTGGAAAGGGCTCGAGAAAGATTTACAAGGGTGTTACTGAGAATGGAGGGTTTGAGTCATAAGGAGAGGCTGGATAGGGTGGGACTTCCTTCTCTGGAGTGTAGGAGGATGACCTTAAAGAGATTTATAAAATCATGTGGGGCATAGAGAAGGCGAATAGCCAGCTCATTTCTCCAGATGGGGGAGTCCAAGGCATGGATTTAAGGTGAGACGGGAAAGATTTAAAAGGGACCCAAGGGGCAACTTTTTCATGCAGAGGGTGGTGCATGTATGGAATAAGCTGTCGATGGAAGTGGTAGAGGCAGGTACAATTACAACATTTCAAAGACATTTGAACAGATGGCTTAGAGGGATAGAGACCAAACGCAGGCAAGTGGGACGAGTTCAGTTTAGGAAACCTGGTTGGCATGGAGGAGTCAGGCTGGAGGGCCTGTTTCCATGCTGCATGACTCTATAACTCTATGTCTCTCTCCACACCACAGATGCTGCTAGGCCTGGTGAGTTTTTCCAGCATTCTATGTGCTTGTTTCAGATTTCCAGGATCAACAGTATTTTGCTTTCAATCGAAGCAGGTCTAAGGTGCTGAATGGCTTGTGATGTTCCCATGTTTCTATCAATGGAAAATGTGGGGGCAAATTATATTGTTTAGCATTGCAGACTGATTAGATTATTTACAGTGTGGAAACAGGCCCTTTGGCTGCACAAGTCCACACCGACCCACCGAAGCACAACCCACCCAGACCCATTCCCCTACATTCACCCAATACTACAGGCAATTTACCATGGCCAATTCACCTGACCCTGCACATCTTTGGATTGTGGGAGGAAACCGGAGCACCCGGAGGAAACCCACGCAGACGCGGGGAGAATGTGCAAACGCCACACAGTGTGTCGCCTGAGGTGGGAACTGAACCCGGGTCTCTGGCGCTGTGAGAGAGCGGTGCTAACCACTATACCACCAGGGCTCCCATTCTGGGCCTATATGAAACCATGGCTCTGCACCATTGGCCTTGCTAAGTGTCTATGTTTTTTTGCTCAATATGGATCTTTTCTGACCTCTGCCATTGAAACTGCACAGTGCAACCCATCCTCTCGGCTGCTTAGGTCAATTTCCTCTGAAACACCAGCTTATTTGCCTCATCTTATTGAGACTTGAAGCTATTAGAAGCCGCTGATGTCATAGAAAGTAGGGCATTATTGATTGGGTTTTCAAACTCATTTCAATTTATAAAGAAGGGATGGGGGGGGGGGGGGGGGGGATCGTGTCAGATTTCCAGACATGAGCAGCCAAAATAAGACAGAAATTAATGTAAATGACATTAATGTGTGAATTCACATCGAGTTCCCTCACTGCACTATAATTGACAGCACTGTTACTCCTTTTAAAATAACTCTACAAATGCTCCATTAAAATAGCAGAGAAAGGAATTTGCTAAGAGCATGTTAAGTGCTTGACAGATAAGATCAGCAACAGGAGTTTTCAGCCCTGTATATTGGCTGAGGCAAACAAAGGAGTAGAGAAGATTAGCTGAGGTCAGAAGTGAAGAAGTAGATTTTCCAATAGATTCTTCCCCCGCCCCCTTCCCCCCCCCCCCCCCCCCCCCCCACCCCCACAGTCCAAAAATGTCTGAGAACAGACTTAATTTCACTTCAGTGTATTGTGCAGCTGGTTAGTAATTCCAGATCCGGCCACCAGGCTTCCTATACCCGGAATGCCTCTTGGTTCAACATTTATTCAAGTCATCGCCACCCATTTCACAGAATCCAGCTTCTGCGATACAAAGTGCCTTTAACTCGCATCCTGCCACACTGCTTCAGTACTCAACTATTGCATTGATTTGACTCAAATGTTGACTCTGTTTCTCTCTCCTCAGAGAATGCCAGGAAAACAGAGTCTCCCCAGCGATTTCTGTTTTGGTTTCAGACCCTTCAGCACCCGTCATTTTTGTTATTCGATCCATCACTTCATAGCTCTTCTGTCTGGCCTTTCTTCTTACTTCCGGCCACAAATCTGAACTAATCCAAACTCTCTCAGCTGTTACCTCAAAATGAGGGATCACTCGTTTAAGACAGAGATGGGGATGTGGTTTGTCGCTCAGAGGGGGTGGAATTTAGTTTACTGCCAAGGCTGGGTCTTCAAGTGTAGTTGAGGCTGAGATAGGCAGAATTTTAATCAATCAGGGAATCGAGGGCTATGCTGAAAAGACAGCAGCAAGGTGGTGTGAAGGATGATGCCATGATCTCATTGGATAGCAGAGCAGACTGAATGGGCTGAATGGCCTACTGCTGCTCCAACTTCTTGTGGTCTTATTTTCTAACTCACACCAAATGCCATTCACCTGAACTTAGGAGGACAGAATGATGTGATGTGGTCTGCAGCATAGCATTTCCTGGATGCAGTAGAGCCATCGAGTCGTGGAGTCTTAGCGATGTACAGCATGGAAACAGACTCTTCGGCCCAACTCGTCCATGCCGACCAGATATCCCAACCCGATCTTGTCCCATTTGCCAGCACTTGGCCCGTATCCCTGTAAACCCTTCCTATTCATATATCCATCCAGATGTCTTTTAAGTGTTGCAATTGTACCAGCCTCCACCACTTCCTCTGGCAGATCATTCCATACACGCACCACCCTCTGCGTGAAAAGTTGCCCCATAGGTCCCTTTTAAGTCTTCCCCCTCTCACCTTAAACCTACACCCACCGGTTCTGGACTCCCCAAACCCAGGGAAAAGATCTTGTCTATTCACCCTATCCATACCCCTCATGATTTTATAAACCTTTGTAAGATCACCCCTGAGCTTCTGACGCTCCAGGGAAAACAGCCTGTTCAGCCTCTCCCTGTAGCTCAAACCCTCCAACCCTGGCAACGTGCTTGCAAATCTTTTCTGAACCCTTCCAAGTTTCACAACATCTTTCCAAGAGCAGGAAGCAGTAATGCCGATGTTATCTCCTGTAACAGAAACTGAGGTGATATTGTGGTATTGAAGAATCAGACATAAGTTCATCATAGCTGACTATTACACAGAAACCTTAGATTGCAAGTGAGCGGCATACTTTCAGCAGCATAACATCCCTCAAGTAGGGTAAGATGGGGCAGGAGACCTCTATGGCCTCAGGTCACAGGCTGTGATTTAGTGATGATATTGTGAGCTTGTCTCACAATGGTGTAGTGATGGGACCAAATGTGAGGCATGACACACAAGAAAGAAAGCTCCTCAGCTGGGGGATTGGGAGGGGCGGGCACAAAAGTAAAACGGGAATGTTGAATATCCTGATACAGGGAAGAAAGCGAGATATAGTCCATAAGGGAAAAATGGGGGTACCATTCCAAAATGGAAAGTGGTGGGGACCTGTGCCACACAATACGATTGAGGGTATTCTCAATGTGAAGGTTCTAGCAATAAACCTTTCTACTCAGCAATATTGATTGTTCATTTATTCATTTGTTATGTTCAAACGTGATCACCACTTGTTAAATTTGTGGAAGCAGGTATAGGGATTTAATGCAGCTTTCTAAACACTCTGAGATAAAGGAGAATAACCATTCTTACCAGCTATCCTCAAAATATTTGCTGAGAGCTTCCCTCTGCCCTTCCAGTTCATCTGGCATGCTGGCCTTCATTATGATATTCACTGGTGCCTCTGTGCCAACTCTAGCAGGGTGACCTCTTCACCAACACCTCCAGGGAGACCGATCCTGGGCGGAAAGCAAGAAAAACTTCTCCGGGGGCAGTCTGGTAGTAAAGAAATCGTCAACGACAAATGTAACAATCTAAATGTGGCAATGTTGGGAGAGATGAGCATGTGGTGGAATTAAATTTCTTTAAGTATGTAAGCATGTAATCTTGAGACCACGGCTGCGATCAAGACTCTGTCCAAATCACAATATTTGACCTTAAATAACCACTTTGGGGTACCATCAAATGCTGATTAATGTCTACATTTTCTAGTAGGGTGACCAACATACCCATCTACTTTTGTAAGCGTCAGTTTCCCAAACATAACTACAGTGCTCCTTGAGATAGGCTTCCCATCTGGAAGGCCTGTGCTCCGTCAATTAGGCTGGCTGTGGGTGGGAAGTCCACTCAAAGTAGCTCATGGTGGTGGAGAATTTAAACCTTGCTGTGACGTTGAATTTTCTTGGTCAACAGCACAGCTTAGATATCGGGTAGAACCACTCCCCGGGCTGTGTTGACTGCTGCTGGCAGCCTGCTGAATCCCTAGTTGCTGCGAATGGTGAGCTTGTCGGTACTAGGGATGAGACGGTTATGCTCGTTGTCCTGAGTTATGTTGGCCCCCTACCCCCAGCTCTCAGGATCCCAGTGTCAGGAACACGACCAAGTCGATGGAGAATGTTCGGGACAGAGTTCCAGGATCTTGACCCAGCAATAGTGGAAGAACAGCGATATATTTCCAATTCAGGATGGTGTGTGGCTTGGAGAAGGAATTAGAAGGAATTGGTGTATCTGCTACCCTGTCACACTTTAAATTGGAAAAGTTGTGAAATTGGAAGGTGTTGTTGAAGTCATCTTGGCAAGTTGCTAACTTTCATATTTCATTACATACTTAAAGAAATGTAATTCCACCACATGCTCATCTCTCCCAACATTGCCACATTTAGATTGTTACATTTGTCGTTGACGATTTCTTTACTACCAGACTGCCCCCGGAGAAGTTTTTCTTGCTTTCCGCCCAGGATCAGTCTGCCTGGAAGTGTTGGTGAAGAGGTCACACTGCTAGAGTTGGCACAGAGGCACCAGTGAATATCATAATGAAGGCCAGCATGCCAGATGAACTGGAAGGGCAGAGGGAAGCTCTCAGCAAATATTTTGAGGATAGCTGGTAAGAATGGTTATTTTCCTTTATCTCAGAGTGTTTAGAAAGCTGCATTAAATCCCTATACCTGCTTCCACAAATTTAACAAGTGGTGATCACGTTTGAACATAACAAATGAATAAATGAACAATCAATATTGCTGAGTAGAAAGGTTTATTGCTAGAACCTTCACATTGAGAATACTCTCAATCGTATTGTGTGGCACTATCATAGTGCTAAATGGGACAGACTTTGAACAGATCTAGCAGCTCAAGACTGGGCACCCATGAGGCGTTGTGGGACAGCAGCAGAATTGTATTCCAGCATAATCTGCAACCTCATAGCCCAGTACATCCCCCCACTCAACCCCCACATTACCATCAAGACAGGGGATCGACTCTGGTTCAATAGAGAGCGTATGCCAGGAGCAGCACCAGGCAGACCTGAAAATGAGGCATCAACCTGGTGAAGCTACCAAACAGAACTACTCGTAAGCAAAACAACCTAAGCAGCAGAGCAAAGCAATCTCACAAACAACGGATCAGATCTAACCTCTGCGGTTCTGCCTCATCCAAATGTGAATGGTTGTGGACAACTAAACAACTCACTGGAGGAGGAGGCTCCACAAATATCCCCATCCTTGATGATGGGCGAGCCCAACACATCAGTGCAAAAGATAAAGCTGAAGCATTCACAGCAATCTTCAGGCAGAAGTGCTGAGTGGATGATCCATCTCAGCCTCCTCCAGTGCTCCCCGGCATCACAGATACCAGTCTTCAGGCAATTCACTCCACATGGTATCAATAAATGGTTGGAGACACTGGATACTGTGAACACTGTGGGTCCTGACAGCATTCTGGCAATAGTGCTGAAGACCTGCGTCCCAGAACTTGCTATTTCCCCAGCCAAGATTTTCCAGTACAGTCGCAACACTGGCATCTACCCGACAATGTGGAAAATTGCCCAGGTATGTCCTGTACATAAAAAGCAGCAACACGGTCAATAACCACCCCATCAGTCTCCTCTCGATCATCAGTAAAATGATGGACGATGTCATCAACAGTGCCTTTAAATCAGTGGCGTTTAGACGAGTGAGAGGCATGTTGATTGACACATATATAATCCTGAAGGGACTTAACAGGCTGGATGTGGAAAGGACATTTCCTCTTATGCAAAAATCAAGAACTAGGTGTCACCATTTAACAATAAGGAGTCTCCCATTTAGAACAGAGATGAGGAGAAGTTTTTCTCATGCAGGTTCATGAACTTCGAAGTTCTGGTCTTAAGACAGGGTGGGAGAAGAGTCTTTGAATGTTTTGAAAGCGGAAGTGGATATATTCCTAATGAGCAAGACAGTGGAAGGTTATCAGGAGTAGACTAGAATGTTTTGAGTAATTAGATCAGCCATGATCTTATAGAATGATACAGCAAACTTGAGGGACTGGGTGGTATACTACTACTCCTAATTTTCTATGTGCTCAAGTGTTCTGCATATGTCTACCTTATGTGCTGTGTTTCATGTTCTGTTTGCATGTGCCCTCTATGGCATAGATCTTTACTTGACGCAATGCTGTAAAATGGTTTACAGTGAGACAGTAGCCCACTTTGCTTCCTTCGTCATGTTTATTCCCACTGAAGTCTAGTCCAATGAGCCTGTGGCCAGGTTTCAGCTAAACTTCAAATGTCCCTGTGCGACCATGTCCTGATATGTCCAACCCTGACTTCACAAAGGCTCTTAGAGCCATAGAGATGTACAGAATGGAAACAGACCCTTCAGTCCAACCTGTCTATGCCGACCAGATGTCCCAACCCAATCTAGTTCCACCTGCCAGCACCCGGCCCATATCCCTCCAAACCCTTCCTATTCATATACCCATCCAAATGCCTCTTAAATGTTGCAATTGTATCAGCCTCCACCACATCCTCTGGCAGCTTATTCCATACACATACTACCCTCTGCGTGAAAACGTTGCCCCTTAGGTCTCTTTTATATCTTTCCCCTCTCACCCTAAACCTATGCCCTCTAGTTCTGGACTCCCCGACCCCAGGGAAATGACTTTGTCTATTTATCCTATCCATGCTCCTCATAATTTTGTAAACCTCTATAAGGTCACCCCTCAGCCTCCGATGCTCCAGGTAAGACAGCCCCAGCATGTTCAGCCTCTCCCTGTAGCTTAGATCCTCCAACCCTGGCAATATCCTTGGAAATCTTTTCTGAACCCTTTCAAGTTTCACAACATCTTTCCGATAGGAAGGAGACCAGAATTGCACACAATATTCCAACAGTGGCCCAACCAATGTCCTGTACAGCCGCAACATGACCTCCCAACTTCTGTACTCAATACTCTGACCAATAAAGGAAAACATACCAAACACCTACTTCACTATCCTATCTACCTGCGACTCCACCTTCAAGGAGCTATGAACCTGCACTCCGAGGTCTCTTTGTTCAGCAACACTCCCTAGGACTTTACCATTAAGTGTATAAGTTCTGCTAAGATTTGCTTTCCCAATATGCAGCACCTCGCATTTATCTGAATTAAACTCCATCTGCCACTTCTCAGCCCATTGGCCCATCTGGTCCAGATCTTGTTGTAATCTGAGGAAACTCTCTTCGCTGTCCACTACACCTCCAATTTTGGTGTCATCTGCAAACTTACTAACTGTACCTCTTATGCTCACATCCAAATCACTTATGTAAATGACAAAAAGTAGAGGGCCCAGCACCGATCTTTGTGGCACTCCACTGGTCACAGGCCTCCAGTCTGAAAAATACCCTTCACCACCACCCTCTGTCTTCTACCTTTGAGCCAGTTCTGTATTCAAATGGCTAGTTCTCCCTGTATTCCATGAGATCTAACCTTGCTAATCAGTCTCCCATGGGGAACCTTGTCGAATGCCTTACTGAAGTCCATACAGATCACATCTACTGCTCTGAAAAATGTGTTGCTGGAAAAGTGCAGCAGGTCAGGCAGCATCCAAGGAGCAGGAGAATCGACGTTTCGGGCAAGAAGAAGGGTTTATGCCTGAAACGTTGATTCTCCTGTTCCTTGGATGCTGCCTGACCTGATGCGCTTTTCCAGCATCACATTTTTCAGCTCTGATCTCCAGCATCTGCAGTCCTCACTTTCTCCACATCTACTGCTTGGCCCTCATCAATCTTCTTTGTTACGTCTTTAATTCTGAGCATCAGAAATCTGATAACAGAGGAACACTAATGTTGAAATCAAAGTTTAAACGCTATTCCAGGTTTGGAAATTCTGGGTGTAACTGGGATGTGATTTGCTGCAGGACAACTTCAGGACCAGGTATTTGTTTATCAGAAACTGAGACATGGGGCTAATGTCCTGTGTTGGACTAACTCACAAATGCTTAGAAGGTCAGAAAGCTGGTCGACGAATGGTTTCAGGATCTAAAGCCTTCCCTAAAGTGCAGGGCTAAGCACATTTTTATTCAATTGACTATTTCATAACCTCGCCACAGCAAATGTTCTGGTTCGCAGGGGAATCTACAGGCAGAGGTCATTCGTGTCAGATAGCCACTAATAAGTCAGACAAGTGAAAGAGGAAGAACTGAATCCAAGAAGCATTGAGATTTAGGAACTCTCCACCTCATGGAGTGAGGTAGATAAGGAGCGTTTCAGAGAAGTGTAATCAGCACAGAGGGAAGGGAAGGATGACAGGATATGCTGGTAGAGGTGGGAGAAGTAGGTTGGGGAGACAATGGTGCAGAAGGTACACCCTGGTTGCTGGAAAGTAATTCCTGTCTAATTCTGTGGTTAGACAAGCAGGAGGCTGGAGGAACACAGCAAGCCAGGCAGCATCAGGAGGTGGACAAGTCAGCGTTTCAGGTGTAACCCTTCCTCAGGACTGTGTTTTTGTCTCTAATTCTGTGGTTAGACAACCTTGCAGGATTTGAGAAGATTTGGTCAGCACAAGCAAAACATTGAGGTTTAGACCTTGCCTCATCTCTGTGGATGGATAGCACAATGACAGGTACCATTACCTGCCATACAATCATGCATACCTGGTACATAAATACAATTGCTGCCAGTTCAGTGGTGCAGGCAACTGAAGCCACTTCCAGAGTTACCGCATTATACAAGTGGCATGTGTATATACTGCCTATCCCATTGAATCATCCAGTATAGAAGAGGGCCTTCTGCTTATTGAGTCTGTATCACCCAAAACAGATTGCTACCTCTACAGTAGTCCCACACTAGGCCCAAAGCTGTGAATGTTATGTATTTCAAGCACTGGTCCAAGTAATGTTTAAAGTTTGGGAGACTTCCTGCCTCCTACCCTCCCAGTCTGTGCATTTGAGATCCCCAGCACCCTCCCAGATGAAAATCCTTTTCTTCAAATGCCCTCTAAAGCTCCTGGCTTTCATTTTAAAGTTATGCCCCAATGCTATTGTCTGTTCAACTGAGGGGAACAGCTGTTTCCTATCCACCCTGTCCATGCCCCATATACTCTCAATCAAATTCTCCCCCTTCCCTGCTCCAAAGAAAACAACCTGAACCAATCCAGCTTCTCTTCAGAGCTAAAATGCCCCATTCCGAGCAACATCCTGGTGAATCTACACTGCACCCACTCCAGTTCAATCACATCCTTCCTGTAGAGTGGTGACAGAACTGCACACTACTCCAGCTGTGGCCTAGTCAAAGTTCTGTATAGATTCAACATAACTTCCCTGTCCTTATAATCTGTGCCAAGGTTGATAAAGGCAAGTGTCCCATATGCCTTTTTAACCATCCTGTTAATCTGTCCTGCTGCCTTCAATGATCTGTGGACAAGCGCTCCAAAATCCCCATGTTCCTCTGTTCCTTCCTAGTGTCCTGCCAATCATTCAGTACACCCTTGTCTTCTTCCTTGCATTACCTTACATTTATCCAGGTTAAGTTCCATCTACTACTGATCTGCACATCTGACCAATCCATTTATATTTTCCTGAAACCCAATACCCCCCTCCCCACTTCATCATCAACCACCTAGCCAATCTCTTCCATCCACAAACTTACCACCTCTCCCACAAATGTCATCTATATCCTTTATATATATCATGAATAATAAGGGACCGATCCCTGTGGGATCTATAGACATTGCCCGCTTTGTTACTGGACGATTATAATTGTGAAATAAAACCAGGAAATGCTGGAAATTCCCAGCTTGGCAGACAGCGTCGGTGGAGACAGAAATAGGGTGAACATTCAACATGATTAACCTTTGACATGCCTACACCACAGATGTCTCACTAGCCAAGGAAACAGTAGCCTCACTACTAGACGAGCTGGAAGAGCACAGCAGTTCAGGCAGCATCCAAGGAGCTTCGAAATCGACGTTTCGGGCAAAAGCCCTTCATCAGGAAGGGCTTTTGCCCGAAACGTCGATTTTGAAGCTCCTTGGATGCTGTCTGAACTGCTGTGCTCTTCCAGCACCACTAATCCAGAATCTGGTTTCCAGCATCTGCAGTCATTACTCTTACCTCACGACAAGACGGCCAGTAATTCAAACACCTTACAATACCAGCGCCATCAGCATGGACAGCACCCTCAGACTTCTGGATCTGTGCCTCATGACCCACTTCACCTTCAATGGCCAGCTGTACAGCCAAATCAACACAACACCCGTGGGATCACTGATATCAGGATTAATCGCGAAAGTTGTAATGCAAAGACTAGAACGGATATCACTTCTCACTATTCAGCCTAAACTTTGGATCCTCTACATCGAATTTTGTCATTATCAAACCCATCAATGCATAAACAACATCCTTACCAACATAAAATTCACTAAGGAAGAAGAGAACAACAACTGACTCCCCTTCCTGGATGCAATGGTTGGACACAAGGCGCTCCAGACCAGCCTGTACAGGAAGGCCACCCACACAGACAACAACCAACCCACAAAGGGAGCTGCATCAGATCATTGTTCAAGTGAGGCATAGCATACTGCAGCACCCTGAAGATGCACAAAGCTGAAGAAGAATACCTACACAATTACTTCAAAAACAACGGTTACCCAAAAAGCATAATCCACAACAGAGAGACTCAACACATCTGGATACACTGACCATACATCAAGGACATATTGGAAATGGCCACCAGACTACTCCAACTCCTGGGTATCATGGTAGCCCACAAACCCACACTACGACTGCCACTGATGAGTAGAAAGGATCCCATACCCACAACCAGTAGGACCAATGTTATGTACAAAATAACGCGTAAATACTGCCACAAACATTACATCGTGGCAAACCGGAAAAAAACTAGCCATCAAGGTACACAAACACCAACCAGCCACTAAGAGATATGATCAACTATCACTTGTGTCCATACATGTGGACAAAGAAGGACACCGGTTCGACTGGGACAACATGTCCATCCTAGGACAAGCCAAACAGAGACATGCTCAGGAAAATTCCTGGAGGCCTGGCACTCAACCTGGAACTCCATGACCAAACAGGTAGAGTTAGACCCCATATACCAACCACTAAGTAGCAAAACTGGATATGATACCACCCACCTCAGCAAACTGGGACACATAAGTAGCAAGTAGGACGGAACACCAATGGTTCACCAGAGGCGCACAAATGATGTTACCTGGAATGGTGGTGAAAGATCTGCGAACCAACTTACCAGCTCAGTGAGCAAGTCAACAACCTCATCCACAACCTGAGCTACAAATCTTGTCAAGAACTTCAATGGTTAACTTTTACCAAAATAGAAGGTGCTGAGGAGTGAACAATTTTTAAGCACATTCAGATGCAGGGATGTGGAATGAGCAAAGGGGAAAGCGTGTGATAGGGTAGGGGTCGCAGAGACAAGAGTGACTAAATGATACAAGGCATTGTGAAGCAAAGGCAAAAGGAAATGTGAATGAGACCAAGTCATGAAACATCTGATAAGTTCAGTGTAGATATACATTGTTGCAGGATGTTCCAAAAACCACGACTGATGTTAAGATTGAAAGGTGCTAAACATGACAGTAAGGCTAGATTGTGCAAGATATGGCATGAGTCCAAGTGGGATCGTGAATTGACATTTTGAGGTCATGAGCTCAGAGTCAGCAATGATTAACATGGAGTTAGGACTTATTTGTGAGAGCTGTGAGGCCTCTGGAAACGCTTCTTATAGCAATGATCCAGCTCCAACACAAAGCGTTCTGTGACTGTAAGGGACAGAGAAATATAGAAATTTATTTGGGAGTGGACTAAAGGAAGATGTTAATGTTTAAGGTGTCCTTGAAGGAGGAGGTAGAGACACACACAAATGAAACATAGATATGAAGAGGACTCCAAAAACTCAAAGGATGTGTAGGGATGGAGAGAGGATGCTGCAACGGTCCAGTACAGGAGGGGGATATCATGCTGCAATGGTGCCTGCAGGCAATGACAGCTGCTGCTGCAGTGGTGCAGTGCAGGCAATAAGAGACAATACTGTAATGGTGTTGTGGGATATAGGTAAAGTCGTGTTACTTCGGCAATCATAATTACTTATGCAAGGTAAATGCACTCACACCAGTGTATAATTGTTTCAACCAAGAGCTGAGTCAACAAGAATGAAAACTATGTGAAGGAAGTATATAATTGTTTTTGTATTAGCTAAAATGTGCATACAAGAATGAAACGTGCCTGCAAACAATGGTAGATGTTACAGACAAATAGATAAGGTGCTGTGAGGATGTAGGTTAAGCCAGATATGCTTGGAAAAGCAGTAGTTATAAGCATCTGTTTCCCACTTCTGCAAAAACACAACAACAAACCCCAATTAAAAGGTCATAAGGATCAATATGGTTGGGGAAAGGGAGGAAATGTCACAAGTGGGGAAAATAGATAGCAGTGAAGGAGGATATACCTAACAATGGGCCACAGCAGGATGTGGTGAAATGGCCAAGTAAAACTTGTACTTTGTTATGCACACGGCCGGATAAGAGATAAACAATAGTAATGGGCACCGGGTTTGGAGTAGTGAACCCAAGTAAGGCATTTATTTGCTAAACTCTGCGTGTCTATTCCAAGCACCACGCTTGCAAACGTATAATAAACATACTGATTGCTTCAGATCTTGTCTCCGACTGAAATTATTGAAGCTTTGTTTCTCACAGTGTGGTGCAGGCAGGAAGAGGCAGTGCTGTAATGGTGCGGTGCAGGCAGCAAGAGATACTGTTGCATTGGTGCAGTGCAGACAGTAAGAGACAATGCTGTAATGATGCGATGCAGGCAGGAAAAGATGCTATTGCAATGATGTCGTGCAGGCAGTGAGAGATGCTGCTGCAATGGTGTGGTGCAGATAGTGGACAAAGATGCTGCAGTGGTGCAGTGCAGGCAGTGAGAGATTCAGAAGTAATAGTGCAATGCAGTCAGTGAGAGAAAATGCTGCAGTGGTGCGGTGCAGGCAGTAAGAAATAAGAAATGAAAGAAATCACTGCTGGTTTTATTTGAAGCAGTGCGCTCATATTTATTGCTAATTGGAGTTTGGGCTGTCAGTCCAATATCAAAGCTGTGGGTAATTACGGATTCCAGAGACAGCCTTAAGGCATCAATTGTTAAATGAAGTTGGAAAATAAGCAAGTGTAATTGAACCACCTGTTTCACCAGTTAACTCTCAACCTGGAATAAAAGTTGTCAAATTCCTTGGATCCATTCTCTTCGTCATAGGACCAAACCACCAGATAGACTTCCAGCACCACTCAGTCGTTGTTTTCAGATCACACTGTGTTTACAATTTTTTTGGACCATGTTTTGTTGAGTATTCCATGGATTGCTATATATTATATAACATGATAGACTTTGGAGCAATGCAGGGATAACACTAGATTCTCAGTATGCAAGGATTATTGACAGTGATTTAAAATGTCCTTGCAATCACACTGTGGGTGCACACCTCACTATTCCCAACAGAGAACAATCGAACCCTTCAGGTTCATCCAGCAGCGAGGGCTTCAAAGAGGAATCTTAAAATTAGATTTCCCGTAGTGGATTACACTAAATTTCCTATTTCTATTCACTATGCTTCTGCTCATTGGCTTGATGTTTTACATTTCATCCCAAAGATGTGTCCACCAGTACCACCTCAGGGTGGACTGCACTGGCTCTGCAGGAGATCCTTCACCTCTGGAATCACCAGCCCAATGCTGGGCCTTGAGCCTCAGGCCTGCTACAGCCTGTGAGCAACTGTGGTTTGATGGGGCAACGAGCAAAAGTGAAGGGCAGAGAGTGGAGGTGGAACTCTGTTAGGAGGATAAAAAAAAAAGGGGCGATATAAGAAAGAAAAGGAAGTGGGAGGTTTGTTTTGGGAAATGGCAACAGAAATAACCTCGAGATAGCAGGATGAAGAAGGCAATAAATGAAAGAAGAGGGTGGGAGATCATGGGGGGCGGGGGGGTGGAGACTGGTTATAGGAGAACAAAAGGGGCAATAGAAGAAAGAAAGGGGATTTGGAGATCATTTGGGAAGTGGAGTGTGGTTCCTCCGAGTGCTGTGGTTTCCTCCCACAATCCAAAAATGTGCAGGTTAGGTGGATTACCCATGGGAAATGCAGGGTTATAGCGACAGGGTTGGGGCTGTTCGGGTGGGTTACTCTCTGTTGGGTTGGTGTGCACTCAATGGGCCAAATGGCCTGCTTCCACACTGTAGGGATCCTATGATTCTATGATTTCCCAGAATTGACTTTCACTGTGATGATGATGATGGTGATGATACAGGAGATTCCTTCCATCTATCAAAACTTCACAACCTCAAGGTCTTCAACCTGTGTGTGAGCTCCCATATCCTGCATTGTGGAAAATAGGTTCAGCATTTCTGGAGGACTGCCTGCCTCAAACTCCTGTTTCTTCGCACTGTCTGTGATTCTTGTAGACTCACTTGGAACTGTGAGGTTCAGAGATACCATGAAAATCCCTGTAACCCAATATTACACTGGCTTACTATCAATTCTTTCCTTTCCAAATCCATCGCCATGGCAATGTAAATCCAGATAAAATGCCAATTAGTAGTTTGCTAGACTCCTGACTCCATTCTAGCTTGGAATGAAAAAGACTGTTTAAAATATAACCATTGATAAAACCTAACATTTCCCTGTGGGATCTAAAGCATAACAGTTCATGCACAGTCATCATAAGATAGTTATTGTAGATAGATATGAAGATCTTGCATCTTCCTAGTAAATCAACCTGTGCAACCTTTAAACACAGCTAAACCCAGTCTTAGTGTCTGGTAGAATTCAAAGCTTGGCACATGACTCCATTTTACCTGAAATTAAAGAGTTAGTCTCAAAATATACCAGTCTTGCAAGTCTCTCATTTGCAACCCAGTCTGTTTCCTGCCTCCAAAGTCAAAATTTAACCTAATGTTTCAGGTTAATCACCTTCTGCCAGATACTCTTGGAAGAACAGAAGAAAATGGAATTTTCTGGTCACTTGGTCATGTGCTTTGCGATCACATGGGATTGAACTGTGTACTATTGCATGGCTTTTGGACAAGAGTCATTTTGCCAATATTTGAAAATGTTTTGCATTGCCCCTAGTTGCATGTGACAATGTCACCAAATCTTGAACAAAATATTTGACTTTTCGTAGAATGCTCCTCCTGCAAAACATGGGCAATCAGGGATGCTTCTAGTCTCCATGGAGACCACGTATGCAAGAAGTACGTTCAGCTGCAGCTTCTGATTTGCTGCCTGGATGACTGGGTGCTGAGTATGGACTCACTATGGAGCATCCGTGAGGCTGCGAAGGTTGTGGATAGCACGGTTAGCGAGCTGGTCACACCACCAGTAAGTGCTACACAGGCGGGGAAGAGATGGCAACCACTAGGATGGCAAATAAATGTGGGCAGGAATCCCCTGGAGTCACCTGCGGCCATTCTCCTCTCAAACAGGGACACCGTTTGGATACTCAGGGGAAAGCAGCCAAGTCAATGGCCCCTCAACCTTCTCTGTTGTACAGCAGGGACGGTCAAAGTGTTAGTGAGTGCTAGGATTAAGGGGCTGTACGGTCAGGGGCACAGATAGGTGTTTCTGCAGCTGGGATTGAGACTCAAGGATGGTGAGATGCCTCCCCAGTGCCAGGGTTAAGGACGTTTCTGAGAATGTACAGGATGTCCTGAAAGGGGGAGGGTGAGCAGTCAGAGATTGACTAATGACATAGGCTGAAACAGAGATGAGGTCCTGGAAAGGGAATCTATGGACTTAGGTAGGAAATTGAAAAGCAGGACCTCTAGGGTTGTAATCTAGGGATGACTTCTTGTGCCACATGCCAGTGAGACTAGGAATAGGAAGGTAGTACAGTTAAATACACGGCTGAAGAGCTTCAATTATGTGGATCACAGGGATATCTTCCAGGGCAGGAGGGACTTGTACAAGGACGGGTTGTACCTAAACTGGAGGAATATCGATATCCTGGCAGGGAGGTTTGCTGGTGACACTCGAGAGGGTTTAGTACAGTAAGGGCACAGGAGCTAAAGCAATAGGTCAGCAAGTAAAATGATCGAGAAGGGTCAGAGACTAAGGCTAGTAAGATTAAGAGGATAAACAGACAGAGAGAGGTTACTGAACACAATGAGACCTGCGGACTGAAGTGTATTTGTTTTGGGAAGGCAATGTCCTAGTGGTTTTATTGCTGGACTGTTAATCCAAGACCCAGGTAGAGTTCTGGGGATCTGGGTTTGAATCCCACCATGGTGGATATAGATATTTGGAATTAAGAGTCTAATGATGACCATGAATCCACTGTTGATTGCTGGAGAAGTCCAGCCCTCTGTGAATGCAATAAATGTTGGCCTAGTCAGTGACACCCTCATCCCGTGAATAAGTAGAACATGAGGAGTATGGCAGGTAAGGCAGACAAGCTTAAAGCTTGGATTCATACTTGTTACTATGATGTTGTAGCCATTACAGAGACTTGGTTGAGAGAGGGACAAGACTGGTGACTTAACATTCCAGGATTTAAATGTTTCAGATGGACTAGCAAAGGTTGTAAAAGAGGTGGAGGAGTGGTGTTACTGATTAGGGAGAATTTCACAGCAGTACTGAGGGATGACATCTTGGAGGTCTCATCCATATGGGTAGAGCTCAGGAACAGGAAGTATGCAATCACCACAGGGATTGTACTACAGGCTTCCCATCAGCCAGGGGGGGGAATAGAGAAACAAGGATGTGGATAGATTTACGAGAAAATGTGAAAACAATAGAGTTTTCAGATTAGATTCGATTCCCTACAGCATGGAAACAGGCCCTTCAGCCCAACCAATCCACACCGACCCTCTGAACAGTAACCCACCCAGACTCATTTCCCTCTGACTAATTGACCTAACACTATGGGCAATTTTAGCGTGGCCAGTTCACCTGATCTGCACATCTTTGGACTGTGGGAGGAAACCCACGCAGACACAGGGAGAACGTGCAAACTCCACACAGTCAGTCACCTGAGGCTGGAATCAAACTTGGGATCCTGGTGCTGTGAGGCAGCAGTGCTAACCACTGTGCCACTGTGTTTTCGTAATGGGTGATCTTAACTTCCTTTATACTGACTGGGATCCATTTAGTGCCAAGGGCTTGCATGGCAGGAAGTTTGTTAGGTGCGTTCAGGATGTGTTTTTGAAAGGGAAAGGGCCATACCGATGTTGGGGCATGACCCTGGTTGGGTGATCAAAGTTTCAGTCGGGGGAAGACATTTGGAGAACAGTGACCATAATTCCGTCAGTTTTAACTTACTAATGGATAAAGATAAGAGTAGTCCTCAGGTGAAAGTACTAAACTGGGGGAAGGCTAACTACCACAATATTAGGCAGGAACTGGGGAATGTAGTTTGGAGATGGCTATTCGAGGGTAAATCCACATCCTGGCATGTGGGAACCTTTTAAATGCCAGTTGATTAGAGTTCAGGACCAGCATGTTCCTGTAAAATACAATATAAGGATGGCAAAAGAATCTTGGATGACAAGAGAAATTGTGAGCTTAGTCAGAAAAAAAGAGGAGTCTAGATCAGAGTGGTGCTGGAAATGCACAGCAGGTCAGGCAGCATCCGAGGAGCAGGAAAACCGACGTTTTGGGCAGGAGCCCTTCATCAGGAACTCTAATCCTGACTCGAATCTCCAGCATGTGCAGTCCTCACTTTCGTCTAGAAAGAAGGAGGAGTCATACACAAGACATAGTGCAAAGACAGCAGGAAAGAACTCATACAAGGAATTAGGAGGGCTCAAAGGGGCCATGAAGTGACCTTGGCGAACAGGATTGAGGAAAGTTTCAAGGCTGTTTATACATAAATGAAGAGTAAGAGGGTAGCTAGGGAAAGGGTAGGTCCACTCAAGCACAATGGAGGGAATTTATGCTGCAGGAAGTGGGTGAGGTCCTTGATAACTACTTTGCATTGGTATTCACAAAGGAGAAAGACATGGTGGATGGTGTGTCTCAGGAGGATTATATTGATATCCTAGGGTATGTCAATATGAAAAAGGAAGTGGTGTTGGGTGTTTTGAAAAGCATCAAATTAGACAAGTCCCCCAGTACCTGATGGAATCTATCCCAGAGTGTTGAGGGAGGCATGTGAGAAAACTGCTGGGGCCTATAGACTGGCTGGAGAGTTGGGCATAGATATGGCAGTATGACCTAGGCAAGTGCGAGGTGATGCATTATGGAAGGTCTAGTTCAGGAGGAGAGTATACCTTAAATGGCAGAACACTTCGAAACATTAACATACAGAGGGATCTTGGTGTACAAGTTCACAGTTCCCTGAAAGTCACAACACAAGTGGATAAGGTGGTCAAGGAGGCATATGGCATGCTTGCTTTCATTGTTTGGAGCATAGAGCATAAAAACTGGCAAGTCATGTTGCAGCTGTACAGAACTTTAACTAGGCCACATTTGTAATATTGTGTACAGTTCTGGTCACGTCGCTTACAAGTAGGATGTGGAGGCTTTGGAAGATTTGCAGAAACAGTTTACCAGGATGTTGCCTGGTTTGGAGGGTACTAGCTATGGAGAGAGATTGGACAAACCTGGTTTGTTTTCACTTGAACATCGAAGATGAGGGGTAACCTGATACAAGTTTACAAAGTTGAGAGGCATGGTTAGTACAGATAGTCAGCGTCTTTTTCCCAGGGTAGAAATGTTAATCACTAGGGGACAGAGGTTTGAGGTGAAAGGGGGCAAGTTTAAAGGAGATGTGAGAGGCAAGTTTTGTTTTACACAGTGGGTGTAAGTAAGTGCCTGGAATGTGCTGCCAGGGGAAGTGGTGGAGATGGACATAACAATAAGCCTGAAGAGGCATACAGGTATCCCCACTTTTTGAACTTTCACTTAATACACTTTGCTTTTATGAAAGACCTGCCAACCCAGATGGAATACCCGTTTTGCAAATCCGAAGAGAATTTTCACTTTTATGTGAAACAATGAAATTTTTCCCGTATAAATCATGCATCTTCGCTTTATGCCATTTTTGGTTTATGAAAGGTTTCCTGGGAATGCTGTACTTTCGGATAGTGGGGGATACCTGTATCAACAGATACACGAGTAGATAGCAACTAGAGGTATATGGACTGCATAGAGGCTAAAGGTTTTTAGTTTAGAAAGGTGTCATATGTTAGTGCAGACTTGATGGGCCAAAGGGCCTGATCTTGTGCTGCACTGGTGCCTGGTGCCACGTGCTGAGCTGCTGCTGTTTGGCATTCTTCATTGGACTGTAACATAAATCCTTTTCACATTGTTATAACTACCTCATCTTTGTTCTTTGTAAGTAAATTTACAAAAACACCACTACTCTGATCTATCCACAAGCTATTGATTGCAATTAAAAATGCCAAACTGATAAAAACCACAATGCAAAGTAACCTTTAGAGTAAAATTTGTGACCTTTTACAATATGCGTAAATCAAAACCACTGTAAATAAACTAAAACCACAGCTAATTTAATTCATTTTGTTCAATTAGACCACAACCCTGTGTTCCTCCTCTTAGCGTACAAGCAGAAATTGAGGTGTGAGGACCCAGTATTGAAAATAGTGCAGTGATGGTCCGAATGGCTTCTGTCAGACTGCTTCGACTCAGGGGACTGGTCCATATTCAAGAACTCAGCGAGCAACCTAAAGGAGTATGCCACTATTGTTACAGACTTCATTATTAAATGATATATAGATGAAAGTGTAGATGATTGTGTGCTGAAGAAGTTCACTCAAACATTCCTCAGCCAGAAACCATGGATGAACAGGAAGATCCACTGCCTGCTGAGGACTGAGGCCTTCAAATCAGGCAACCCTGAGCTTTACAGGAAATACAGGTACACGATGGCGGCAGGGTAGGGAGCTCCAGTTGGAGATCCTCTGCTTGCCAGTTCCTTTTCCCTTTCCTTTCTTCTTTTCCCTCCTGTCTGTGGCATCTTCTGCTCTCTTCTTTCTTTTTCTGCTCCCATCCCAACCCCCTGAACTTTTAACCCCCCTCCCCCCCATCACCCCACAACAGGAGACTGGATGGGAGCTGAGGTGCCCCGCAGTGGTGGCAGACTGAGCACAGGCCAAGTCACAGAACGAATCCCGGAGCGACGGCCATAGGGGAATCCTGGGAGTGACAGCAGCAGGGGAAGTGAATCCCGGCATAGCATGACTTACCTTGTTGCGGCTGAGTGCCGGTGAGGAACGGTCTGGAAGCTGGGGCGATGTGGGATACTTATTGGACTGGTGCCTGGTGCCACGTGCTGAGCTGCTGCTGTTTGGAATTCTTCACTGGACTGTAACGTAAATCGTTTTCACATTGTTATAACTACCTCATTTTTAACTCATTCTCAGACACTGTTAGTAATGTTACTGCTTCCTTTTTTACATAATAATTCTATTTATTTTTGCTCCATAAGATTTGTGCCCAAGTACTTGTACCTAAGATGGCGCCATTAAAGGCCAGCCATTGTAAAAACCTTTCACTGTCCTTCGGTATTCATTCCTAGATTATATGTAACAACAAAGGATAGTCTTGTTCTGTAAGGCCATCAGAGACGCCATGAGGCAATACCAAACTAAGCTTGGGAGCCAGACTGACCACATGACATCTGTTATTAGTGGCAAGGCTTACACGACATAACGGGCTATAAAGCGAGTTGAACAGATTGCGGGCAATAGCACATCCCTACCCGATGAGCTAAATGCATTCTACACTTGCTTTCAGCAGAAGGTCAGTGAAACAACGTCACCTATCCCATCAGCCTCGGATGCGCCTGTACCCATGGAAACCGCCTTCTTAAGGGTGGACCCACGGAAAGCGGCCAGCCCAGATGGAGTCCCTGGCCATGCACTCAGATCTCGTGCGGACCAGCTGGCAGGAGTATTCGCTGGCATCTTCAACCTCCCCTTACTACAATCCAAAGTCCTCACCTGCTTCAAAAAGACCAGCATTATTCTGGTTCCAAAGAAAAATCATGCAGCGCACCTCAATGACTATGGCCTGGTGGCTCTGACCTCCGTAATTATGAAGTGCTTTGGCAGGTTAGTTATGGCTCACATCAACTGCAGCCTCCCAGATTGCCTTGAGCCCTCGCAAATTGCCGACCAGCACAACTGGTCCATGGCAGACCCCATCTCTCAGACCCTACACTGATTCTTGGAACATCTGGACAACAAGGATACCCAGGTCAGGCTCCTACCTATTGACTACAACTCTACATTCAGCACCATAATTCCAAATAAACCGATCTCCAAACTCTGGGATCATGGTCTCTGCACCTCCCTCAGAAACTGGATTCACAACTTTTTCACCAACAGACCACCGTCAGTAAGGATAGGGTGGCACGGTGGCTCAGTGGTTAGCACTGCTGCCTCACAGCGCCAGGGACCCAGGTTTGATTCCATCCTCGGGCGACTGTCTGTGTGGAGTTTGCACATTCTCCCCGTGTCTGTGTGTGTTTCCTCTGGGTGCTCCGGATTCCTCCCACAAAACAAAAGATGTGCAGGTTAGGTGAATTGGCCATGCTAAATTGCCATAGTGTTCAGGGATGTGAAGGTTAGTTGTGAAGATTAGTCAGGGGAAATGTGGAGTAATAGGATAGGGGAATGGGTCTGGGTGGGTTATTCTTCGGAGAGTCAGGTATCAAGCTCTGAGCAGCTTGATTGGCAGTCTCTTCACAATATCAGTGAAACCAACCCATCCCCACCCCACCTCTGTATGGGCAGCATCAGGTTTCTCTGCTGGTGTTGGCACTCTGCATTTATACCTGAGTCAGAAATCATAGACCCTGATAAGACCCAAACAGCAAACACATCCACCACCACCCAAACATTATCCCATCACTCTCTACGCACCTTCGGTTTGCAAGGACTCCTTGCCACAACACGCCCTATCTTGGCCCCTCTGTCTCCACACCTTTGCTGCTCGTTATGAGACACAGTTGACATTCAACAGAAGCAACACCCTTTTTCTTTCAGTAAAGCTCATGTTTCCTCCATTAATATTTTTGCTGATTTGTTTTCCCAAAAGCGAGACCATTTCTGTCCTGTTTCCCGAAGGCTCCCTGAGACAAAGGGGCAGCTCTTTCCTGCAGTCTCTCATTTCTCGCTGGCCAGATCTCTCGACTCTGTTGGATTAGCTCATAGAGTCTCGGAGTCACCCGTCACACAAACAGACCCTTCAGCCCAACTTGCCCATGCCAGCCAGGTATCCCAAACGTAACTAGTCCCATTTGCTGGCATTTGGCCCATGTCCCTCTAAACCCTTCTTATACATGTACATGTTCAAATGTCTTTTAAATGTTGCAACTGTACCTGTTTCTACCACTTTCATAGGCAGCTTGTTTCATATATGAGCTGCCCTCCATGTGGTTTAGCTCAGTTGGCTGGATTGCTGGTTTACAGAGCAAGATGATACCAACAATATAGGTTCAATTCCCATCACTGGTTTGAGGTCATCATGAAGGAGTCTCCTTCTCAACTTCTTCCCCTGCTTGAGGTCTGGTGGCCCTCAGGTTAAATCACTACCAGTCGCTTCTCTGTCTAATGGGAGAGCAGACCCTATGGTCTGATGAGACAACAATGACACAACGACCTTCCATGTGAAAATGTTGTCCCTTGTAAATCTTGCCCCTTTCACTTTAAACCTATGCTCTCTAGTTTTGGACTCCCTAATCCTGGGGTAAAGACCTTGGCTATTCACCTTATCCATTCCCCTCATGATTTTATAAACCACTGCCTCCGACACTCTAGTGAGATAATGTCCCAGCTTCTCCTTATAATTCAAACCCTCCAGCTTCAGTGACATTCTTATAAATCATTTTTGCACCTGTTTCAATTTAATAACATCCTTCCTACAACAGGGCGATCAGTATTTCAAGTGTGGCCTTAGCAATGTCTGGCAACATGACATCCTAATTCCTGTACTCAGTGCTTTGACTGATGAAGGCAAACGTGCCAATGTTTCTTCACCACCCAGTCTATCTGCGACTCCAATTTCAAGAAACTGTGTGCCTGCACCCCTTGGTCTCTCTTTTTGACAATATGCCCCAGGGCCCTGCCATTAACTGTGTAAACCCTGTCCTGGTTTGTCTTAGAGTCAGATCTTCACACTTGAACTCATGAAATCCTGATTCATTTGCTTAGTTTTCTGCCTGATGATGCAAATGAGAGTTGACCCTTGGGTATTTTACAGTGGTTTAGACCATACCCCCAGACCCATCTCCACTTCCTATTCCTCACTGCACTTTTAATCCCAAATGGATTCTAATCCCTCGCTTGTTCCGAATTAGCTCATCTTGTCAGCCAAGGTTGGGGCGGAGATGCCAATATTCCTTCTGGGATTCCTGCCACTGACCAGTGACTCCCTGAATGGGCAAGATCAGGTCCAGTACTCCCTCCGTCACGTGGACCATGAGCGATAGCTGCATTGGTCCACAAATGAATAAGATGCAGAATGATCCCAGTACCTCAGTGATATCAATGTTTGTAGGGAAAGCGGAGTCTTTAAAATATTCCCACTACGTCATGCTGACTCAGGACTGGGAGTCTTGCCATGAGGTAGAATTGATTTGATGGATGGTTCAAAAGGATCTGTGTTCCAAGTTAAATTAGAGTTCACAGAACCACAGAACAAAATAGGCCATTTGGCCCATTGTGCCTGTTCTGGTTCTCAAAGCAGTTCGTATTAAGTTCTATCTCCTGACATTTCCCCATAATCCTGAGAGTATTTTCCTGTTGAATCTACCCTTCCTCAATTTACGAGCTTGGTCCGGCACTCAGTGTTCTCCATCTCAGGCCGAATCTTAAAGCAACGATGCTGATACGGTCCTGGTACAATCCTCTTCTCACATTGGCTCAGAAATTGTAAGATCCTTTATTCAACCTCCTCTGCACGAAAAAGTTAATGGGGACTCTTACTTGTGCAAAGCTATTGAGAAGGTATTCCTGATGGCGTCCTGTGGGTGCCATCCTCTGGATATTGTGTTCTGTAGGTGGCTCTCCAGATGCAGGATCCCGGATGTTGCACTCCCAGTGCCACATTCCAGATGCTGGGGCTGTCATACTCAAGATGTTGGACTCTGGAATCACAGCTATTTGAGGTGAAAGACAGACAGCACTTTGAAGAACCACTCGAGTTGATCATTATTCAGCTCTTGGTCCCTGTGCTGGAGAAGGGAGGGTGAAACATTCACAAGTGGCGGACACCGGGGTCACCTTCACTGGTCTCACAGCTGCAGATGCTGTTCAGTGCTGTCCCTCATCACGCGAGATAAGGTTGGGTTAATATCAGGGACCCACATGTCACACGATACCCAGTCGTGTTGGCTGCACGTGTGGTGGAGGTAGGTTCAATTGAGACATTAAAGAGGCGATTGAATGATTCTTTGGATAGAAATGGCATTCAGGGATATAGAGGAAAAGGCAGGAGTTTGGCAATGTAAGCACAGAAAGTTGAGTGGCCTCCTTCTGCACTGTAGCAATCAGCAGTCTGCGAAATGTGAGGCTTTTCCTTATGCTCAGTCGTAATTGTGTTCCCTAATTTGCACATTTCCTCTCCCCCAGGGCCTTCACAATACATAGCAGCTGGTAGACCTCTCAAACGTTAGATCAACTCACTCACTCTGAGGCTGTGACACAGGATTGCAATTGCAAATCCTTCTTTCCGGAGAGGACTGAATGCAATCGACTCTCGTGAAATCCAAAATACTGAAGTATAATTGTTAGAGCGAGGTGGAAAAAAGAAGTGGCATAGACATGGCATGCACTGGAGTCTCAATTGCTGCACCTTCCATTTGCTCCTTAGCACTATCTTCAAGCTCTGGCGCTCCCATGTGCTAATAACTGAGGGCAGTTGCCTGCACAGTCATCAGGCAATGGAAAAAAACACAGTTCTTGAGAAATTCAGAATAAACTCTTCCAAGTGGATTCCAGATTTTTGATTACTGACCAATAGTTATCTCATTAACAGCGCTAATATTTGGCCATTATTTTAGGACAACTGTTTGTTGGAGCTTTCAGTTGCATGAGTTGGCTTTCCCATTTTCCTACAGTAACAAACATTACTCTGAAAGTGTTTTATTGAATGTAAAATGCTTTGGACCATCATGAGCGTCATATACAAGTGCATTTTTTTTCCTTTGATCCAGTCCAGACAGATAATGTGAGAGTTTTCACAATTTCCTTCCACAAGATCGTAAAACCAGAAGAAATATGAACAGGAGTAGGCTGTTCGGCCCCTCAGCATTCTGCACCATTCAATAAGATCATGGTTGATACAAACATTTCTCGCATCTACTTTTCAGTAACCCTTGACTCCCTGACTTACCAAGAATCGGTCTATCTCAGTCTGAAATAAACACAAGGACTCCACCCCACAGCTCTTTCTGGAAGAAGTTCCAAGGATTCACAATCCTCTGAGAGAAGAAGTTCATCTTCACCTTAAAATGGCATCCCTTTACTTGGAGACTATGCCCTCTGGTCCTAGACTCTCCCATGAGGGAAAACATCCTCTCAGCATTTATCCTGTCAAGCCCCTTAAGAATCCTACGCTTCAATAAGGTCACCTCTTTTTTTTTAAACTTTTTTAAACTGAATAGCGTTCCAAACTGTTTAACCTTTACTCAGAAGACAATCCCTCCATACCAGGAATAATCCCAGCAAATCTTCTCTGAACTGCATCCAATCAAATCTCTCCTTAAATGAGGGGACCAAAACTGCTCACTGACCTCCTGATGTGGTCTCACCAGCACCTTGTATAGTTGTAGTAAGACTTCCTTACCCTTCCAATCCCCTTGAAACAGCCTTCCTGGTTACCTGCTGCAGCGAGCTTTCAGTGTTTCATGTACAAGTCCACACAAGTCCCTTTGCGTTGCAGCTTTCTGCAGTTTTTCTCCAAATAATTAACACTGATCTTTTATCCTCCCTTCCAAAATGAACTTCACATTTTCCCACATCATACTCCATTTGCTGACTTTTTGCCCACTTACTGAACTTATCAATCCCTCTCTGTAAACTGTGTCCCTCTTGAAACTTGCCTTTCCATCTATTTTTTGTGTTGTGTGCAAACCTGAGTTCAGTATATTCCATTTCCTTTCTCCAAGTCATGAATACTGTGATCAGTTGTGGTCCCAGCACTGATCCCTGTGGAACCCCCCTGGTCATGGGTCAACCACCTGAAGAAGAACCCCTTTATCTCCACAGCTGATCCACGTCTCCAACATCATGGGCTCTTACGACTTCATCTATAGTGAACTTGGGAAATTTGGATCTACTTGCCAGTAAGATATAGTCCTAGCACAAGACTATCCTAATTCAGCACTGATTGACAAAACAACATAGGCCAGCAGATGGATGGTGTGTTCAGGAAACATAAAATAATCTCGTATTAGTACACAATTAAGTTCTCATCTGAGGGGCTCTTTCACATTCATTCACAGGATATGAATGTTGCTTGCAAAGCCATTGGAAAGATTGCCCTTGGAAAGATAATGGTGAGCCACTTTCTTAAACTGCTTAGTCCATGTGGTGCAGGTACCCCCACAGCACTGGTAGGAAAAAAAAAAGTCCAGCATTTTGACCCAACAACAGTACAGGAATGACTATATGGTTCCATGTTAGGATGGTGCGTGACTTAGACAGGCATTTGTTGATGGTGGTGTCACATTGTTGCTGGAGTCTAAAGATAGAGATAAAGAAAATAAATTGCAGGTCAATGAGGTAAGAGCAGGGGACTAAGACAAAATGAATAACTCTTTTAAAGAGCTGACGTTCACAATGGACTGATTAACCTTATTTTGTGTTGTATGTGTCTGTCAGTTAGCATTGTTGTGCATCTACCTGTATCACATAGAATTATAGAGTCATACAGCACGGAAACAGACCCTTCGGTCCAACCAGGCCATGCCGAACATAATCCCAAACAAACCTAATCCCACCTGCCTGTTCCAGGCCCATTTCCCTCCGAACCTTTCCTATTTATGTACCGATCCAAATGTCTTTTAAACGTTGTAATTATGCCCACATCCACCACTTCCTCAGGAAGTTCACTCCACATGCAAACCACCCTCAGTGTAAAAAAATTGTCCCTTACGTCATTTTTAAACCTCTCTTCTCTCACCTTACAATGTGCCTGAGTCTTGAAATCCCCTATCTTATGGGAAAGACAACTGCCACTAATCCTGCCTATACCCCTCATTATTTTACAAACTTCTATAAGGTCGTCTCTCAAATTGCTACGCTCCAGTGAAAATAGTCCCAACCCAAACAGCCTTTCTTTATAACTCAAAGCTTCCATACCTGGCTACACTCTGGTAAATGTTTCTGAACCCACATGTGATTTTGGCGTTCTTAATGCAGTTTCTGTGTTCCTAGATGTTTTGACTGGTAAGTGTTCCTCTCACATCATTAAATACCTTAACTTTATTGAGTATGGAATAGACATTAACATTTTCTTGAGCCTTTCGAGAGGCTTGACCATTTTATGCTGATGGAGTATGAAGTAATTATTAAAATGAGTGATTAAATAGGAAGAAGGATGTTGTAATTCTTTTACAACTTCAGGACATCCCAAAATTATTTACAGCTACTGGAGCGTGTTTGAAGTGTAGACTATGGTAGTGTAGGAAAAAGCAACCAATTCCTAAACAGAACAAACACCCACCAACAGTAATAATACCTGGGTAACTGGTTTTACTGATGCAGGAAGACTGATTGGTAAACATACTATTTGAAGTAATGCTGTGGAACTTTTAACCAGAAGGCAGACAGAATCTCAGTTTGATGTCTCTTCCAAAAGACAGCAGCTTCCCCAGTGCAGCACTACCTCTGCACCACACTGGAAGTGTCGGCCTAGATTGTGGAGGCCTGTTAGCTTGGTTGGGCTGGTTTGTGACGCAGAGTAACATCACCAGCGTGGCTTCAATTCCTGTACCAGCTGCTGTTATCGTGGAGGTCCCACCTTCTCAGGTGACCCTCAGGTTAAACTTGCCACTAGTCATGTCTCTCTCTCTCTCTAATGAGAAACCACCCCCATGATCCTCTGGGACTATGGTCACTTTACAATATTGGGAGAGATGGACCACTCATTTTTGACTTAAATGTGGCAGTGCTACCTATTAAGCTGTGGCAAGTGGTCCTGGGTTTAATAAGCACAAAGGCATGTTAGCACAGTATGGCAGAGCTTAACTGCGTGACATCAGACACTGAGCATTCATGACTGTGCCAGGTGACATGACACCTTGGTGCTGATGTTATCAGTGTTTGCAGCCCATTACAGGCCACAGTTGGTGCTGTACATTTGTTTAGTTAATTGCTCATTTTGTTCCTGATCTGTTTCCCAGGGTCAGGGATTATAGTGTATGCATGAGCGCTCAAAAACAACGACACACACACTGCAGTCTCCTGATGGTAATCCACACCATTTAATCATGCACATGTCAACCGATGCTCCTTCTGCTGATACTTTCAGTTCCATGCTGCAGTGTTTTGTTCAGTATGACAGGCTACAGAGGTCCAGATATGCATTTCCAATAAACTTATCAGCTTGCACTCAGTTAGTGGGAGATGGTGGCCTATTGGTAGTGCAACTGGACTACCATTCCAAAACTCCAGGTGAATTTTCCAGGGATCTAAGTTCATATCCCAATTTTTGTTTTCATTTGTGGGATGTGGGCATCGGTATCTGGCTAGCATTTGTTGCCCTGTCCCTGGTTGCCCTTGACAACACAGTGGTAAGCTGCACTCTTAAACTGCTGCAGTCCTGCGGCGGGTTGACACACAATGCCCTTAGGGAGGGAATTCCAGGATTTTGATCAGCAACAGTGAAGGAATGGTGATATATTTCCAAGTCAGGATGGTGTGTGGCTTGGAGGGGAACTCGAAGGTGATGGCGTTCCCATGTATCTACTGCTCTTGCCCTTCAAGATGGAAGTGGTCGGTCTGAAGGTGCTGTCTGAGGATCTTTGGTGAATTTCTGCAATGCATCCTGTAGATAAAAACAGTGCTGCTACTGAAGGTTGGTGGTGGAGGGAGCGAATGCTTGTGGATGTGGTGCCAATCAAGTGGGCTGCTCTGTCCTGGATGGTGTCAAGCTTCTTGATCTTATTGGAGCTGCACCCATCCAGGCAAGTGAGGGGTATCCCATCACACTCCTGACTTGTGTCTTGTCGATGAATTTGACTACTGGAATACTTTTATTTAAAATCCTGAAATAAAAATGCTAGCTTAGTGATAATCTTGTCAATTGTCATTAAATACCCATAAAGTTTACAAATGTCCCTTCCAGTCAGAAATCTGCCCTCCTTACCTGGCCAGGCCTCCACACGACTGAAAACAGACTGAAATGTGGATGACTTTTAGCTGTCACCTGGAATGGCCTGGCAAACCAAGCTGTTGCAAAGTCCAAAGAAATGACTGAAACTTGGCAATTAGGGACAAGCAATAAATGCTGACCTATATAGGTCAAAGAGACTCAAAGTTTCTGTTTACCATTTTGGTGTCATGTGTGACTAGTTGTTAACATACAACAAGGGTGGTGAGTTGGCAGAGCCCACAGACCAGGAGCCAGTGTAGGTAAGCACTTATTGTGTTGGAGCAGTAATGGGAGCCCAGGACTAATTTCCACCATCTTTGACAGTGGTCATTGAAGCCACTTAATATTGGCTAATTTGGTATGGAAAATAGATCAAGTCTAAATCCAAGACAAATCCAACCTGGCCAAGTACCGCCACATCAGCCTGCTCTTGACTATCAATATGTGTCATCAACAGTGTGATCAAGCAGCACTTGATTAGCAATAAGCTGCTCAGTGACACCCAGTTTATGGTCCACCAGCGTCACTTAGCTCCTGACCTCATTACAGCCTTGTTTCAAACATTGGCAAAGGAGCTCAACTCCAGGGGTGATATGAGAGTGTCTGCCTTTTACGTCAAAGCTGCTTTTGCCCAAGTGTGGCGTCAAGGAGCCCTAGCAAAATCAGAGTCTATAGGCATCATGGGAGTAGTTCTCTGCTGGGTGAGACATATCCAGCACAAAGGAAGATGGTTGTGATTACTGGAGGTTTAAGGATATCACTGTAAATATTGAACATGGGCAGGACTTACACAGTTAATGGTAGGGCCCTGGATACTGTTGTCAAACAGAGGGACCGAGGGATTCAGGTTGATGGTTCTTTGAAAATTATGTCAAAAGCAACAAGGTGGTTAAGCAGGCATTTAGAATGCTTGCCTTCATTGATCAGACCATTGAGTATAAGAGTTCAGGCGTCATGTTGAGTTTATACAGAACATTAGTGACACCACGTTTGGACAAAGCTCAAGTCAAGAGTGTGATGGAATACGCCCCATTTGCCTGGATGAATGCAGCTCCAACAGCAGTCAAGAAACTTGTTAACATCTAAGGTAAAGAAGCCCACTTGGTTGGCATCCCATCTAACACCTTCAGCAAACCCTCTCTCCACTGACAATGAACAATGGCAGTAGTATGTACCATCAGTAAGATGTACTGCAGAAATTCACCAAAGATCCTTAAATAGTTCCTTCCAAACCCACCATCACTTCCATGTAGAACGACAAGGCAGCAGATACATGGGAACACCACCACCTGTAAGTTCCCCTCTAAGTCACGCACCATTTTGATTCGGAAACATATCATTGTTTCAGTTTAGCTTCACTGCCACTCGATTCAACTCCCTTCCTAACAGTGCTCCAGTGTATTTGAAAGGGAAAAGGGCCAAGAGTTAAGTGAAGGGACAAGAGAAAGTATGAAGCACATACTTAATCATTCTTCTTTAAAGGGAAGGTGATGGCCTAGTGGCATTATCACTAGATATTAATCCAGAGGTCCAGACAATGTTCTGGGGACAATGTTCTGGGATCTCGCCATGGCAGATGGTGGAATTTGAATTCATTAAAATAACATCTATAATTAAGAGTCTAGTGATTGCCATGAAGCCATTGTTGGAAAAGCCCATCTGGTTCACTAATGTCCTTTAGGTGAGGATACCTGCCAAACGTACCTGGTCTGGCCTACATGTGACTCCAAATACACAACAATGTGATTGACTCTTAACTGCTCTCTGGCCAATTATGCCTAGGCAGGGATGTGGGCATTGAATGAATAAAAAAACGTGATTGGAGAAACAGAATAAGTGGGACGATGGATGCAGATGCCTTCAATGTCGGTTGCATTTGCTGTGCTATTTGTCAGAGCCTCGGTGACGCTCCATTGCTGTCACACACTGACCTACAATTGGGCTCGCTGGTGAATGATAGGTGGGGACATGGCAGAATGACCAAAGCCAGAGGAACAAAAGATGCACATGAAATAGAGAGAATGTGTAAATATCTGAAAGCGGTGGGGAATGAGCCTATGAGAGTGATGCATTGTAGATTGATAAACTGGAGAAGGTTGTGGGGGCATTCAGGAACCTGAGACACTGGGCAACACCACGCCAGTTTGACAGCACAGTGTGGAGTGCTATTAGAAAGTATGGGACCTATGACTCAATGTTGCAACTGGAGCCAAAACTCAACATCATTCATTGCGAGGCCTATGGTACAGGAGGAATTATTCAGGTGGAAGACAAAACAGTGAATTTTACAAGCATTCTGGAAATGGGAGGTGAGGGTGGGAGTTCGTAAAACGGCAGCAAGTGATATCAGGAGGGAAGCATGGTGTGTTGCTGCTTCCTTGGGACTCCCAGAAGCAGTGTGGCCTTACTGACTGTGGGGGCAGGCAGCCAATTCAGTTAGTACTTGACCAACATAACCACCTCTGACCATAAGCCCCTGCTGTGTGGCCCTGTCAGGCTGGCTGCTATCCCAGCAACAATCTGGGAAGGGCACGTCTTTCCAGAGTGGGCTGGTCCACAGTCCATGGCCATCTTTTATAAAGTCGCCACCATCCACCCGGGCAGGTTCGCTTTCTGCTCATTCCAGGCAGCGGGACTTCTTTGAATCATGGGAAATTCAGCCTAATATGCAACACGTTTTCTTGCAACTTTAGCGGGTGGTTTTGTTTCATGGCACATAGAACTAAATCAGAAGAGTCTAAAACTGTCATCACTTTGATGTTAGCTCAGTACATCAGCAGTGCAACCGACTCCTGACACGAGAGTTTACAGCACCAGTAATGGCAAAACTTACTTCCCCAGGTTTGCTACGGCTGCTGATCGAGTGAGTAGTGGGGGTCATCGGCCTTTCCTTGGGTGGTAATATTCTCACCTCTCGGTCAGCAGGGTATGGGTTCAAGACCCGCATCAGAGGATCCAGGATGACATTCTAATGCAGCGCAAAGGAAGCTCCGCACTGCTGTAGGTACCAGCTTTCAGAGAATCCTTACGATATGAAAAAGAAGACCATTCGGCCCATTCTGAACCTCCGAAGAGCATCCTTAATCCACCCTGACTCTGTAACCCTGCATTTACCATGGCTAACCCACCTAGCCTGCATATCTCTGGACGCTATGGGGCAATTTTAGCATGGGCAATTCACCTAACCATAAATATCGTTGGACTGTGGGAGGAAACCAGAGGAAACCTATGCAGACATGGGGAGAACATGCAAAGTCTACACAGACAATCACCCGAGGCTGGAATCAAACCCAGGTCTCTCGTGCTCTGAGGCAGTAGTGCTAACCACTGAGCAACTGTGATGCCCTGATGAGTAATTAAACCAAGGCCTTAGCTTTCCTCAGATTTGAAAACATATCCATAGAGCTATTTAAGTAAAAGGAGAGAAGTTAATCCCCAGATGTCTTGCTCCATATTTATCAGTATAATGCCACTTTTCATGCAGTGGGTAAACTGAATGTAGGGTTTCCCGCATTATAACAAGGGTTGTACTTCAAAAGATATTTCATTTATTGTAAAGTGCTTTTCAGAGGCCCTGGTGTGTAAACACCAGAAACCAAATGTAAGTTCTCTCCTTCACAGGGATTTCCTCATTCACGATTCTAAGTGAGGATTTTCCTAACACTGCTGATGGCAGTTCAAAATAGGTGCAAGAAAGGTTTGTTAGAGTGAGTTGAGATAGCTTTCCAGAGCAGCAGTTTTGAATGGAATACTTGGGACCAGATCTCCATTCAGCAGCAGCGATGTGTTCATTAACATGATCCCGTCTTTTATTGACAGTCTGTCAGTACAGCTCCAGTGCTCACATTGATCAATCATTACCGTATCGAATCACTGTGTCTCCTTCATTCACTTTGCTCCTACAGTCCCATGTTATCAATTGTCCCCCTGTGCCAAACTCGAATGATCCTCTCTGCTTGTTCAATGGAAATGGACAGTGATGTCACCCCAATGTTTACTCAACTGATTACCGCACTAATCCTGCCTTTCCCACTCTGCCTGCTGATTCTTAACAATAGTCAGCGCTAGGTCCCAGTCATTGATTCCTTTAGCATGAGGTCACCATATTTGAGGAACACAGTTTGAGCTCAGGATACCTCAGGAATTAGGTAATTCCATTTGAAGCTCAGCAGTACACTGCCTCATTCATGCCAATAAACATTGCTTCCCATTGAAATCCATGGCAGGACACCTGGAGTGGCCTGTGGTCAGGTTACCTCATCCGTCTCTCAATGGGATTTCAACACCGTGGTTAAAAGCTGAGGAACTGTCTTAAAGTGCTCATCTTTCAAATGGCAACAATCGCGCAGATGAAATCAGGTTTACTCCCAAAGGATAGCTACCTTCCATCAGAGTGCTTTGAGTTTGCATATTGATGTGCATAAGATATGACGTTGAGTGCAGATTATAGGTGTCGTCTTCATAAACATTTGCAAACTGGCCCAAAACATTATTTTCCCCTTCTACATAATATTAGTGTCCTGGCCAATATTTAATCCTCAACAAGCATTATTAAAGCACAGATTACCTGATCGTTAATTTAAAAACATTCAGTGGGATCTTGTTGTGCATGAATTGGCCACTGTGCTTCGCACACTACAATATTTCAAAAATGCTCCCTTTGCTGTAAAAGTCCATTGTGAAGTGCTCGTATCACAAGAAGTGGGGGCGGCATGGTGGCTCAGTGATTAGTACTGCTGCTTCACAGTGCTAGGGGCCCAGGTTCAATTCCAGCCTCGGGTGACTGTGTGTGTGTGGAGTTTGCACATTCTCCCTGTGTCTGCGTGGGTTTCCTCTGGGTTTCCTCCCACAGTCCAAAGATGTGCCGGTTAGGTGAATTGGCCATGCTAAATTACCGATAATGTTCAGCGATGTGTAGGTTAGGTGCATTAGTCAGTGGGAAATGTAGAGAAATAGGGTAGGGGAAATGGATCTGGGTGGGTTACTCTTTGGAGGGTTGGTGTGGACTTGTTGGGCTAAAGGGCCTGTTTCCACACTGTAGGGATTCTGTTCTAAGTGCTATATAAATGCCCAGATAATTTTCCATAATGCTAAAAGAATTGAAAGTCTGAATTTATAAAGGAGGAAGCATCCTTTATATGAATTAGGAGTGGACTGTTCAGCCCCTCAAGCCTGTAGTACCTTTTTTGCCAGTAGGCAGTCTTGGATTATGGAGGCTTTACTGACTGCCACTGAATGAACTTCATCAAAATAAGAGTTTTCAGGTTCATTCAACTTTGGACATTGCTCATTTGTACAATCTGTTCTCCAATCCTCACCTCCTGAATGCTCCAACTTCCTCTCCTTCAGGGGAGGGCTTAGATTGGAATCCAATTTCCCACAAAAAGGTCAGGGGTGCAAATGATGACAAGAGGGATAGAGACTGGTAAGTGAGTGGGACATTAAGTGTGTTGGAGGCTGAGACAGAATTTTAAACGGTAGTGGAACTAGAAATTATGGGGAAATGACCTGTATGGAGTAGTTGGTGATTCAGAGACTGAACCAATAATCTTTCTCAGACCCATTATTGTTTAATACCTTTTGCTAAATTACTCAGGCAAACCTAGAGGTATTAACACAAGCAAAGTTAACTGGAGGATTTTTACATTAAGTGCCAATGTATGTCCTGTATACAAAAAGCAGAACAAATCCAACTCAGCCAATTGCTGTTCCATCAGTCTACTCTCGATCATCAGTAAAGTGATGCAAGGTGTCATCAACAGTGCCATCAAGCAGCACCTGCTCAGAAATAACCTGCTCAGTGAGGCCGAGCTTGGGTTCCACTAGGACCACTCAGCTCCTGAGCTTCATTAAAACATGGACAAAAGAGTTGAATTCCAGAGGTGAAATGAGAATGACAGTCCTTGACATCAAGGCCACATTCAGCCAAGTGTGGCATTGAGGACCCTCAGCAAAACTGGAGTCAATGGGTTTCAGGGACAAACTCTCCATTGGTTGGAGTCATTTTTTTTTGTGAACATGTTTTGCTAATTAACCAATTTTCCAACTAAGGTGTTATTACACATCTCTGGAGCAGGTTGGACTTGAACCCAGAGTAGGGATACTACCACTGCACCACAAAGGAGCCTAAGCTGGTTGGAGTCATACCTGGCACGTAGGAAAGGTGGTTGTGGGTACTGGAGGTCAGACATCTCAATTGCAGGACGTCTCTGCAGGGTAATGTCTTAGGTCCAACCATCATCTTCAGCTGCTTCATTAACAACCTTATAATGTCAGAAATGGGGATGTTCACTAATGATTGCACAATGTTCAGGCATTATTTGTGAGACTAAATAGTCCATGTGCACTTGCAACAAGATCTGGACAATATCCAGGCTTGGGCTGACTAGTGGCAAGTAATGTTCCTGTTACACAAATGCCAGGCAAAGACCATCTCCAATAATATTGGGCACCAGCACTTGGGACCTGGGTTCAATTCCAGCCTTGCTTGCCTGCCTGTGTGGAGTTTTCATATTCTCCCTGCATCTGTGTGAGTTTCCTCTGGGTGCTCTAGTTTTCTCCCACAGCCCAAAAATGTACAGAGTAGGTGGATTGGCCATGTGAAATTGCACCGCAGTGTCCAGGGATGTGTAGATTTGGTGAATTAGCCATGGGAAATGTAAGACGATAGGGTAGGAGGGGAGGGTCTTGGTGGAATGGTCTTTGGAGGGTTGGTGTAGACTCAATGGGCTGAATGGCCTGCTTCCACAATGTAGGGATCCTATGATTTATCAGAGACAACCTAACCACAGTCCCTTGGCATTCAATGGTACTACCATCATTGAATCTCCCACTATCAACATTCTAGGGGTTACCATTGACCAGAAACTCAACTGGCCTCCACATATAAATAGTGCTTACAAGAGCAGGTTACAGGCCAAAATTCTGCAGCAAGTAACTCACCTCCTGTCTCCCCAAAGCCTGTCTACCATTTCCAAGGCAAAGGTCAGGAGTATGATGGAATACTTCCACTTGCTTGGATGGATGCAATTCCAGCAACACTCAAAAAGCTTGATACTAACCAGGACAAAGCAGATATTGGATTGGCACCACGTCCCCAAACATCCAGTCCCTCCATCACCAACGCTCAGTAGCAACAGTGTATACTGTCTACAAGATGTACTGCAGAAATTCACCAAAGATCTTTTGACAGCACCTTCCAAACCCATGACACTTCCCTCTGTGATGGCATTGTGGATCAACCACAGCATGTGGACTGCAGCGGTTCAAGAAGGTAGCTCATTACCACCTTCACAAGGGTAACTGGGGCAAGCAATAAATGCTGGCCAGCCAGTGACATCCAAGTCCCACAGTGTAATGGCCACCACCAGTAAGCCGATCACCACTGCTGTCTAATCCCACCAATGCCATTACTCCTCTTCGTCTGTCATTCTCTTTCTGAAAATATACTTTATTCATGAAATTTGTAAAAGTACATTCTAAAGACATTTAAAGTTGAATGGTATGGAAAGTGCAATCACATTTAACTTGCCTCCATGCAGTATACTGCAATCGGAGGTGCCTCAATGCAGTTGCAACACTCTTGATGTGTACAGTGTATAATCTAGTCAGACATACATACATGTTGGGTAGCACCTCACATATCATCTCAGTATAGAACATCCTGCACACTCCCTTATAAGCAGCTTCTCAGGATAATGTTTGCAGTTTAATCTATGCCTCAGTGTAACATTTCCTGGTAGTTCTTCTTAATGTTGAACACTATTGTATTTAAATATTGCAAAATGCTGTGCCTTATGGTGTTAAACTGGTTGTTCTGGAATCTAATACAATTAACCACATTATAGGTTCTGAAGCCAACAAAAAGGCTCCTTCTCATGTTATAACAAGGGTAGTCCCAAAATAAGGCTCAAGGAGGTTAATTTTTAATTGAATGCTTTTACTACTCACCCGTGCCCTGTCACTCTGTGGTCTATAATCCAAGAGACAATACACATTAATCACTGTCAACATGTCTTAAATAGTTAAGGAGAAGCTCATATTTTGACTTTGAATCCTAAATGGATTCAATTGGTTGCAGAGGTCATCAGCTCCCTGGTTATATGATCTTATAGTGCCCTACAGGACGACATATTACTTGATCCTAGGTCATGCAGTACACAGGCTACTTACATTTCAGAGCTGCACACAAATGCTGACAAAGTATACAGCTAGCTTATCTCAAATTTTCAACTTGTGTGGAGGTTATCAAGATCATCCACAGCTCCTCACCTCAGTCCCTCCCTCCACCTCATATTCAAAACACGTGTGGACTTTTCCCTCGAAACAAAATCAGTTCCATTGGGGGAACTCAGGACTTGTTACACATTGCACTATCTGCATTTGTGTCCAGTCCACTCTACCGGGGCTAAGTTAACAACTTGCCAATGTTACACCTCTCAAAAAAGAAGCCCCCACCTAAGGGATGTACATAGGAATTTCAATACGTCATGATCCCTCTGAAATCAATTGTCATCAGGGTTTGGCTACAACCGTTGGGCCAAAATCCTGGACCTCTCTCTCTCTGTATCAGCATGGCAGGAGACTTTAACACACGTGGACAGTGGCAGTTCAAGAAGAAGGACCATCAAGAAGTATCTTCTGAGGGTGGTAAATACGGCCTCGCTAGAGGCATCCATATTCTGGGATTGAATGTTAAGGAAAGATTTTAAAGTCAAGATTCTGGTGAACCTGTTCAAACCAGAAGTACACCTCTTCTGCCATTCAAATAGATTGTGGCTCTATTATACCCCTGTATTTTACACGACCACGGTCTAATCAAAATTGATCAGACTTTATTGCAAACTTTTCAATTGGTCCCCAGCCTCGACAGCTCGTTGGGGAGGGTGAGTTGAAGATTCCCATTCCCCTTTGAGTGAAGAGCTGCTTTAATTTTAAATTTCCGAACTCGCCCTACAGAGAGAATGAAACCCCTTTCTAGTCTGACATGCAATGATTGTCGTAAATATTGACTGGACTGCTAAGTGTTTAGATTAGATTACAGTGTAGAAACAGGCCCTTCGGCCAAACAAGTCCACACCGACCTGCAACCCACCCGTACCCCTACATTTACCCCTTACCTAACACTACGGGTAATTTAGCATGGCCAATTCACCTGACCTGCACATCTTTGTGACTGTGGGAGGAAACTGGAGCACCCGGAGGAAACCCACGCAGACACAGGGAGAACATGCAAACTCCACACAGTCAGTCGCCTGAGGCGGGAATTGAATCTAGGTCTCTGGCGCTGTGAGGCAGCAGTGCTAACCACTGTGCCACCGTGCCACCCACTATTCTGTTGTGACACAGAGTACTGGAAAATACTGATATATTTTGCAGTTCAGGTAATATCAACTTTGAACAGTCATGTAAAGCACTTTGTTTAAGTTTTATTGATTTTTGGGAAGAATATAAATTTATTTTGGTGAGAATGTGGCAAATTGTGCGGCAAAAGGGCATTTGGGGAAATTCACCAGTCAAGTCCCTTCAGTCATTAGTACGTGAGTGGTTTGAAACTAGTGAAAAATAAAGGGATGTTTGTATGTGGAATGAATATTGTAAGTAGCAACTGTAAGTGCTAATGTATTGAGCAGATACAACATTAGAAATATGATTATGTTTGCAACTTCATACGATCACCTAGCATACTTTATAAATTGTACAAATAAAGTATATTTTTGATTTTAAAAAATCATTACACTTGATCTCTCTGAATGGCTTTAATTATCTTAAAACCAGTTAAATCTCTCCTCAATCCTCTATTCTGAAGGGAATACAATCCCAGTCTATGAAACCTACCATCATAATTTTGCAGCCCCAATATCGATTAGATGATTAATCTAATGCTCTGATGAAGAGTCATCTAGACTTAAAACATTAGCTTGCTCTCTCTCCATGGATGCTGCCTGACCCACTGTGACCTCCAGCATTTGTTGTTTTCAGTTCAGATTTTAGCATCTGTAGTAATTTGCTCCTCCTCGATGAGACGAATATGTGCTGCATTTTCAACCATGTATCCCACCCGAACTGCTGGTGCGTTTTGCCGTCACACAGGCGCTCTGTCTGTTTATGTCCTTTTTCTGGTGTTGGAGTGCACAAGAGGGAAACGTAACTGCTACCAAGTGCAAAGGAGAAGATGTAAAGTGAGCAAAAATGAGACACATTCTAGCTCTACAGCCTGGAATGAAAGTTACTGAAGAAGGACCTAGTTGAGGGGTATAAAATATTCAATGCTATGTATCTAGAGTATAGATAAACCAAAGTAAGGGGGGTAGGATAAGGAATGGTAACCAGCAGAAAGAAAATTTAAATCGGATAATGAAAATGTGCCTTTTCTCAAATACAAAACCATTTAAACCGTTGAAATGCTCATGGATGAAAACAGAATAAAACTGGGTCTTGTTTATCACAAAAGCTTATCACTCAACCCATCTCCAAGGCACTTGTTGACTTCCTTCACAGGCCTTTTAATTTCTCTTCCTCTTCCTCTCTTTTTTTTCTTCTCTTCTTCTCTCACTTTCTGTGGACCTCTTGTGATTGATGTACATTTGTTTTTCTGTAACGTGCAACTCTCTCTCTCTGTTTCTCAACATCCTCCCAAAAGCCCCATCCTCCCAAAACATACTAGTCTTCTGAAAACCTGCTCAGCTTCATAACTTTCCACTATTACCCCTGTCTGTAACTTTCCACTATTACCCCTTTTGGTCTCAAGTTTAAAACTACTAACTGACGCAGTTAATGAGAATGTAACAGTGACAACTGTGGTAGCAGTGATGTCCAAGAAACTCTGAAGAAAGGATGCAATATACTGTACAGTGAAAGATGTACTTACGGAGATCAGGATTATGCAGAGTTTGCAGGAATTTTCTAGTCAGACAGCAATCATTCATGGGGAAGGAGAAACCATTAAAGGCCGCAGCCAACAAGAAGAAAGAATGCCTATCCTCCATTGTTCAGTATTGAACTTTGAGTCATCAGGCTCATTGCAACACAAACCCATTGAGTTTGCATCTATTGCTTTTTGTGGGAAACAGTTCCACACTTCTTCCACAGTTTATGTGAAAAGGTGATTCCTACTTTCTCTCCTTATTGGCCTTGGCTCTGTTTTCGGATCAGGTCTGCATGTTATTTTTTCCTCCACTTATTCACAGATGTAGGTGTCACTGGCCAGGCCATCCCTAATTGCTCAATGAGCAGCTAAGAGTCAACCACATTGCTGTGTCTCTGGAGTCACATGGAGGCCAGACCAGGTAAGGGTAGCAGTTTCTTTCCCTAAAGGACATTAATGAATCAATGGATTTTTCCAAATGGTCACCACTAGACTTATGATCCCAGATTTATTTCCTTATTGACTTCAAATTCCACCATCTACTTTGGTGGGATTTGAACCAGGTCCCCAGAATATTACTTGGGACTCTAGATTAATAGTCGAGCAATAGTAGCATGAGGATATCACTTCCCCGTGTCCTACCTAACTCTGCTCCATGTCCAATTTTCCAATCAATCACTGTCAGATGTGGAAAGAAAGAAAGAACCTGCATTTATATACTAGGAGAAAGTGAGGACTGAAGATGCTGGAGATCTGAGACAAGAGTGTGGTGCTGGAAGAGCACAGCAGGTCAGGCAGCATCTGAGGAGCAGGAGAATCGATGTTTTGGGCAAAAGCTCTTCATCAAGAATGAGGCTTGTGAGCCGAGGGGTGGAGAGATAAATGAGAGGGGGGTGGGGCTGGGGGGAAGATAGCTGAGAGTATGATAGGTGGATGAAGAGGGGGGTAATGGTGATAGGTTGGAGAGGAGGGTGGAGCGGATAGGTGAGAAGAAAGATGGACAGGTAGGACAGGTCATGAGGGTGGTGCCGAGTTTGGGAGATTGGAACTGGGATAGACGTGGGGAGGGGAAATGAGGAAACTGGCAAAATCCATATTGATGCCCTGGGGTTGGAGGGTCCCAAGGTGGAAGATGATTATTCCTCTAGGCATCGGGTGTTTTAGGTGTCTGGCCTTAAGTTCAGCTGGACCATCTTGGACACCTCCTTCCCTTCCTGGATCTTTCCATCTCCATCATCGGTGAGCAACTCAACATGGACATCTTCTACAAACCCATCGACCCCTACAGCTACCTGGACTACACCTCCTCCCACCCTGCCTTCTGTAAAAACATTATCCCTTATTCCTAATTCCTCTGCCTCTGCTGTATCTGCTCCCAGGAGGACCAGTTCCACCACAGAACACACCAAATGGCCTCCTTCTTCAAAGACCACAATTTCCCCTCCCAGGTAGCCGATGATGCCCTCCAGAGTATCTCATCCACTTCCCGCACCTCTGCCCTCAAACCCCACCCCTCCAACTGCACAGGTCCTGGGCCTCTTCCATTGCCACACCCTATTCACCCGACGCCTCCATCTTCCTTCTCACCTATCCGCTCCACTCTCCTCTCCGGCCTATCACCATTACTCCCACCCCATCCACCTATTGCACTCTCAGCTACCTTCCCCCCAGCACCCCCCCATTTATCTCTCCACCCCCTTGGCTCCCAGCCTCATTCCTGATGAAGGGCTTTTGACTGAAACATCGATTCTCCTGCTCCTCAGATGCTGCCTGACCCGCTGAGCTCTTTCAGCACCACACTCTCGACTCTGCATTTATATACTGCCTTTTGTAGTCTCAGGGCGCCTCAAAAGGCTTTCCAGGAAATTGCCTTGTTCTGAAATCACTGCTGCAAAACAGGAGGAGGGGCAGCCATTTTGTTCACCAGGGGGATCACAGTAACAGCAATGTGATAATGGCCAGATCATCTATTCCGGAGATCATTGGCTGAGAGATAAATACGGGGCAAGGCGGCAGGGAAAGCTCCACTCCTCTCGGAGTCATGGAGTCATAGAGATGTACTGCACAGACCCTTTGGTCCAACTTGTTGATGCCAACCAGATTTACTAAATTAACTTCGTCCCAATCGCTAGCATTTGGCCCATATCTCTCTAAACCCTTCCTATTCATATACCCATCCAGATGCCTTTTAAATGTTTTAATTGTACCAGCCTCCACCACTTCCTCTGGCAGCTCACTCCATACACGCACCACCCTCTGCGTGAAAAAAAATGCCCCTTAGGTACCTTTAAAATGTTTCCCCTCACCTTAAATCTATGCCCTCCCCTACCCTGGACTCCCCTACCCTGGAGGAAAGCGCTTTGCTATTCATCCTATCCATGCCCTCATGATTTTATAAACCTCAATAAGATCACCCAGGGGAAAATAGCCCCAGCCTTTTCGCCTGTCCCTATAGCTCAAACCCTTCAATCCCAGCAAATCCTTGTAAATCTTTTCTGAGCCATTTCAAGTTTTACAACATTTCTCCTATAGCAGGGAGACCAGAAGTGAACACAATATTCCAAAAGTGGACTAATCAATGTCCTGCACAGTCACAACATGACCTCCCAACTCGTGTACTCAATAAAGGCAAATTTATCTTCTTCAGAGTCGCTCTGTAGGATCTTTGATTTCCTCCTGAGCGGTCATTGTTATCTTTGGTTAATGTTTCATACAAAGTACAGAACTCCCCTGGCCCTGTGCACCCAGTGAAGTACTCAGGGAGCAAGGCTAGCCAGCACAGAGTTTGTACTCAAGTGTTTGGACTGAGATGTGAGCTCACCCATCTCTCACTCAAGTGTAGAATGCTACCTAGGAAACCAGAGGGGTAAAATTTCAGCAAGTCTGAAACTTCAAACACAGTTGTTTTGAATTGCCTTCCTTCTCAACTCAGAAACCATCCAATACCTTGAAATGATCCAGGGTAGATTTTCAATCAATTTCATGACTCACAATGAATTGATAGCTATTTATTATTGCAGGTTCTGAACTCTTGGACTTCCTCTCACTCGTGCACAGGAAAAGGTGACACAGGCTACGTGGTGAATTTTATGACCAGTCATAGAGACGTAGAGCATGGAAACAGACCCTTTGGTCCAACACATCAATGAAAACCAGATATCCCAACTCAATCTAGTCCCACCTGCCAGCACCCGGCCCATATCCCTCCAAACCCTTCCTATTCATATACCCATCCAGATAACTTTTAAATGTTGCAATTGTACCAGCCTCCACCACTTCCTCTGGCAGCTCATTCCATACATGTACCACCTTCTGAGCGAAAAGGTTGCCCCTTAGGTCTCTTTAATATCTTTCCCATCTCACCCTAAACCTAAGCCCTCTAGTTCTGGACTCCCCGACCCCAGGGAAAAGACTTTGTCTACTTATCCTATCCATGCCCCTCATAATTTTGTAAACCTCTATAAGGTCACCCCTCAGCTTCTGATGCTCCAGGGAAAACAGCCCCAGCCTGTTCAGCCTCTCCCTGTAGCTCAGATCCTCCAACCCTCGCAACATCCTTGTAAATCTTTTCTGAACCCTTTCAAGTTTCACAACATCTTTCCGTAGGAAGGAGACCAGAATTGCATGCAATATTCCAACAGTGGCCTAACCAATGTCCTGTACAGCCACAACATGACCTCCCAACTCCTGTACTCAATACTCTGACCAATAAAGGAAAGCATACCAAACGCCTTCTTCACTATCCTATCTACCTGTGACTCCACTTTCAAGGAACTATGAACCTGCACTCCAAGATCGCTTTGTTCACCAGTCTATAGGTGAGGCTCACCAGTTTATTCTGGTTCTTGATGGACAACTTAGACCATTAAACTCCGAGGTAAGGAAGAATGAACTGGCTTCCCCTTCTCTACTTACCACTCTCTTGGTTGGTCACAACAAAGTTAATTTGAAAAGGGTGCCGTCCCTTTGTCGATTCCTTTCTCTCATAAACTTATGTTTAAAAGGAACCAATTTTACCAGGCTTTCTTGCGCTAACAAAATAATGAGCTTAATTTTTATTAATCATGAGAAAAAAATAATAACGCAACACAAATATGCATGGATTAGGAATAAGAAGTGAGTAAAAAAAAGATAAATGGAGTGTAGAAGGTGACTACATGGAGGTTTCTAAAAACATGAGGGGTAAAGATAAATTGAATGGCAAGTGTCTTTTCCCTAGGGTGGGGGAACTTCAAGACTAGGGGGCATGTTGTTCAGGAGAAAGATTTAAAAAAAGACATGATGGGCAACTGTTTTACACAGAGAATGGTTCGTGTGTGGAATGAATTTCCAAAGGAAGTGGTGGATGTGGGTACAATTACAACATTTAAAAGACATTTAGATAAGTACATCTCCAAGAAATGTTTGGAGGGGCATGTGCCAAGTGGAGGCAGGTAGGACTAGTTTAGTTTGGGATTATGGCCGACATGGACTGGTTGGACTGAAGGGTCTGTTTCTGTGCTGTATGACTCAATGACTCATTCATGAAGAGTAGATTGTATAACATTACAGTGGATGTGACTGGTATTGTTCACATTGGTGGTTGAGCATTCAATTTCGAGGTTCTTAATTTTGCTGATTGACTGAAATTCTTTTGTCCTCGTTCTTTTTAACAGTGCCTAGCTAACAACACTCAGAGCAACATCACATATTTCTACACTGCCTACAGTGCAGGGGTACATAATGATTGCATTCAAAATGTGACCATCACAACACACTAATCCATATATTAATACATCAGTCCACTAACATATGCAGACCAGGGGTTGCAGTTGACTTGTATCCCTTACCTTGCATAGCCCTGGAAGGGTAGAGATGAATATGGCTTCCTGTTTTTCTTTTGGTGCAAGGAGGGTGGTGGTAGTCAGCTTCACCTTACCTCTTTGTTGTTACTCTTTTTATTTGAGGTTTTCCTTACTGTAGAGGTGACATTCCAACGATTCACATAGGAATCTCCCCCACCCTGCTCAGGCAGTCACTGAGTTTGCATTGGCAATTGGCATTGGCTGCAGCAGTTCCCCCTTTTCAAGAACCACGTGCTGGAATTAAAAAAAATTACTCTGTCATTCTCTGGGGTCCATCCATCGTCAATGCAGAACTAACCATTGCAGAAGAAATACATCAGGAAAAGACAGGAGTGTTCAATGAATTCATACTGATTACAGAAGGGAGGAGATTGGGGTATCAGAATGGCGCGTGTGTCAAAGTTCCATTCATGTTGACCCTGAATGGGGTTCCAGTCTTCATGAACTTTGATCTTCATGTTCAAATCCTATCATGATAACAGCTCTCTCTGTCTGCTTCTTCCAGTGATCTCTGTGTTCCTCCAATTTGGCCTCGTGCACACCCTTCACCCAGCCATCGATGCTGTTGCTGTGGCTGCCTGTTCTCTTAAGCTCTGGAATTTGCCCCCTCACTTCTCTTTAAGAATTTGCCCCTTTGGTATTTTAAATGAGCAAGGTAGTAGGCAATGGCATGGTGGTATTATCACTAAACTATTAATCTAGAGCAAATGTGCTGGGCAACTGTGTTCAAATCCCACCACAGCACATGGTGGAATTTGAATTCAATAAAAAAAGAATGTCTAGAATTAAGAATCTACTGATGGCCATTGTCCTAAAAACTCATCTGGTTCACTAATACCCTTCAAGGAAGAAAATCTGCCATCGTCACTTGGTCTGGCCTACACTTGGCTCCAGACCCACAGCAATGTGATTGATTCTCAAATGCCCTCTGGGCAATGAAAGGGCAGTGAACAATGCCTAGCCCATGATGCCCACATCCCATGAACGAATCAAAAAAGGTTTTTCTAACTGCCATCTCTGGAAAGACCTTGGGTGTTGTAACAGCTCTGTATAAGTGCCAATTGTTAGGTATTGTCTATGCATGGATGTCAGTATGGAGTGTCGGTTGGGCTGTGTGACTGAATATCCCTATAATGGGGCGGCCAGTTGGAATTATCTGCTTCTCTAGTTCAGCCGAGGGAAATATTCCGCTTGAGCAGGATGACAGCACAAGAATCCTGGCGTCTGGGATGACAGCAGACGTGACAAACAGCTCGGAGCAGCAAAGAACTGAAGTCATAGAATGTAAATTTTTAATCAGTGCAAAATTAAAGATTTTCTCAACAGCAGACAGCCAGGTCAAGAGAATGAAATCAAACCTTGACAGAGGTCACAGATAGCTTCGCAGGAGTGTTGAGTCGAGTTTCAGTCGGGGCACGGGTTAGCATTACGAAGGAGATCACGAGCAGGATCTGAACTGCCTGTCTCTGATACAGAGTAACCTGAGTGTACTTTCCTCTTCAGACAGAAGCATGAATCCCTGACCCCACCATCTGACCTTACAGCCCAGGCCATCCCTTCATGGCCTAAGGGTGACAGGCTCACAATGGGCTGTAGTTCCATGGACACCACTTGTCCCCTAACACCATATCCAATCTTTATGTTAGGTTGGTGGACTGTTGTGCCTCAGGATGCATCCAAACTGAGTTGATCCCTGCCGTCAGGTGAAATCTATTTACACTAGAAAGCGATCTGTAAAAAAGTGGAATCTTTAGGAGCTTCGGAAAGTCCTCTGAAGAACAAGTAAAAGGTTTTTCCAGCCAGTGGCAGTGTGAGTGGCTTCCATTTTGGAATGTGAAAAAAACATAATGCCAGTAAATCAAACAAAACCAATGTTCCATTTCATTTGGAGAAATAAACCTACATAAGTAATTTGAATCACTATCACAACATTTTTAAAAACGTCAAATTCATTGCCTTACGCATTCCAACCTTATCGCCCATGATTGAATAGCAGAGCTGACTCGATGGGCTGAATGGCTTAATTTCTGCTCAGATGTTTTACGTTATATTCCAACTCACTTGCAGCATCCTACTCTGGATCAGATTTGGACTGTGTACATCAGGCCCCCTTGTCCAGCAGTTACGTGGATATTATTGTTTCCTGGATGGCTTTCTTTCTCTAAGGTTATATGGGATCAGAACATGTTCCACACTAAACAGCTATATCCTTTATGAAAGCCACCAGGGCATCTACTCAATACATTATCGGTTCACAGCTTCCTTATCCTTCCAACTGTTGCCATGGATGTGCGCAAAACATTTTGCAGGGAACTTGATTTTCCACATGGTTTTAATGTCTGAACATTATCAGAAGCTTGAATTTTATTCCATCAACCAAGCAGGTGAGTGCCACAGTGAATGTCTTCTCCTGTGGTTTTTACTTCGGACTTACTTTGTACCCTTTCACTCCATACTTCAGATGTTGGGTACATTGAAGTTCACAGACACTTTGTCCATGTTTCCTTTGTGAGATGCTGGGTACTCGTGGCACTGTGTGATGATGGAACGCATGAATTTGGTCATGATACATTGAGATCTTTTGGCAGTATCTGAGTGATCTTGATCTCCTGCTGCAACACGCGACAAATCCATTCTGTAACACCATCCCGACTCCGGGCCTACTGCAACCATGCATCCCTGTTCTGGGCCAACCGCAACCAGGTATCCCTGCTCCCGCCTACTGCAACCAGGCATCCCTGCTTTGGGCCTACTGCAATGAGGCATCCCTACTTCGGGCCTATCGCAACCAGGCATCCCTACTCTGGGTCTACTGCAACCAGGCATCCCTACTTCGGGCCTATTGCAACCAGGCATCCCTACTCTGGGTCTACTGCAACCAGGAGTCCCTGCTCTGGCCTACTGCAACCAGCTATTCCTACTCTAGGCCTACTGCAACGAGGCATCCCAACTCCGGGCCTACCACAACCAGAAATCCCTACTCTGGGTCTACTGCAACCAGGCATCCTGCTCCGGGCCTACCGCAACCAGGGGTCCCTGGCTCCAATGCCAGCTAGGCTGCCACTTAGCCAATAATCTCACTCCAGCTGTTCCCCTTGGCGATGTCACTTTCTCTACCACCGCCAGGAAGAAGACAAGGAAAAATGAAAAAGAAAAAGAAGGACAAAAAGGGTAAGGAAGAAAGGGAGGAAGTGGACACCTGGAGCAGAAGGGCCCAGGAGCCCGAATCTTGGTACTGCCATCTTGAATCTGTACATTGTATCCGCACTGTTCAGCGCATGGTATCTATATCGGCTCTCTGAATAAGCATTCTGCCTTTTCCCAATAAACCTGAATATATTCTTTTAAATGCCCCCTCGAATGACTCAATTGAACCTGCCTCCAGACCCTTATTACTACTCGCTGTATGAAAACATTTTCTCTCAAATCACATTTGCTTCGTTGGCAAATTACCCTAAATTTGCGGCTGCTGGTCCATGAGTGGGAATACTTTTTCCTGTATCCACTCTCTCCAGCCCCATGATGAGTTAAAAACTTCAATCAGATGTCCTCTAAGCCTGCTCCTCTCCAACACTCTGGCAGGAGGGAACATATTTCCGTTGATGGGGGAGTGCCGAACCAGAGGACACAACTTAAAAATACGGGGTAGACCATTTAGGACAGAGATGAGGAGAAACTACTTCACACAGAGAGTGGTGGCTGTGTGGAATGCTCTGCCCCAGAGGGCAGTGGAGGCCCAGTCTCTGGATTCTTTTAAGAAAGAATTGGATAGAGCTCTTAAAGATAGTGGAGTCAAGGGGTATGGAGATAAGGCTGGAACAGGATACTAATTAGGAATGATCAGCCATGATCATATTGAATGGCGGTGCAGGCTCGAAGGGCAGAATGGCCTACTCCTGCATCTATTGTCTATTGTCTATTGTCTATTGTCTATTATCCTCGTCACTGAAGTTTCATTGCTGGAACTATTCTTATCAAATTCTTTTCCACTCTTTTAATGCCTTCCTAAATTGTGGCACCCTGGACTGTATGTAATACTCCAACTTTGGTCTAACTAGCATCTTACATAAGTTCAGCATCACTTCCCTGCTCCTGTGTTCTGTATTTTTATTGGTAAAACCTGGAATACTGTACACAAACAACAACAGAAATTGATGGAAAAGCTCAACAGGTCTGGCAGCAACTGTGGGGAGAAATCAGAGTTAACATTTTGGATCGAGTGACCCTTCTTCAGAAGTGATAGTATCTTGGTAAATGATAGTATACATACTGGAGTTGGAGTGAGGGGAAGGGGTAAGGAGTAAATGATAGGTGGAGATGGAGTCCAGGAAGAGAGAAAAACAGTTGGACAGATAAAGGAATGGGTAAAGGTCAGCCTGGGAGAATCCATAGCTGCTAAGGGGGCCCATTAATGGCTTGTAATGGATTGTCTGTGGTAGCAGACCTTGTGATGACAGGGTCTGGTGTGTGGGGGTTGGGGGCAGGACATAGGAGAAGGTGGCCCTAAAATTATTGAACTTGTTAGTGAATCTGGAAGACTGCAGGGTCCTCAACAGAAAATGAGATACTGTTCCTCCATTTTGCACTGAGCTTCAGTAGAGTATTATAGCCAGCTTGAGACAGAGATGTTGTGGATGTAAGTTTGCTTGCTGAAGCTGGTAGATTTGTTCTCAGACGTTTCATCACCAAACTAGGTAACATCATCAGTGAACCTCCAGTGAAGCGCTGGTGCTATGTCCCCCTTTCTATTTATGTGTCTAGGTTTCCTGTGTTGGTGATGTCAATTCCTGTTCTTTTTGTCAGAGGGTGGTAGATGGGCTCCAAATAGATAGTTTGTTGATAGAGTTCTGGTTGGAATGCCATGCTTCTAGAAATTCTCGTGCATGTCTCTGTTTGGCTTGTCTTAGGATGAATGTGTTGTCCCAGCCAAAGTGGTGTCCTTCCTCACCTGTATGTAAGGATACTAGTGAGGAAGGGTCACATCGTTTTGTGGCTAGTTGATGTTCATGTATCCTGGTGGCTACTTTTCTGCCTGTTTGTCCAATGTAGTGTTTGTTACAGGTCTTGCAAGATATATTATAAATTACATTCATTTTGCTTGTTGTCTGTATAGGGTCTTTCAAGTCCCTTAGATACTGTTTTAGTGTGTTTGTGGTTATCATGATGCCAAGAAGTCTGAGCAGTTTGGCAGTCATTTCTGAGATGTCTTTGATGTAGGGGAGGCTTCACCGGAGGCTCACTGAGGCTTACCTGGAATGGTGACAAAACTTCCGAAACAAACCTTCCAGCTCAGTGAGCAAACCTACATACAGAACCTCAACCTGAGCTACAAATCTTCTTAAAGGTCATTAACAGAGATGTTGGCCAGGGAACCTGGTGGTGTTGAAGTGGCAGTCAGCTGGAAGCTTAGGGTCATTTTTAAGAGCTCTCTTTAACTGTCCTGTCACATTTAATAACTTATGTGCAATCACATCTCTCTGACCTGTTATGTTTTTATATTGTTTTTGAGTAGATTACTTACAGTGTGGAAACAGGCCCTTTGGCCCAACAAGTCCACACCGACCCGCCGAAGCGCAACCCACCCAGACCCATTCCCCTACATTTACCCTTTTACCTAACACTACGGGCAATTTAGCATGGCCAGTTCACCTAACCTTAGCATGTTTTTTTTATCCTGAATTTCCATGTGTTTTTTAAAATGCATTTGTGGCACATGGGTATCACTGGCTGGGCCAGCATGACCACCTGTCACCTCACATTCCTGCTTTAAACTTCATCTGTCACCTATCATCCACTTGTCACTATCTTCCTCACATCTCACAGTTTCGTATCATCTGCAAACTTGGAAATTACACCAAAGCTGACCTCTGCAGGTCTCCACTACAAACTTCCCTGCAACCTGAAAAATATGCATTAACCATTACCTTTTATTTTGGAAGCTCAGACAATCCATTAGGCTACTGTCCTGCTTATTCCATGAGCTTTAACATTTTTCATCAGTGTGTTGTGTGGCACTGTATCAAACACCTTTAGGAAATCTATCTACACCATATCAACAGCATTACCTATGTCAGCTCTTTCTGTACAGCAGGTCAGGCAGCATCTGAGGAGCAGGGGAGTCAATGTTTCGAGCATAAGTTGATGAAGAGCTTATACTCGAAATGTCGATTCTCCTGCTCCTCGGATGCTGCCTGACCTGCTGTACTTTTCCAGCCACTCACTCTTCGACCCTGATCTCCAGCATCTGCAGTCCTCACTTTCTCCTCCTCTCTCTGTACCTCTTCAAAACTCTCTAGCAAGTTAGTTAAACATGATTTTCCCTGCAAAAATCCATGCTGGCCCTTCCTAATTAACCCAGAGTTTATCATGTGACTATTCATTCTATGTTGGAAAGATTGTTTCAGGAAGTCACCCTAGCCCTGGTACCACCTTCCTGAACCAAGGTATAATATCAGCAACACTCCCCAGTCCTCTCGCACTACTCCTGAGTCGAAGGAAGATCGAAAGGTTATGGCCAATGCTTCTGCAATTTCTACTCTCACTTCCTTCAATATCTTCGGACGCATCATCTGGCTTCAGTGACTTATCAACCTTAAGAACCTACAGCCAATCCAATATCTTTCAGTCAATGGTAGGGCTCTGAGGAATGTTACAGAACAAAGAGATCTAGGGCCAACGGTTCATTGCTCTTTGAAAGTGGAGTCACAGGTAGACAGAGTGGTGAAGAAGACTTGCATGTTTTCATTGGTCAAAGCATTGAGTAGAGGTGTTGGGACATCTTGTTGCAGCTGTACGAGATGTTGGTAAGGCCACATTTGGAGCTTAAAAATGTGTTGCTGGAAAAGCGCAGCAGGTCAGGCAGCATCAAAGGAGCAGGAGAATCGACGTTTCGTGCATAAGCCCTTCTTCAGGAATGAGGAGGGTGTGCCAAACAGGCCAAGATAAAAGGTAGGGAGGAGGGACTTGGGGGAGGGGCGTTGGGAATGCAATAGGTGGAAGGAGGTTAAGGTGAGGGTGTTAGGCCGGAGAGGGGGTGGGGGCGGAGAGGTCAGGAAGATTGCAGGTCAAGAAGGCGGTGCTGAGTCTGAGGGTTGGGACTGAGAAAAGGTGGGGGGAGGGGAAATGAGGAAGCTGGAGAAATCTGCATTCATCCCTTGTGGTTGGAGGATTCCGAGGTGGAAGATGAGCCGCTCTTCCTCCAGGCGTCGTGTTGCCATGGTCTGGTGATGGAGGAGGCTAAAGACCTGCATGTCCTTGGCGGAGTGGGAGGGGGAGTTATGTGCAGTTCTGTTCACCCTACAATAGAAAGGATATAATTAAAGCAGCAAGAGTGCAGAAACGATTGACTAAGATGCTACTTGGACTGGAAGGCTTGTGTTATAAGGAGATGCTGGACCATAGAAGACTGAGGGGTAACCTTATAGAAGTCTATGAAATCATAAGAGGTATAGTTAAGGCAGATAGCCAACAACTTTTTCACATGGTAACGAAGTCTAAACCTAGAGGGCATAGGTTTACAGTGAGAGAGGAGAGATGCAAAAGAGTCCAGAGAGGCATTTGTTCACAAAGAGGGTGGTGAGTGTCTAGAATAGGCTGCCAGAGGTAGTGGTGGAAGTGAGTACAATTTTACCATTTAAGAAACGTTTGGACAGTTACATGAATGGGATAGGTATGGAGGGATACGGACCAAATGCAGGCAAATGGGACGAGATTAATTCTCTTTTGTGTGTCATTTATATAAATGATTTGGATGAGAATATAGAAGGCATGGTTAGTAAGTTTGCAGATGACACCAAAATTGGTGTCATAGTAAACAGTGGAGAAGGTTTTCGAAGATTACAAAGGGATCTTGATAAAATGAGTCAATGGGCTGAAAAATGGCAGGTGTAGTTCAATCTGGATAAATGCATGGTATTGCATTTTGGTACAACACACAAGGGCAGAGCGTATACAATTAATGGTAGGGCTTTATTTTGTAGAACAGAGAGACCTAGGGGTGTAGGTACATAATTCTTTGAAGTTTGTGTCACATATAGACAGGGTGGTTAAAAAGTTGTTTGGTACGCTTGCCTTCATTGCTCAGCCCTTTGAATATAGGAGTTAGGGAGTCATTTTGAGGTTGTACAGGGCATTGGTGAGGCCTGTTCTGGAGTACTGTGTCCAGTTCTGGCTGTCCTGTTATAGGAAGGATATTATTAAACTGGAGAGTGTTCAGAAGAGATTTACCAGGATGTTGATGGATGTGGAAGGTTTGAGTTATAAAGAAAGGCTGGGTAGGCTGGGGTTTTTTTCACTGGAGCGTAGGGGGTTGAGAGGTGACCTGATAGAAGTTTATAAAATAATGAGAGGTAATGGTAGAGTAAATCGTAGTTGCCTTTTTCCTAGGATGGGAGATTTCAAGACTAGGGGGCACATTGTTACGGTGAGAGGAGAGACATTTAAAAAGGACATGAGAAGCAAATCTTTTACATCGAAGGTGAACCTCCTGAGGAAGTGGTGGATGTGGGCACAATTAAAACATTTAAAAGACATTTGGATAGATACATGAATAGGAAAGGTTTGGAGGGATATGGGCCAGGAGCAGGCAGGTGGGATGTGATTAGTTTGGGATTATGGACTGGTTGGACCGAAGGGTCTGTTTCCATGCTGTATGACTTAATGACTCAATGAAAACTGGGTGGTATAGACACGTTTGGCTGAAATGCCTGCTTCCATGCTGTAAACCTCAATGCCTGACATTATTCATTTCAAACATTTCAAGTGACAGAGTTCTTCCTCTGTCGCTATGGCCTGACCTGTATCTTCTTGCTTGACAAAGAAAGACAGTATTCAACCAACCCCTCAGCCACGCCTAATACTTCCAAGTGTTAATTACCTTTTTAATGCCTAATTGGTCTTAGTCCGCCTTTACTAACATTTTACTGTTCAGCCGCATATGGGAGACTTAGGGATTGCATAAAGTTATAAGAATGTAAGGTATGGAAGCAAAAACTCCTTTGCATCCATTCGATCCTTCAATGATGTGGAGGTGCCAGTGTTGGACTGGTTTATTTGGAAGTACAAGCTTTCAGAGTGCTGCTCCTTTGTCAGGATCATTGGACACAGAACTTATAGTAAAATATCAAACTGTCATACAACAGATGTGATGTATTGATCAAACCTGGATTTCTGTTAAATCCTGAATCACTTAGCATGGGGATATAGGCATTGAGTGATTCATTTGTAAATCCCAGAATTTCTTTCAAGTCATCATTCAATGAGATCATGGCTGCTCTGATAATCCTCAGCGACAGTTTTCTGCTTTCTGCCTTGATTCCCTTACCAATTAACAATCTGTCCATCTCAGCCTGGAACACATTATACATGAAGATCCAGCCCTTATAGGAAAGAATTCCACAACTTAACTGCAAGATGGAGAAATTTACCTCTGTCTTAAATGGGTGACATCTCCTTACACATAGATCTTGCTCTCTGGTTCTAGACTGTCCTCAAGGGGAAACAATATCTCCATATCTATACTGTCAAGCTCCCCCCTCCTCCACAAGAATCTTATATGTTTCAATAAGGTCACCTCTCATTCTTCTATGTGCTCAACTTGGCAAACTGTCTTTGGATTGCCTCCAATGCCAATATATCTTCCTTTCAAAAACAGAATCAAATCAGTTCACCATATTCAAGGATGGTCTAACAAGGACCTTGTACAGTTGTGAGCTGAAAAATGTGTTGCTGAAGAAGGGCTTATGCCCGAAACGTCGATTCTCCTGCTCCTTGGATGCTGCCTGACCTGCTGCGCTTTTCCAGCAACACATTTTTCAGCTCTGATCTCCAGCATCTGTAGTCCTCACTTTCTCCTTGTATAGTTGTAGCAAGACTTGCCTATTTTTGTACTTCATTCCTTTTGAAGTAAAGGTCAATATTCAATATTGTATAAGACTCTGGTGCGGCTGCATCTGGAGTATTGTGTGCAGTTTTGGTCGCCATATTATCGGAAGGATGTGGAGGCAATGGAACGGGTGCAGAGGAGGTTTACCAGGATGTTGCCTGGTATGGTAGGAAGATCGTATGAGGAAAGGCTGAGGCACTTGGGGCTGTTTTCATTGGAGAAAAGAAGGTTTAGGGGTGACTTGATAGAAGTGTACAAGATGATGAGGGGTTTAGATAGGGTTGACCATGAGAACCTTTTTCCACGTATGGTCAGCTATTACAAGGGGGCATAGCTTTAAATTAAGGGGTGGTAGGTACAGGACAGATGTTAGGGGTAGATTCTTTACTCAGCGAGTCGTGAGTTCATGGAATGCCATGCCAGTAGCAGTGGTGGACTCTCCCTCTTTATGGGCATTTAAACGGGCATTGGATAGGCATATGGAGGATAGTGGGCAAGTGTAGGTTAGGTGGGCTTGGATCGGCGCAACATCGAGGGCCAAAGAGCCTGTACTGCGCTGTATTTTTCTATATTCTATGGTCTATGTTCTATTCCATTTGCCTTCCCCATTACCTTTTGAACTTGTACACTCATCTTTTTGTGATTTATGCATGAGGAGCCTAAAGCTTTCTGTAAACTCTGTCTGTCATCTTTATCACTTGCCTTCCTCTCTATTTTTATGTCACCCAAAAAACTGGCAACAGTACACTTACTTATTTTATCCAAGTCATTAATATAGAGGGTGACACGGTGGCTCAGTGGTTAGCATTACAGCCTCAGAATTCCAGCAACCCCAGTTCAATTCTGCCCTCGGGCGACTGTCTCTATGGAGTTTGCACATTCTCCTCATGTCTGTGTGGGTTTCCTCTGGGTGCTCTGGTTTCCTCCCACAGCCCAAAGTTAGGCAAATTAGACAGATGGGCCATCCAGGGATGTGCAGGCGAGGTGGGTTAGTCATGGGAAATGCAGGGTTACAGGGCTAGAGTAGGGGGTGGTTCTGGGTGAGATGCTCTTCAGAGGGTTGGTGTGGACTCGATGGGCTGAACAGCCTGTTTCAGCACTCTAGGGATTCGATGGTAGATTGTTAAATAATTGTGGTCCCCAGTACTGATCCCTTGACTTAGACCATGCGTTACAGATTGCCATCCAGGAAACACCTCTCGATATCTTATCAGTTGGTCAATCATCTATCCAGACGAATATACTGCCCACAATACCAGTTGGTTCTTACTTTACTAAATAGCCTTATACATGGTACTCTCTTGAACACCTTTTGCAAATCAAAATGCTTTACATGTACTGGATCCCCTTTATCTATCCTGCTTGTTACCTTCTTAAAGAATTCTATTAAATTTGTTAGGCATGATTTTCCTTTCATGAAGGCATTACGACTCTGCCTGATTGTATTGTATATTTCTAAATGTTGAGCTATTGGATCTTTTATACTGCACTAACATTTTACCAATGACAGATTTGAGCAATACTGTAATTACTTGCTTTCGGTCTCCCTCCCTTCTTACATTGGCAGTTTCCCAATTCTTTGACACTTTAAGGATTCTTGGAAGATTACTACCAGTTAAACCACTATCTGTGTAGTTACTTCCTTTAAATTCTGACATATGAACTTTTGAGGTTCAGGGAACTAGCCCCAGTAATTTTCCTAGTACATTTTCTGTAGTGATAGGTATTGTAATTATTTCCTTCTCCATTTTTTCATCTTGAATATTTAGCATTTTTGTGTCTTCTATTGGGAGGACTGATGCATCGTATGTATTCAACTCCTCTGCCATTTCCTAGTTCCCTGTTATTATTCACCCAGTTTCATTATCAAAAGAGCTTATCATCACTTTGGCATCTCTATTCCTTCTTATATACTTGAGGAAAGTCTTCCTATTATTAGAAGTTAATTTGCACTCAAAGTTTATTTTCTCCCTCCTTGTTGTCATGTTTTGTTGTTTCTTAGAACTTTCCCAACCTTCTGGTTCACCACTAATCTTTGTCTCGTTGGGGGTTGGTTAGCTCAGTTGGCTGGATGGCTGGTTTGTGACATAGACTAACACCAATAGCATGGGTTCAATTTCCTCAAAGGCTGTGATGACCATGAAAGACTCTCCTTCACAACATCTCCCCTCATCTGAGGTATGGTGACCCTCATGTTAAACCATCACTGGCAGTCCTCCTTTTCTGATGAGAGAGCAGCCCCCTATGGCTTGGTAAGAGATAATGCCTTTGCCATATTTTGCTGGGATTTTTTCTTCCATTTTGAAACTATTCTACACTTCCTTTGTTAACTGTGATTGGTTTATCCTCCAACTATAATCCTTTTTGCTCACTGGGATACAGCCTTCTGAGTTATGAACTATTTTCTTAAATGTTTACCATTGTTCAGCAAGTAATTTTTCTGCTAGACTATTATCCCAGTCTACTCCAGCCAGCCCTGCCCTTATTCCTTCATAATTACCCTTATTTACGTTTAGATTCCAACTCAGAATTCTATCTTTTGATCTGAATATTAAATTCTATCATGTTACAGTCATTGCTTCACTCTGAGATCATTCGTTAAAACTGCCTTATTACACATTCTGAGATCCAAAATAATCTGATCCCTGTTGGATTTGCCACATATTGTTCTTGGAGGCTGCCCTGCAGAAACTCTCTGACTTTTTTCCTCATGGCTACCCCTGCCACTTTGATTTCCCAAGCTTCTGTACTCAGATCATAAGACACTCAATGGTTAGCACTGCTGCCTCACAGCGCCAGGGGCCCGGGTTTGATTCCACCCTTGGGTGACTCTCTGTGTCGAGTTTGCACATTCTCCCCGTGTCTGCGTGGGTTTCCTCTGTGTGCTCCGGTTTCCCACCACAGTACAGGTTAGATGGATTGGCCATGCTAAATTGCCCATAGTTTCCAGGTATGTGCAAGCTAGGTGGATGAGGTGTGGGAAAAGTAGGGTTACAGGGATAGGGTCGGGGTGGGAGGGGGAGAGGTTAGATCTGGACTGGACGCTGTTTGGACGTCAGTGTGGACTTGATGGGCTAAATGGCCTGCTTCTACACTTCAGTTTCTGTCTATTCTGGCCAGCACTGAAATGAGCTTACTTCATCAAAGTCAGCTCTCCATCAATTATTTATTCTTGCTCCAGATTGTTCCTTGTCCTATTGTTCCTATTGTCTCCTAAATGCTTCCCTACTGACACTTACTCTACTGACCCATCGCTTTCCCAGAGTCAGGTCCATCAGTGCCTCCTTTCTAACAACTGTAGAAAATTGTTCTGATTTCAATCTTGGATTGTTTGCCCCTCATTGCACTTTACATTACCACCATTCCAGTCTATATTAGATAATCAAGGTTCCTCATTGCCACCCCTTTGGAATTGTTTGTTCCGATAAAAGCTACTAGTCATAGATTGCTGGTTTGCTCAATAGAAAAAGTGGATACAAAAGCAGATTTCTTCAAATGATTGCATTGAATCCCTACAGTGTAGAAACAGTCCCTTTGGCCCAACAAGTCCACACCAACCCTCCAAAGAGTAACCACCCAAACCACTATTACTGTACATTTTACTCCAAACTAACACATCCCTGAACACTATGGGCAATTTCTCATGGCCAATTCACCTAACCTGTACATCTTTGTATTGTGGGAGGAAACCCACGCAAACACAGGGAGAATGTGCAAACTGCACACAGTCAGGTGCTCGAGGCTGGAATTGAACCCAGATCCCTGGTGCTGTGAGGCAGCAGGGCTAATCGTTGAGCCACCATGCTCAGCTGAATGATGATGATGATGAAACTATTCTGATGATCTTTGATCACAGGGCCATAAGAAATCAGAATAGGAGTGGGCTGCTCACATCGCAAGACTGATCCACCATTCAATGGGATCATGGCCGATATGACATTCCTCAGATCCACTCTCTTGCCCTTTTCCCAGGAACGTTGATTCACCTTTCTCATCTCTGTCTTGAATATAACAAGGACTCAAGCTGTCCAACAGCTCTCTCAGACAAGGAGTTCCGAAGACTCTCGACCCTCTGAGAGAAGAAATTCCTCCTCATCTCAGTCTTAAATAGGTACCTCTTTGTTCTGAGACTGCCCTCTGGTCCTGGACTCTGCCATGAGGGGAAACATCCTCGCTAGTTTGGCTTGATAATTTATTTTCCTCTGCCTTTATTATCTTTTTAGTCCTCCTTTGAATGTAGTTCTGAATTTAATCCAGTCTTCAGGGCTATCTCTGATTTTTGCCTCCAAGTATGCTTTATCTTTCAACTTAATACTCTCTGTAATTTCCTTGGTTAGCCATGGTTGGTTTATGCCTTTCATAGAATCTTTCCTCTTTACTAGGATGTATTTTTGCTGAGAGTCATGAATTATCTCCTTAAGTGTCTACCACTGCTTGCTTACTGTCATTCCTGCTAATCTATCCACCCTGGCCACTTTAGTTAACTCTATTGTCATTTCAGTGTAATTCTCTTTATTTAAGATAAGCTCAGTTGATTCTGACTCAAGGTTCTCATTCCCAAACTGAATAGTAAACTCTACCATGTTATGATCACTCTTCCCCAGGGGATCCGTTACTCAAGAGCTCATTTATTAAACCTGCCTCATTACCCATGACCAGATCTGGATAGCTTGCTCCCTTGTTGGCTTCATGACACATTGCTCTAGTCCCTAACACACTCTATGAACTTGTTGCTGTAGATACTCTTTCCAATTTGACTAACCAAGATTCAAATCATCCATGGTGATTGGTCTGCTCTTTTTACATGGGGTCCAATAGTTTGTTGATCTATAACCTTTGGGAATCTGTATGCTACTCCTACCAATGCCCACTTTCCCACACTGCTTTTTTTTCTTTAATGTCTGCCCAAAAAATTTGACTGAACAATGTTTCTCAAGATTAGGCCAGTGAGTGTTCCCTATCCATTTGGCCTTGGGCATCTTCTACAGGATGGTTTCATTCCTCACCTCCTTTCTTGTGGTAGTTTTCCACTGATACCGGATTCCTTTCCTGCAGCACAGTTATTTAACATGCTCGAAAATGTCACAACTTTTAGCTTGAAAGCAGCTTAGTACTTCATCCTTTTCCCAGAGTCTTTTTAGAATTAGAATTTGCTTTATTGTCACATGTACTCAATGAGTACATTGAAAAGTTGACAAATTGCCACTTGTGGCGCAATCTTAGGTACCAAAGTACCTGGGTATAGATTCTAAAGTACAAATTCTTAGGGAAAAATTAAGAAATAAAAAATTCAATAATTAATTTAAAAAGTAGAGACATAAGAGTTCAGAATAACAGTCCTTCCATCACCTCCAAGCTGAAGCCGAGATTTCAAGGCCACGCTGTGGTTGGGAGTTCAAATCCACGCTGAGGCCGGGAGATCGAGTTCTTGCTGAGGCCGGGAGTTCAAATCCACGCTGAGGCCAGGAGATCGAGTTCACACTAAGGACAGGAGTTCGGGTCCACACAGAGGCCAGGAGTTCGGGTCCACGCTGAGGCTGGGAGTTCAGGTCCACACGGAGGCCAGGAGTTCGGGTCCACACTGAGGCTGGGAGTTCGGGTCCGCGCTGAGACCGGGAGATCGAGTTCACACTGAGGCCAGGCGTTCGGGTCCATGCTGAGATCGCGACCTTGAGTCAACGCTGAGGCCTGGAGATTGAGTCCACGCTGAGGCTGGGAGATCGAGCCCACGCTGAGGTTGGGAGTTCGAGTCCACACTGAGGCCTGGAGATCGAGTCCACGCTGAGGTCGGGAGATCGGGTCCATGCTGAGGTCGGGAGATCGAGTCCACGCTGAGGCTGGGAGTTCGAGTCCACGCTGAGGCCGGGAGTTCGAGTCCACGCTGAGGTCGGGAGTTCGAGTCCACGCTGAGGTCGGGAGTTCGAGTCCACACCGAGGTCGGGAGTTCGAGTCCACGCTGAGGTCGGGAGTTCGAGTCCACGCTGAGGCCGGGAGTTTGAGTCCACGCTGAGGCCAGGAGATTGAGCCCACGCTGAGGTCGGGAGTTCGAGTCCAGGCTGAGGCCGGGAGTCTGAGTCCACGCTGAGGTTGGGAGATTGAGTCCACGCTGAGGTCGGGAGTTCGAGTCCATGCTGAGGTCGGGAGTTCGAGCCCAGGCTGAGGTCGGGAGTTCGAGTCCACGCTGAGGTCGGGAGTTCGAGTCCACGCTGAGGTCGGGAGTTCGAGTCCACGCTGAGGTCGGGAGTTCGAGTCCACGCTGAGGTCGGGAGTTTGAGTCCAGGCTGAGGTCGGGAGTTCGAGTCCACGCTGAGGCCTGGAGTTCGAGTCCACGCTGAGGCTGGGAGTTCGAGTCCACGCTGAGGTCGGGAGTTCGAGCCCACGCTGAGGCTGGGAGATCGAGCCCAGGCTGAGGTCGGGAGTTCGAGCCCAGGCTGAGGTCGGGAGTTCGAGTCCACGCTGAGGTCGGGAGATCGAGTCCAGGCTGAGGCCGGGAGATCGAGTCCACACTGAGGTCGGGAGTTCGAGTCCATGCTGAGGCCGGGAGTTCGAGTCCACGCTGAGGTCGGGAGTTCGAGCCCAGGCTGAGGTCGGGAGTTTGAGTCCACGCTGAGGCCGGGAGTTCGAGTCCACGCTGAGGTCGGGAGTTCGAGTCCACGCTGAGGTCGGGAGTTTGAGTCCAGGCTGAGGTCGGGAGTTCGAGTCCACGCTGAGGTCGGGAGTTCAAGTCCAGGCTGAGGTCGGGAGTTCGAGTCCACGCTGAGGCTGGGAGTTCGAGTCCACGCTGAGGTCGGGAGTTCGAGTCCACGCTGAGGTCGGGAGTTCGAGTCCAGGCTGAGGTCGGGAGTTCGAGTCTACGCTGAGGTTGGGAGATCGAGTCCAGGCTGAGGCCGGGAGATTGAGTCCACGCTGAGGTCGGGAGTTCGAGTCCACGCTGAGGTCGGGCATTCGAGTCCACGCTGAGGTCGGGAGTTCGAGTCCACGCTGAGGTCGGGAGTTCAAGTCCACGCTGAGGCCGGGAGTTCGAGTCCACGCTGAGGTCGGGAGTTCGAGTCCACGCTGAGGCTGGGAGTTCGAGTCCACGCTGAGGTCGGGAGTTCGAGTCCACACTGAGGTCGGGAGTCCCCGTTGATGCTGCCCAGGAGGTAGAAAGAAAAAAAAACCATAAAGGGACAGAAGGAAAGAAATGGATGGAGCATGCAAAATCGGCTTAGGAGTGCTACTCTGCTGTTATCTTGGTGTTTATTATTAGGTAAAGAGCCATGAGGCAGGGTTATGAAGTAAAGTTTTGAGTCCATTGATGACCAGTGTACTGAAGGAGAGTCCCTGGACTCGAAATGTTAACTCTGTTACTTGCTCCACAGATGCTGCCAGACCTGCTGAGTTTCTCCAGAACATCATGTGTTTTTCTCATTTCAGATTTCTGGCATTCAGTGTATTTTGCTTTTATACAAGTAAGGATTAATTGTCAACAGGACAGCAGATACCTGTTATACCTGCATTCGCTCAGGATATCAATGGCTCAATTAATCCAGTAATTATTACCCTGAACCAGTCTTACTGTAGCATCAATGACACCCTCTGATATAAATCCTACCTTCAGCTTGTGCCAATGTTTTACTAATAAGTGTCTGTAATTGTTGTGGAAACCATTTCCTTCCTTCCTTCCTGGGTCCAAAAATATTGCAGGACATCTGCAGAAAATGTCAACCAAGGCTGATTTAATATTGGGCCTGATATCAAATACCGTCCCCCAGGAAGGACTACAACAGCTCAAGGAGGCAGCTCACGAACACTTCATAAAATCCCTACAGTGTGGAAACAGGCACTTCGGCCCAACAAGTCCACACTGACCCTCTGAAGATTATCCCACCACACCCATTCCGCTACCCTATTACTCCACATTTACCCCTGACTAATGCGCCTTGCCTACACACCCCTGAACACTATGGGCAATTTAGCATGGCCAATCCATCTAACCTGCACATCTTTGGACTTCCTTCAGTACAACCAGGGAAGGGCAATAAATGCTGGCCTTGCCAGCAATGCCCAAGTCACTTGAATCAATGAAACAAAAATGGACGTGCAGGTTGGGTAAATTGGCCATGCTAAATTGCCCATAGTGTTCAGGGATGTATAGGTTAGGTGCACTAGTCAGGGGTAAATGTAGGATAACAGGTTGGGGAGAATGGGTTTGGGTGGACTTCGGACTCTTCGGAGAGTCGGGGTGGACTTGCTAAGCAGTAGGGATTCTCTTCTATAAGTGTTTCATCTCTTTGCTGACCATGCATAATGTGGAAATCCCAACCCAAATCTATAGCATGCAATGATGATCAAAATTTCACACAGAGGACATATAGATGGAACTGCTCTGGGGGATGTCGATGACCTTGCTCCAATAGTTTGTGATCCTGGGCTTAAGAACTAACTTTGGTTCAGTGCCTTCACTCTTTAAACTGTGGAATCCTCTCCCCAAACCTTAAGACAGTCTTTGAAATAACCCCTCCGACCAAACTTTTGGTCACCTGCTCCAATAGCACGTTCTTTGACTCAGTGTCAAATTTTAATCTGTGAATGCTCCTGTGAAACACCAGGGGGATAATTTGCTATATTAAAGGTGCCATCCAAATGCCAACTGTTGCTATTGTTGTCATAGAGCTGCTTCTTGCATTCAACCTGAGAGCACTTTTCGGGGATAAAAGTGCTCTGTAACTAAACTGTATAATACCATTATTCCTTCTTTCTTAGGGTCTGGATGCCAGTGGTTTAAGGCCAGTGATTATTGCCATCCCTTTGGTTTACCCAAGAAAGTGACAACAGAGCTTCTTCTGAAACTGCAGCAGGACAGAGCAGTTAGGAGGTACTCAACTTGGTATGGAGTAGAGGTCATTTGTAGGTCAGATCTGGTAAGGACAGGAAGTTGCCTTGACTTTACTGACATGCGACATGGATAATGTCAGTTCCATTCAGCCCACTTTTACTGACACCAGTTTCTTTTTAAATTTCCTCACTTTTAAAAGACATAACTCACCTTTTCAACCTCCCATGGTGACACTTGTGTTTTGTCAGAAAGTTGCTCAAGCCCTCTGGATTGCTGGTTCGTGGCCAGGTTACTATAGCACCTGCCCTCAAGATGTTACACAATGAGGACTGCTCACAATACCTGACTCATATTTGGAGGAGGAAGAATTTTTCCAAATCCGTACCTTGATTTGCAGATTAGAAAACTACAATCAAGAGAAATTATACCTGGGCATTTCTAACAAGCCATTTATAGAGCTTAAAGGCCCAATTTGAAACAGATAAGGGTAGTCTGAAATCTACCTGATTGATTGATTGACTTATTGTTAACAAAGTGTACCAAAGTACAGTGAAAAGTTTTGTTTACAAGCAGTACAGACAGATCATTGTAAGTAAGAATGCACATATCAGAGGTTATAAAAAGACACAGACAGAAGCATACAGGTTACATTGCACACGATGGGCACGAGGCCAGATCAACATAGCAAGATCAGAATTATTTGAGGCTAGAGAGTCCATTCATCAGTCTAATAACAGCCAGGAAGAAGCTGTTCATGGACCTTCTGGTGCGTGTACTGGATTAGTGGTGCTGGAAGAGCACAGCAGTTCAGGCAGCATCCAACGAGATCCTTGGATGCTGCCTGAACTGCTGTGCTCTTCCAGCACCACTAATCCAGTATTTGGTTTTCAGCATCTGCAGTCATTGTTTTTACCTTCTGGTGCGTGTGTTCAGGCTTCTGTACCTTCTATCTGCTGGAAGAGGTTGTAGGAGATCATTACCAGGGTGCGATGGGTCTTTGATGATGTTGGCAGCCTCTCTGTGGTAGCGAAGCGTGTAAACGGAGTCCGTGATGGAAGATTGGCTTCCGTGATGGTCTGGGCAGTGCACACAACCTTTTGTAGTTTCTTACAGTTCTGGGCAGAGCAGTTGCCATTATGGCCCTTATGCACCTGGACTGTATGCTTTCTATGGTGCATCTGTAGAAGTTGGTGTGGGTCCTTATAGACATGTCAAATTTCCTGACATCTGAAATCATAATTTGGAAGTATGATTGGGAACTGGGAACCAGTTGGATTAGTCTGAACAAGCACTGCTTGTGCAGTTAAGGTGGGATAATTGTGGCTGAAATAGTTTGAACAACACAGCATAACTGTCTGGAACTGTAGATTCTATAAGTGAACTCTGTATATTCACTTTTGCAGCATTGAAATCCCTTAGCTTGACAATTCACTCTCCTTTAATATGGTCAAAATTTAGTCCATATACTTTTTAAAAGTTAATACAAATGCTGGTAGCAGGACATACATGCGTTCATATACATTAAGGCTTTGCTAAGATTTGTAGCTCAGGTTGTGGATGAGGTCGTTGGTTAGCTCACTGAGCTGCTGGGTTATCGTGCTGATGATTTGTTATCACGCTGCGTAACATCATCAGTGTAAATTCTGCTGTTGTTCTGCTCCATTTGGTTTTCGTGTGGGTCATTGAGGTGAGTGACACTTCCGGGTCTTCTCTGCAGTGGTTTGTACACTGGGCCTACCTTGTACACTGGGCCGATCTGTATTTGCTCATGACTGTATTGGTAGAAAACCAGGCTTCCAAGAACTCTCTTGCGTCTCTCAGGTTGGCCTGCCCTAGAATGGTTATTTTGTCATAGTTGGATTGATGGCCCCGCTAGTCTATGTGTGAACCATGTCGTTAAGTAGGCAGTTGGTGTTTGTGAAGTCAGATGGCTAGTTTTCTACCTGTTTGTCCTATGTAGTGCTTGATGCAGTTGCTGCAACATAGAGATAGACCTGGTGTACAAACCACAGCAAAGCAGACCTGGATGTGACACTCACCCCAGCAGATTGGACCAAGTGAGACAGAACAACAATGCTTCACAGAAGTCGCACTGACGATGTTATCCAGCATGGTAACGAAACGTCCGCACTGTAACCCAGCAGCTCGGCCAGCTAACCGATTACCACATTCATATTCTCCCAGGATTTATCTAACACTCTCTGCCTTTAACTATAGGTGTTTGCTGAGTAAAGTTTGTCATTGCCTGTGCTAACTTGTTGTTCCATTGTCAATTGAAGCACCCAGTCATGCATGCTGGCAGAGCACTGGGCACTTTCATGCCTGCTACCGGCATTTCTCTTGACATTTCATGTTGACGGGTCGAGTAAAGGAGCCCTGTTGGCGCCTGCAAGTTCCTGAGTCATTTATATGTGCTTGTCTTTTATTCCCCCCTATTGTGTAATGTTCCCAGTCTCTCATCTAATATGCATGCAGCTCGTAAACACTTAGTGCATCAGTCAGATCTAGTAACAGGACCAAGCCCTATCAGAGGTATGGGAAGAAGCTGGGTAAGGCGAGAGAGTGTAGGGGTGGGGTTTCCACTGTGTTCCAAGAATTGCCTTCTTTTCCGAAAGAATTTTAGTTTTGCCCCAGCTGTTTATAGGCAATCCTGCTGTCAGTCCTCGTATTCAATCACTGAATGCTTTTGCCCTGCTTTCTGGGAGTTGTTGACTCATGCCCTCTGTTACTTCCGTCATGTTTCACTTGAGCCCAGACTTGTAGTGGCGTCTCTCCTGTCTCTGAGACAAGAAAGTGATGGGGGTTCACGTCTGGCTCTGGAGACTGGAGTCCCTGATCTGCTTGATTGCTCCAGAGCAGTACAAAGGGAATGTTACACTGTCAGCTGAGACGGTGAAACAGCACGCTGTTTGTAACCCAGCGTGATGTCTTTTTCTCCTTCGGCAAGCCCCTTGGGACTGAGGATGACTTTCATCCAATCAGCTGACTGAACCCGTCCACGGATGGATCTGCACATCCTGCCCAAGGTAAGGCAGCCGGGGTTTGGAAAGGCAGCCGGGGTTTGGAAAGGCAGCCGGGGTTTGGAAAGGCAGCCGGGGTTTGGAAAGGCAGGTGGGTTGCTCCCACTCCTTCCGCAGCTTTCCTTAGGCCTCCACCTGGCCCAGTCAGAGATTATGAAAATGATTGGCACCTTTGCGAATACTTCATAGAGTCATGCAGCATGGAAACACACCCTTTGGTCCAACAAGTCCACGCCAACCATAACCCCAAACTAATCTAGTCTGACCTGCCTGCACTTGGCCCATTCCCCTTCAAATATTTCTTCTTCATGTATTTATCTAAATGTCTTTTAAATGTTGTAACTGTGCCCACATCCACCACTTCCTCTGGAAGTTCATTCCACACACGAGCCAATCTGTTTTTAAAAAAAATGCCCCTCATGTCTTTTTAAGATCTTTCTCCTCTCACCTTAAAAATATACCCCCGGTCTTGAAATCCCCCACCCTACGGAAAAGTCACCTGCCATTCACTTTATCCATGCCCCTTTTGATTTTATAAATCCCTGTAAGGTCGCCCCTCAAAATTCAGTGAAAAATGTCCCAGCCTATCCAGCCTCGCCTTATGAAGCATACCCTCCATTTCTGACATCCTGGTAAATCTCTTCTGAACCCTCTCCAGCTTAATAATATCTTTCCTAAGTATCCAGCCAGAACTGGACATACTCGAGAAGAGTCCTCGCTGACATCCTGTACAGCGTCAACATGACATCATGTCCCTTTTTGAGCTTGAGATTCCGTGAGTCAGTGGGGATTTTGCATGTTTTTTCGGGAGGCTTTAAGGAAGTCCTTGAAGTATTTCCTCTGTCTTCCTGGTAATTGTTTGCCATGGCGAAGCCAGGAGAAGAGAACTTGTTTTAGAAGACATGTCTTAGGCAAGCAGAAGATGTAACCTGCCTAATACTGCTGTTTAGCATAATCAGTGCTTCCATAGTGGGACTATATGACTGTGAGAGGACACTGATATTACAGCACCTCCCTGCCACTGGATTGCAGGGTTTTGTAGAGGCACTGCAGGTGATGTTTCTCTAAAGATTTGAGATGCCTGCTGTACATTATCCATATCTCCAATGCATATGGAAAGCTCACTAACACTGCTGCCCTGTAAACCCTCAGCTCGCTTCTGGGTTTGAGAAATCTGTCATCGAACACAGAGTTCCTCAGACAGCTAAAGGCTGCACAGACACACTGGAGGAGGTCATCAATGTCTGTTAAGTGGACCTGGATAGTCATATATTCACATGTTCTTCCCTTTGTGCTTTGGTCTTTTTACCACCAGTGAGCTGAGGGTCTACAGGGCAGCAGTGTTAGTGTTTCTGTGTGCATTGGAAACATGAATAATGTACAGCAGGCATCTCAAATCCTTAGAGAAATATAAGAGTTGATCCTGCTTTGTATATCATTACGGAAGTCTTGCTGTGTGAAAGTTGACCTTCTACTGTTCTACACTACAACAATGGCTACACTTCATAAGTACTTCATTGACTGTGACAAGCTTGGAGTCACCATTAAGATATGAAAGGTGTCAGATAATTATCCTTCCTTTATCTTTTTAGATGGAGGAACAACCATTCATTGTGTCATTAAAATCAAACACGATCCTGTTGCCCACAAATACCTTTTTTTAAAAAATTCACCTTTTTGTCCAATACTTTAAACTTTTATAAACAGCAAAAAAAAAGCTAGTTTCAACACCATTGGGGACATGAGATAGCTTTGGCAAATAGAATTAAGGAGAATCCAAAGGGTTTTTACAAATACATTAAGGACAAAAGGGTAACTGGGGAGAGAGTAGGGCCCTCAAAGATCAGTAAGGCGGCCTTTGTGTGGAACCGCAGAAAATGGGGGAGATACTAAATGAATATTTTGCATCAATATTTACTGTGGAAAAGGATACGGAAGATATAGACTGTAGGGAAATAGATGGTGACATCTTGCTAAATGTCCAGATTTACAGAGGAGGAAGTGCTGGATGTCTTGAAACGGGTAAAGGTGGATAAATCCCCAGGACCTGATCAGGTGTACCCAAGAACTCTGTGGGAAGCTAGAGAAGTGATTGCTGGGCCTATTGCTGAGATATTTGTATCATCAACAGTCACAGGTGAGGTGCCAGAAGACTGGAGGTTGGCAAACGTGGTGCCACTGTTTAAGAAGGGCGGTAAAGACAAGCCAGGGAACTATAGACCAGTGAGCCTGACCTCAGTGGTGGGCAAGTTGTTGGAGGGAATCCTGAGGGACAGGATGTACATGTACTTGGAAAGGTAAGGACTGATTAGGGATAGTCAACATGGCTTAGTGCGTGGAAAATCATGTCTCACAAACTTGATTGAGTTTTCTGAAGAAGTAACAATGAAGATTGATTAGGGCAAAGTGGTAAACGTGATCTATATGGACTTCAGTAAGGCATTCGACAAGGTTCCCCATGAGAGACTGATTAGCAAGGATAGATCTTATGGAATAGAGGGAGAACTAGCCATTTGGATACAGAACTGGCTCAAAGGTAGAAGACAGAGGGTGATGGTGGAGGGTTGCTTCCTATCAGAAAGATGTTGTGAAACTTGAAAGGGTTCAGCAAAGATTTAGAAGGATGTTGCCAGGGTTGAGGATTTGAGCTATAGGGAGAGGCTGAACAGGCTGAGGCTGTTTTCGCCAGAGCGTCAGAGGCTGAGGGGTGACCTTATAGAGGTTTACAAAATTATGAGAGGCATGGATAGGGTAAATAGGCAAAGTCTTTTCCCTGGAGTGGGGGAGTCCAGAACTAGAGGGCATAGGTTTAGGGTGAGAGGGGAAAGATTTAAAAGAGACCTAAGGGGCAACTTTTTCACACAGAGGGTGGTACGTGTGTGGAATGAGCTGCCAGAGGAAGTGGTGGAGGCTGGTACAATTGCAACATTTAAGAGGCTTTTGGATGGGTATATGAATAGGAAGGGTTTGGAGGGATATGGGCCGGGTGCTGGCAGGTGGGACTAGTTTAGGTTGGGATATCTGGTCGGCATGGACAGGTTGGTCCGAAGGGTCTGTTTCCATGCTGTACATCTCTATGACTCTATGACCATACCCATGCTTGTTACAGATTCAGAACTTGCTCCCTTATCAGGGACATGAAGGGGGTGGGTTGCCACCAAAGGATACTGAACCTTTTCCATAGTATTACTTGGCTAGGAGTTGATTCTTAGGACATAAGTTATCACAGGAAAGATCAACATTTATTGACCATTCCACATTGATCCAAATTATTGAACAGATTCCACTTTGAGCTGCTTAGTGAAGGTACTCCAAGAGGTAGAGAGTGCTTCATTTTGACCCACTGACAATGAAGCAACAGCGATGTATGTCCAAGGTGTTTGACACAGAGGAGAGCCTGAAACTGGTGGTTCCCCATGTATCTGCTGCCCTAGGTACCGGAGCTTATGGGTCAGTTCGGAGGTGCTGGTGCAAAATCCTTGATATCTTGCTGCACTGCACACTGGCAGTTCAAGGGAGCAGACCTTGAGTTTTGACATCCCGCCGCTGAGTAATACCCTAGAGTGATCCAGCATGCCAATACACTCTGTAGCATTTCAATTGGCAGCATGACTCTCACTGCATGCACGCTACCAATGTGTGTGTAGATTGCGTAGCCAATGGACCAACCATGTGGCCAGCAGACAGCCCTTTCCACCCAATAGCTACCCGCTACAGTTGGCCGCTGCATGAAGGCAGCATGACTGTCAGAATTCTGTACGTCGATCTGCACGATTGTCAGCCCACTACCACACCAGTGGGTCTTTGAGGATTAGACCACCTTTTGAATTCATTGCATGGCGGAATTGACAATTGCAAATTAACATGTGCAATCAATGCCACCTTGTGCCATGGGGAATCCCATGATCCTAGAGGAGGGGCATGCTCACTGCATTCTTTGATAATACAGAATGAAATGCAGCTATCTGTTTTTGAACAGAAACTTCCTTACACAGCAGTGGATGACAAACTGTGCAATTTTGTACCTCCTGCTCTGGCCTGTAACTGCCGCCATTATGGATCTTAACACTGACTTCCCTAGTTTAATGAACAGAGCAGGAGGGCATGTCAGGGGTAGCACCAGATGTAAAAGAGAGTTACCAACCTGGTGAAGCTACAACAGAGGGCTGCCTGAATGCCAAGCAGTGCAAACAACATGTGACAGACGGAGCTAAGTGATCCCACAATCAACGGGTCAGATCTAAGCTCTGTTGTCACGTCTAGTCTTGAGTAATGGTGGCCAATTAAAAAACTCAAACATCCCCATCCTGATTGTTGGGGAATCCCAACATTTCAATGAAAAAAAGTAAGGTTGAAGTATTAGCATCTATCTTCAATCAGAACTACTACGTAGATGATCCATCTTGGCCACCCCCAAAATTTCCCCAGCAATACAGATACCAGACTAGAGTTAATCTGATTCACTCCATGTGATGACAAGAAACAGCTGGAAACACTGGATTTTGGAAAGGCCAAGGGTGCTGACAATATTCCAGCAATGGCACTGAAGACTTGTGCTGCAGAAATTGCCATACCTCTAGCCAAGCTGTTCCTGTACAGCTACAACACTGGCATCTACCCACCAATGTGGGAAATTGCCCTCGACACAAAGAAAAAGCAGGACAAATCCAACTTGGCAAATTATCGTCCCATCAGCCTACTCTTGATCATCAGTAAAGTGATGGAAGGTGTCACCAACTGTGCTTTCATGCAGCACCTGCTCAGCAATAACCTGTTCAGTGACGCCCAGTTTGGGGTCCACCAGGCCCACTCAGCTCCTGACCTCATTACAGCCTTGGTCCACACATGGACAAAAAAGATGAATTCCAGAGGAGAGGTGAGATAACAGCCCTTGACATCAAAGTCGCATTCAACCAAGTGTGGCATCAAGGAGCCCTCGCAAAATTGGAATCGATGGGTATCAGGGCAAACTCTCCGCTGGTTAGTCATACCTGGCACAGAGGAGGATGGTTGTGTTTGTAGGAGGTCAGTCATCTCAGCTCCAGGGACAAGTCTGCAGGAGTTCCTCAGGGTAGTGTCATAGCCCCAACCATCTTCAGTTGCTTCATCAATGACCTTCCCTCCATCATAAGGTCAGAAGTGGGGATGTTCACTGATGAACGTACATTAGTGTCGGAGACTCAAACATTTACAGTACAGAAGGAGGCCAATCAGCCCATTGTATTTGTGCCAGTTAACAAAGATCTGACAATACTAATTCTATTTTCCAGATCTTTCCTGGAGACTTTGGTAAGTCAAGTGGGTGACTAGGTCTGTTGTTAATTTTAAAAGCAAGACAGGTAAAATTATGTTAAGCAAAGATATTAAGTGATAAGGGCCAAAGACAGGTATGTGGAGTTAAGCCACAGATTAGCCATCATCTCATTAAATGGCAGAACAGGTTTGATGGGCTGAATGGCCTACTCCTGTTCATACCTTCCTCTATAAATACTGCTGAAATTTTGTGGGAGTTTCTACTTGAACATCCTTTCAGTCAGTCAGTGGGTTCTGAGTTCCCACCACCTTCCGAGTGAGAAATCCTCCACGTCATCTCCCCTTTCACCTCTTATCTTAAATCAATGCCCCCTGGTTCCTTACCCCTCTACAAATGGAAAAAAGGACCTTCCGATCTACCCTATCCAAGTTCTTCATAATCTTATACACCTCTATCAGCTCCCCTCTCAGTCTTAGCTGCTCCAAGGAAAAAAGCCCCAGCTTGTCCAATCTTTCTTTTCTCCAACTCTCTAACCCAGACAGCATCCTGGTAACTCTCTTCTCTACCCTCTCTAGTGTGATCACATCTTCCTCATAGATGTGGTGCCCACAACTGCACACAGTACTCCGGTTGTAGACTAGCCAGCATTTTATACTGTTCTGGCCTAACCTCCTGGCTCTATGCCTTGGCTAACCAGGGCAAATATCCCAAGTCCCTTCTTAACCACCTTATCTACCTGCTCTGCAACTTTCAGATATTTGTGGAAATGCACACCAAGATCCCTCTGGAGTTCAGCACTTTCTAGGCTCTTATCACTCATAGTGCAATCTCTTGCCTTGTTAGCCTTTCCCCTGGCATATTACTGGGTTGAATATCATTTGGCATTGTTTTGTCCAGCTGACCAGTCCTTTGATATCCTCCTGCATTTTCCAGCTATCCTCATTGGGTGGCACGGTGGCACAGTGGTTAGCACTGCTGCCTCACAGCGCCAGAGACCCGGGTTCAATTCCCACCTCAGGCGACTGACTGTGTGGAGTTTGCATATTCTCCCCGTGTCTGCGTGGGTTTCCTCCGGGTGCTCCGGTTTCCTCCCACAGTCCAAAGATGTGCAGGTTAGGTGAATTGGCCATGCTAAATTGCCCGTAGTGTTAGGTAAGGGGTAATTGCAGGGGTATGGGTGGGTTGCGCTTCAGCGGGTCGGTGTAGACTTGTTGGGCCGAAGGGCCTGTTTCCACACTGTAATCTAATCTAATCATTATTTTGTTCCCTTTGTGTCATTTGTGAGTCTCTTGGTTATATCCCCTGTTAAGAGGGTTATGGGCCAAATGCTGGCAAATGGAGCTAGATCAGTTTGGAATATCTGGTCAGCATGGATGAATTGGAACGAAGGGTCTGTCTCCATCCTGTACAACTCTATGACTCATCACAACTCTTCTAATAATGAAGCCCATTTCCAAAATACAGCAAGACCTAGGTAACATCCAGGTTTGGGCTAAGAAATGATAAGTAACTTGCATGCCACCTTTTCATGACAGGTGTCACGGTTTTGGATTCGGACCCTAAAGTACTATGGACATTTTTGTAACTTTTAATTTCTAAAACATGGTTTTCAAAAGAGGAATACTACAAACGAAGCTAAATTGTGAGTGTAACTTCAATGGTTCTGGCAATATCCTGCGTAGGACCTATGAAATGTTACACATGTAGTGTGTCAGGGAAACTTCAAATTGATAAAGAGATGTAACAGGAAGATGGGCTTGCTGTGTCCCTCCTACTCTGCAGAAAACCACCTCTTGCAGGCATGTGGGAGTATTTTGTCCTTGTGGACTATAAACTGACTGCAGTCTTGGTCTGTGTGAGCTAGTGGAAGAAGGCGTGCCTGTGAACTGAGGCAGCCTTTTACAAGCTTGGGTTCAAACCCTGCGATGGTCACAGTCAAGAAGCCATCCAATATTCAAACCTGCATTGCAGGAAAAAGCAGACTCTCGCTCTAACTGGCCAGCAAGCCAGTCGTACTCTCTCACTCTAATACCAGCCAAACACTGTCAACAGGAGACAAAACAAAAGGATTTCAATTGCCTTCAAAGCCAATAATCCCTAAACCAAGTTTTCAACTTGTGACATTTCACTATCTATCCTCATTGAATGACCCAGAGGAATGTCTGCATATCTTTTCAATTCATCTTTTCTTTTGGTGTGGCACCTTGTTTCTACTCCATGTGTATGTGCCAGCCATGTATTATTATTTGTTCTTGCATTTAGTAATTAATAAACCCACTCCTTTATGAACTCAAGAAAGTCTGGTTCCTTTTATTGGCTCTTTTAAAACATAGATTCATTTGAATCTCTGATAAAGATGACCAACCGAGAGGGAAAGTAAATAAAGAAGCGACGCCCTTTCACCCTTCTTCGTGCAGGAGATTAATGATTTGGGGTAGCTGTCTGAACCCATAATAATTTGGGGTGCCTTGCCAGTGTGTGGTGATAACACAGACGATGGCCATGCCCATCAAAAGAGCGAATCTAACCATCATCCCCTGAAGTTTAATGGCACCCCATTGCTCAAACACCCAATAACAACAACTGGAGCTGAGCTGGACCACCCATACAAATACTATGGTTACAAGAGTAGAATCATAGAATCCCCACAATGTGGAAGCAGGCCATTCAGCCCATCCCCACCAAAGAACATCGTCCATTCTGTAAAACTGCACTTCCCACGGCTAATTCACATCTCTGTACTCTATGGGTAATTTAACATCACCAATCCACCTGACCTGCCCATCTTTGGAATGTGGGAGGAAATTGGAGCACCCGGAGGAAACCCACGCAGACGCGGGGAGAATGTGCAAATTCCACACAGCCTGAATTGAACCTGGGCATTGAGAGGCAGTAGTGCTAACCACTGAGCCACTGTGCCAGTCAGTGGTTAGTGAGTAATTCACTTTCTGCTCCCAACCCCAATGCTTGTTCGCTACCTACAAAGGTACAATAATATCATCAACATAGGCGAAAGTGAGGACTGCAGATGCTGGAGATTAGTGTCGAGAATGTCGTGCTGGAAAAGCACAGCAGGTCAGGCAGCATCCGAGGAGCAGGAGAATCGATGTTTCAGGCAAAAGCCCTTCATCAGGAGGGCCTGATGAAGAGCTTTTGCCCAAAACATCGATTCTCCTGCTCCTCGGACGCTGCCTGACCTGCTGTGCTTTTCCAGCACCACACTCTCGAATATCATCGACATGCAGAGAGCCTAGAGATAGTTCTCCTCAGAGCAGAAAAAATATAAAAGGGAAATTGACTAGAGATTTTGAAAATTATGAACATTGATAAGGAAAAAATATTTCACTGCTGTTAAGGTCAGTAACCAAATGACACATACTCGACACTTTTGGCAAAAGGACCGCAAGGGAAATGACAGAACCTTGATTTGCATGGTGTTTTTCAGAACTTCAGGACATCTCCAAGCATTTGCAGCTGTTATTTGACATGTAGCTACTATCATAACACTATCAGGAATGCAATAGCCAATTTACAGTCGTAGTGTCATAGAGGTCTATAACATGGAAACAGGGCCTGATGAAAGGTTCTGACCTGAAACGTCTGATCCCGTCCTTGTCTGTTGCTGCTTGACCAACTGAGTTTTTCTCAGCTCCACTCTTTATCCATTCTGATCTCGAGCATCTACAGTTCTATCTCCAACAGGCCTTTCGGCCCAACGTGCCCGTGCCACTCAGTTTTCACATTTAAACCAGTCCCATTTGCCTGCATTTGGCCCATATCCCTCCACACCTGCCCCATCCACGTACCTGTCCAAATGTTCCATAAATGACAAAATTGCACGCGCGTCCAGACCTGTTCCAGACATGCACCACCCTCTGTGTGGAAGAAATTGTCCTTCTGTACCCTTTTGTATCTCTCCCCTCTCACTTTAAAATTTGGAAAAAAAACCAGCAAAGTTCTTCACAGGCAAATAATTTTGACCATGTATTTTCTTTTTCGTGATATTGGCTCAGGGTCAGGGGAAACTCCTGTAGCTCTTTGCTAAAGCTGTGCCATGAAAGATTTTGCATTCATTTGAGAGGGCAAGTTTCATGTCTCACCTGAAGCACAGCATCGCTGACACTGCAACCCGCCCTCTGCATTGCAGTGGGAACGTCAGCCAGTTTATGTCGATTATCAGCCACGGCTTTCACCTGAGTTAAGTGAGTGGGATGGCTGTACTGGGGAGCTGCATCGCACTAGAAGCAGAAGAGCAATGGAGAGCAAGAAGACAAAAAAATACTTTGAACCAGAGGCTTTCCAAGAGGTAAAGCCCATTCTCAAGTCCTGGGATAACATAGGACGGTTCATGATTGGAATGGATCATTGGGAAAGTGGGGTCATTGCAAGTAATAAGTGGAAGCATTGCAAACAGAGGGTGAACCAATCCACTCACCCTCACTATAACACTGTCCTTCTTCATCAGCCCTTGTGATCTGGAGCCACATTTGGCGAGTGACAGTCCCAACACTCCATATCCAATTGCATCCCTCTGCACTTTGTTGGATACGGGCTCACGTTTTTTTTTAGCAGCACACTGCTCTCAATTACCATTCTGTAACTATCTTTAGGATCATTTATCAGTAAGTTATTAGGCTCCTATGATACTGAGAGCATTGTCTCAAGGACCTGTCTGGAACTGGAAGGAATTGCTTTCGTTGCCAGGGCGACCTCACACTCTTATACATAATTCAAAATCCTTTGATTAGTTTCAGCTTTGCAGAGCAGTCGTCAACATTGCTGGGGCAAACAAATATTTCCTTCTATTCAGTTTCTTTTTGGCCCCAGTGGCTGGGCTTAGTGGGTACCAGCTCAAATCCATTGACAAGCTATTCATGCTTAAGAAGCATCACATCCAAATGGAAGGCCGAGGTGCATACACCACTGGCAAAGCAGGATTGCAGCAGAACACATATGTGCATTGGTGAGCTGCTAACTGCACTCACCACATATCCACCAACCCGCTGAGACTTCAAGTGTATGAGACCAGTCAAACCAGTATGTCTCATTAACAAGTACAACTGGTTTTCTCCTCCTGGGATGGCAGAGCTGTAGTACATAGGCATTAGCCATGAATAGCATATCACTGTGCAGTCAGATGTTTGTGGACCTAAGTACCATGTCAGCAATTAGAGTAACTTAGGATGTTCTGGGGCTTATGAAGGTATATGTACACACACACACACTGATTTTTACTCTCACAGGCCAGGAGTTATATTTCATTCCCTTTACGAATTAGGTCATGCTTTATGCATAAAGCATTCAAAAAGGAACTAAGGGCTTGTTTAGATTCATGCTCCACCTGATGAAGGAAACAGTGTGTTTACATGGACAGTTTGATTCAATTAAAAAGCCTTGCAAGGCTTAGAGTCAATCATTGCAAATCATTTATGGTGATAAATGGTTTCTTGGTAGCTTTGGAGGCCTGTGAAACTGGCTTTGGCAGTGGATGGCAAATTGCTGGATTGCTTCTCGTGAGAGCTGGACCCATTTGTCCCTTGGGACAAGATCACCTTGTACAGAAGGAAATGTTAATCACAGCCGAGTGGTCTCCTGAACCAGTTTTGATCAGCCGAAAGGCTTGGAGAGGAATTTTCCAGTCATTTTCTTTCTGACTGACCTGGGTTTTAATCTAGTTTATCTCCCCGACCCCCAGGTGAATGGGAGAAGTGAACAGTGTCTGCATTGTAACACTCAAGGCCAGCACAGTGATGTGGGAGCGGCTGGTTAGATTAGTAGATTTTTACTTGTCCATGATTTGGAGATGCCGGTGTTGGACTGGGGTGTACAAAGTTAAAAATCACACAACATCAAGGTTATAGTCCAACAGGTTTAATTGGAAGCACACTAGCTTTCGGAGCGTCGCTCCTTCATCAGGTGATAGTGAAGGGCTCAATCCTAACACAGAATTTATAGCAAAAATTTACAGTGTGATGTAATTGAAATTATACATTCAAAAATTGATTGTCTGTTCAGTCTGTTTGAATACCGTGATAATTTCACTTCTTTCATGTGTAACTCTCCAAACCTTTTTTAAAAAGTTGCATTCTCAAGTTAGCTGTTAACAATGGGTGATAGCTAGACAATATGTTGAAGGTGTTAGCCCCCTGTGTTCTCTGTCTATGTCATGATGTTTAGATTGATTCTAATCTAAAAAGTGAGATAACGGAGTTTTACATGAATTCATGCAGTTTTTGAGCAAAGTACAATGTAACTCTGCAAGTACAAATTCGCCCCACAAAATATATGTGTGCATGTGGGTCTTTGTCTGTGTGCGTGTGTGTCTGTCTGTCTGGGTTGGGGGTCGGTGAGTGTGAAAAAGTGTATGTGTGTGTGTAGTGAGTGCAGAGTGTTTTAAGTCTATGAGGGAGTGCATGTGTGGGTGGGGGAGATTGTGTGTGTGTGTGTGTGTGTGTGTGTGTGTGTGTGTGTGTGTGTGTGTGTGTGTATAGTGCAATGGTGGTCACCTGTAATGTGACATGAACCCAAGGTCCCAGTTGAGGCCCTCCCTATGGGTACCAAAACATCTTCCAATTAAACCTGTTGGACTGGTGTTGTGTGATTTTTAACTTTATTTGTCCAGCAACTTTCATATGTGTTTCCCTGTGCTCACTGTAATCTACCCTGATTACCAAACATACTTCAACATATTGCTGTGAGGTTATACAGAGAGAAATGAGTCAGTCTTCATTCCAGTGAACTGGAAACTTGTATTAACTATATACATACCTACAGTTATACACAGGAAAGAGTATACAACCTTTCTGTCTTGCGCCTGGTTCTAAGTGGAGAGCGACCGGCCTCGATGAAGTCCCTGACCATGCACTCAGATCCCGTGTGGACCAGCGGGTGGGAGTACTCGCTGACATCTTCAACCTCCCCTTACTACAATCCAAAGTCCTCACCTACTTCAAAAAGACCACCATCATCCTGGTTCCAAAGAAAAATCACGCAGCGCGCCTCAATGACTATAGCCTGGTGGCTCTGACCTCTGTAATTATGAAGTGCATTGAGCCCTCGCAATTTGCCGATTGGCAGAACAGATCCACACCAGACGCCATCCCCCTGGCCCTTCACTTATGCCTGGAACATCAGCGTTACAAGGATTCTTATGTCAGGTTCCCACATATTGAGTTCAGCTCTGCCTTCAACATCATAATTAAAAACAAATTCATTTCTGAACTCCAAGACCTAGGTCTCAGCTTCCCTCCCTCTGAACCTGGATCCTTGACTTCCCGACCCATCTATCGAAATCAGTCAGAAGAGGTGACCACACCTCCTCCATGATTATCCTCAAGGCCAGTGCTCTGCAAGGTTGCATACTCAGCCCCCTATTATACTCCTTATAAACACATGACAGTGTGGCCAAATTCCATACCAACTCCATTTACAAATATTCTAACCTCACCACTGTTGGAGGGTGGATCTCAAACATTGACAAGACAGAATACAAGAAACAGATTGAGTGCTTGGTGGTCTGATCTTAAAACAACAATCTCTCCATCAACATCAGCAAAAGAGAGGAGCTGGTCATTGACTTCAGGAAGCAGACAGCACGCCCCTGTCTGCACCAATCAGGAAGGACGTACTGGCCCTGGAAGGTGTTCAGAGGAGGCTCGTGAGACTGGTCCCAGGAATGAAAAGCTTAACATATGAGGAACATTTGAGGATTCTGGGTTTATACTCGATGGAGTTTAGATGGGTGAGGGGGGAATCTCATTGAAACATACAGAATACTGAATGGCTTGGGCAGAGTGGATGTTGGCAAAATATTTCCACTGGTAGGAGAGATTAGGACCCAAGGGCACAGCCTTAGAGTCAAGGGAAGACCTTTTAGAATGGGGAGAAGGAGAAACTTCTTCAGCCAGAGAGTGGGGAATCTATGGAATTCATCGCCACTGAAGGCTGTGGAAGCTGGGTCTTTGAGTATATTTAAGGCTGAGATAGATTGATTCTTGATTGTCAAGGGGAGAAAGCAGGAGAATGCAGTTGAGAAACTTATCAGCCATGATTCAAAGGTAGAGAGGACTCGATGGGCTGAATGGCCTAATTTCTGCTCCTATGTCTTATGGTCTAATGATCAAAAGCGTCAAGTTCCTGAGTGTGATGATCACCAACAATTTGTCCTGGTCCACCCATATCAATGCGACGATCAAGAAAGTGCAACAACATCTCTCCTTCCTCAGGGAGCTAGTGAAATTTGGCATGCTCACAAGGATTCTTATCTATTTTTACAGATGCACCATAGAAAGCATCCTGTCTGGATGCAATACAGCTTAGTGTGGCAACTGCTCTGCCCAAGATCGCAAGAAACTAGAGAGTCGTGAATACAGTCTATCATGCAAACCCAGCCTTCCATCCACTGACTTGAGGAAACAACCAAAATAATCACCCAGTTATAACGCCTTCCATCATATATAAGACATCAAAGTTTTAATACACATTCTAATAGATTTAAGAACAGCTTCTTCCCCGCTGTTATCAGACTTTTTGAACGGACCACTCAAATGTTAATTCTGACTCTCTCTCCCTGCACCTTCTCTGTGGCTGTAACACTGTATTGTTTACTCTGTTCTGCTAATCTGATGCACTTTGTATTGTACAACAGGCAAAACAACACTTTTCACTGCATCTCAATACATGTGACAACAATAAACCAATCAAGTGTATCAGGAGCCACTGCAAATGAAGCATATTAGCATGACAGGGTTTAACCATTAACCTATACTCATTGCTTACAAACTGTAGCCCTTTGGTGATATTTCCAGTTTACATTACTAGGAAAAATCCCAGATTTGCAATACGTTGAAATGATTTCGCAAAGACTCTCTGGTGGACAGAGCTCACTCATGTTCAGCTCACAGATAATCACTGGCTGACTGAGTGACAGGTAATGCTCCTGGTCACTTTCACTACACCTGAGTGGTCACAATGGCAGACTCGTGGTTCAAGAGCAGACTTCGTTTATCCTCTTAAAGTGACCTCCTTTAACGCACTGTGGAATGCTGATGTGTTGATCTGACAGCCTGGCACAGCTTCAGTACCAATGGGGTACTTTTGAAATGTAGTCACTGTTGTAACAGTGAGACAATGACCAGATTTGGATTATGTAGGGGCTAGATATTGGCCAAGACACTGGGGACAAAAGCCATTCCAATATAAGGCCACTGGATCTTTCGTTTCCATCAGAAAGGTCAGTGGGGGTCTCAGTTCAACATCTCATCCAACAAAAGACAGCATCCCTGACAGTACTACAGTGGAAGTGACTGGTTGGATTATTGCATTTGAACACCACATGATGTTTTGGTCCCAGGGGTGAGAGTGCTCCTGGTGAGTCTGAGACGTTAGTCTGACAGCAGTTAGATGGAGCTAGTTGGGAGTCCTTTCTGCTCCCACTCATTCTGATAGTACCGAAGGGCACACAGAGTACGTGAGTTCATTGGGATCCAGGGCAGCGGCTGAAACTGATACTTCTGAGCAAAACATATCATCACCCTGTTTACCTCCGCCTCGATTATAAATAAAGTTGGTTTGACAATGGACCGGCAGAGAGGTTGTATGAACACATATTAAATTTTTAATTGCTACTCCAACAGTGTTGTGTAACAGGTAACAACTCTGATGTCAGAGGGTTCAACTGAAGGTACAGTTAAAAATGATCGACACAGTATTCCCTTTCTCCTATCCCCACCCCTCGAGTGAAGGTTCACTAGGGAGCAGCAGTCCTGGCACATAGAGCCAGGACTGAGTTAGTTGGCCTGGGTCAATTACCTTGATATCCTACAATGAAGGAGGATGACACTCAGCCTAGGTAGCTACCCTGTTTATTCTCTGATGGGGTCTGCATGTGGAACAAGCAGTCAGATGAGTATCGGGTGAGCAATAATCCGAAAGAAATTGAATGAACAACGATACCTTGCGATCTAACCTCACCTTTCACCATCTCAGAGTGTCCAGGGTGTTTCAGAATAAAGGCTAATCACTGTTATAATGTCAATTTGCACACAGCAAGATGCCCAAAACACCTTGATTCTGCCTCTACCTTAGCACTGCTGTTGCCAAAACATCATAAAATTGAAGGAACTGCGGATGCAGTAAATCAGAAACAGAAACAGGAATTGCAGGAAACGCTCGGCAGGTCTGGCAGCATCAGATGCCTTTCCAGCATTTTCTGTTTTTGTTACTGCCCAAACGTTTACCTCCACCTCAGATGCCTTCATTTTTTAAACGCTATATTCATCTCTATCCCCTTTAAGCTACTAATTAGGCAGAACTGTTCTCAACCACTCTCAATGACTTCGGTGAAGGAAGCGAAAGCAGAGTAGCTACATTTGCAGTTCATGCAAAGATACGCAGGAAAGTCTTTGAGATTGGTTGAGGGAGTGGGCAGAAAAATGGGCAGATAATGCACACTGTGGGGAAATGTGGAATTGCTTAGCAGGAAGATAGAAAAAGCACGAGAACGGCTGCAGACCTCTGAGGTGCAGAGGGAGCGGGGCGTTATTGTACGTGTGTTCACGCAGAGGGTGGTACGTGTATGGAATGAGCTGCCACAGGATGTGGTGGAGGCTGGTACAATTGCAACATTTAAGAGGCATTTGGATGGGTATATGAATAGGAGGGATTTGGAGGGATATGGGCCGTGTGCAGGCAGGTGGGACTAGATTGGGTTGGGATATCTGGGTCGGCATGGACTGGTTGGACTGAAGGGTCTGTTTCCATGCTGTACATCTCTATGACTCTATGTGTCACAGAACAGTAGTACTCAGGTACAGCAAGTAACAAGGGAGGCTAACAGGGACGCTATCCTTTATGACGAGAGGAATTGAACATAAAAATAAGAATGTCATGCCTCAATTATACAGGACATTGGTGAGACCACATTTCGAATACAGTGTGTACTTTTAGTCTCCTTATTTAAAAAAGGATGTAGACGTGTTGGTGGCAGTTCAGTGGCTGAGACCTGGGGTGAACAGGTTGACTTATGAGGAAAGGTTGTACAGACTGAGTTTGTTGCCACTGAAGTTTAGAAGAGGGAGAGGTGACACGGTTGAAGCATATAAAATCCTGAATGGCAAGGTGATGTGGAGAGAGTGCTTCCTCTTGCAGCTAAGTCCAGCACTAGGGGGCATGCTTTAAAATGCAGGGTTCCTTCTCAGGACAGTGATGAGGAGAGGGTTTTCTCTCAGATGGCTGAATGACTTTGAAACTCTCTGCCTCGGGGTGGGTGGGGATGGGAATAGAGGGTCATTGGATATTATGAAGGCAGAGGTAGATAGATTGTTGGTAGACGAGGCAGTCAAAGGTTATCAGGGAACTTGAAACACCAGCCATTTTGTTCTTGAAAGGTGGAGGAGGCTCGAGGAGTGAAATGGCCTGATTCCGTTCCCTGTTTTCTATGTTTGTATGTTCGCGCCCTGCCCCTCGGTAAGATATGCTCAATCCTCACCTCCATCCTTTGCTTGCCTACATTGATTCCCTGCTACTCAAAGCATCAAGTTTAAAATCTTCACTGGCATACTGTGAACAGTGTAGGGCACTTATCCAAGGAAGGATACACTAGCTTTGGAGGCAGTCCAGAGAAGGTTCACTAGGACTGATTCTGGGTATGGGGGGGACTGCGTTATGAGGTAAGGTTGAATAAGCTTGGACTGCATCCATTGGAGTTTAGAAGTATGAGAGGCGACCTTATGGAAATATATAAGATTCTTAGGAGTCTTGACATAGTAGATTGCTTCCCCTCGTAGCAGAGTCTAAGACCATAGGGCATAATCTCAGAGTAAGAAGTCACCCATTCAAGACAGAAATGAGGAGGAATTTCTTTCCTCAGAGGGTAGTGATCTGTAAAATTCTATACTGCAGAGGGCTATTTCATACGGTGTCATTAAGTAGAGTCAAGGTTGAGACAGACAGATTTTTAATTAGGAAGGGAATCAAGGATTATAGGGAAAAGGCAGGAAGTGTAATTAAGGATCAGCCGGACAACTGTGAGCTCATTGAATGGTGTACAGACTTGATGGGTTAATGGGCTACTTTTGCTCCTATGACTAATGATCATTTAATTGCAGAGATGGCAAGAAGCAGGCAAGTTCCTTCCAAGGGCAAACTTGCCCAATGCTTTTCCCTTCTGGCCACAGCCAGACACATCCAGAGAGGGGAATATTCTGTCATGAGAGTTAGAGCAGAGTGAACCACCGTTTTATAATGATCTCCAGATCCTTACATCTCAACGGTTTGTGTAAAGATTTTCCAATCCTTCCCCGAATCAAATAGTGCTTGAGTGATTGCACATAACACGTTAAACGAGTTGACATTTTCAAATTGCAATTCCATCATGCTGTTGACGCAAATTCAAAAACGCTTGGCCACTATAGTTCTGTGGTTACTGGATTAATTTATGAAAGTCAGCAATTCCTGCGCAACTTTTCACTCAGACTGGAGGTCGTGTCAGGCAGCACTGTCTAGTTAAAAACACATGACACAAAGAGACATGAAATTAAATTAGAAAGCAATATTCTTAATGAGGGCGCAGCCTCAGAGTGAACAGGTGACCACTTAGAACTGAGATGGGGAGGAGTTTCTTCAGCCAGAAGGTGGTGACTCTGTGGAACTCATTGTTGTAGAGGCCAAGTCACGGAGTGTATTTAAGACCCAGATAGATTGGGGAGAATGGGGTTAAGAAATATATCAGCCATGATTGAATGGTGGAGCAGACTCGATGGGCTGAATGGTCTACTTCTGTTCCTACACCTGACGGGTCTTCGGGCTACAAAAGAAGATCAGAGGCTATGAGTATTGCAGTGAGTAACACACCTCCTGATTCCCAAAGACCTGTCCATCACTTACAAAGCACAAGTCATAGAGTTACAAAATCACACAGCATGGAAACAGATCCTTTGGTACAACTCGTCCATGCTGTCCAAGTTTCCCAAACTAGTCCCACTTGACTGCATTTGGCCTATATCCCTCTAAACCTTTCCTATTCATGCACCAGTCCAAATATCTCTTAAATGTTGTAACTGTACCTGCATCTACCACTTCCTTTAGCAATTCATTCCACATATGAACCACTCTCTGTGTGAAAAATTTGTTCCTCAGGTCCCCTTTAAATCTCTCTCCTCTCATCTTAAAAATATACTCCCCAGTTTGAACTCGCCTACCTTCGGGAAAACACCTTTGCCTATTCACCTTATCTATGCCCCTCATGATTTTATAAACCTCTGCAAGGTCACCCCTCAACCTCCTGCCCTCCAATTTAAAAAGTTCCAGTTTATCCAGCCTCTCCTTAGAACTCAAACTCTTTAGTTCCAGCCACATCCTGGCAAATCTTCTCTGAACTCTCTCCAATTTAGCACTATCCTTTCTATAACAGGATGACCAGAATTTATGTGGTACTCCAGAAGAGGCCACACCAATGTCCTTTACCACCTCAACATAAGGCCCTAACTCCCATACTCAGTGGTCTGAGCAATGAAGGCAAGTGGGCTAACTATTTGGTGGCACGGTGGCTCAATGGTTAGCACTGCTGCCTCACAGTGCCAGGGATCCAGGTTCAATTCCCACCTCGGGCAACTGTCTGTGTAGAGTTTGCACATTCTCCCTGTATCTGTGGGTTTCCTCCCACAGTCCAAAGGTGTGCTGGTCAGGTGAATTGGTCTTTCTAAATTGCCCATAGTGTTCAGTGCATTAGTTAGAGGGAAATGGGTCTGGGTGGGTTATTCTTTGGAGGGTTGGTGTAGATTTGTTGAGCCAAAGGGCCTATTTCCACACTCTAGGGAATCTAATCTAACCTTAACCACCCTGTCCACCTGAGACACAACTTTCAAAGTACTATGTATCTAAACCCCTGGGTCTCCAGGGCCCTACCATTAACTGTATAAGTCCTGCCCTTATTTGTTTTACCAAAATGCAATAACGCACACTTATCCAAATTAAACTCCATCTGCCCCTCCTCAGCACATTGGCCCAACTGATCAAGATCTCTTTCTACCCTTAGATAATGTACTTCACTGTCCACTATACCACCAATTTTGGTGTCATTCCCAAATCGTCCTTCCTAAATTCTCATTCAAATTGTTTATATAAATGACAAACAACGGTGTCAGGGATGTGTTGGAAAACTCTCCACTTGGCTGGATGGGTGCAACTCCAACAACACTCAAGAATCGTGACACCATCCAAGAGAAAGCATCCCACTTGATTGGCACCACATCTGCAACCATCCACTCCCTCCACCACACTCAGTAGCAACAGTGTACACCATCTACAAGATGCACTGCAGAAATTCACCAAAGGTCCCTAGACAGCATCGTGCAAATCTATGACCACTACCTTCTAGAAGGACAAGGGCAGCAGACACATGGGAACACTACCAGAGCTAGAGCTCTTCCAGAGGGTTTAAACTAGATTGGCAGGGGGGTGGGAACCAGAACTATGGATCAGATGGTGGAGTAGGTAGTGAACAGCCAGATACAGTATGCAGAGAGTCTGTGAGGAGGGATAGGCACTTGATAGGGCAAAGGTGCAATCACTGTGATGGGTTGAAGTATGTCTATTTTAATGCAAGAAGTATCAGGAAAAAGGGTGATGAACTCAGAGCATGGATCAGTACTTGGAACTATGATGTTGTGGCCATTACAGAGACTTGGATATCACAGAGGCAGGAATGGTTGTTGGATGTTCCAGGGTTTAGATGTTTCAAAAGGAATGGGGGGGGGGGGGGGGGGGGGGGGGGGGTGAACGTAAGAGAGATGGAGGAATGGCATTGCTAAGTGGGGATAGTATCATAGCTGCAGAAAGGGAGATTGTCAATGAGGGATTGTCGACAGAGTCAGTATGAGTGGAAGTCAGAAACAGGAAAGGAGCAATCACTTTAGTGGGAACTTTCTACAGGTCTCCCAATAACAACAGAGTCACAGAGAAGCAGATTGGGAGGCAGATTGTGGAAAGGTGCAGAAGTATGACTTTAACTTCCCGAATATTGATTGGAACCTCTGCAGTGCAAATAGTTTGGTTGGAGCAGTTATTGTCAGGTGTGTCCAGGAAGGGTTCCTGATGCAATATGTAGATAGGTTGACGAGAGGGGAGGCCATATTGTGCCAGACAACGAGCCATGCCAGGTGTCAGATCTCTTGGTGGGACTGCATTTCAGTGATAGCAATCATAACTCCCTGACCTTTACTTTACTCATGGAGAGGGATAGGAGCAGATGGTATGGGAAAGTATTTAATTGGGGGAAGGGGGAATTACAAAGCTATTAGGCAGAAACTGGGGTGCCTAAATTAGGAGCAGATGTTCTCAGGAAAATGTGTGACAGAAGTGTGGAGGTTGTTTAGGAAGCACTTGCTGATAGTGCTGGATAGGTTTGTCTCACTGAGTCAAGGAAGGGATGGGAGGGTGAAGGAACCTTGGGTGACAAGGGATCTAGTCAAGAGGAAGAAGGAAGTTTACTTCAGATTGAGGAGGCAAGGATCAGACAGAGCTTTAGAGGGTTACAAGGTAGCCAGAAAGGAACTTAAAAATGGACTTAGGTGAGCTAGAAGGGGGCTTGAAAAAGCTTTAGTAGGTAGGATTAAGGAAAGCCCCAAGGTGTTCTACACTTATGTGAGGAACAAGAGGATGGTCGGAGTGAGGGTAGGGCTGATCAGAGATAGTGGAGGGAACTTGCGCCTGGACTCGGAGGAAGGAGGGGAGGTCCTCAATGAATACTTTGCTTCAATATTCACTCCTGAGAGGGACCTTGACACTTCTGAGGACAGCATGAAACAGAGTGATATGCTCAAACAGATTGATGTTAGGAAGGAGGATGTGCTGAAAATTTTGAAAACCATAAGGGTAGATAAGTCCCCTGGGCCAGACGGGATATACCCAAGATTACTACAGGAAGTGAGGGAAGAGATTGCTGTGCCTTTGGCGATGATCTTTGCATTCTCACTGTCCACCGAAGTAGTGCCAGATGATTGGAGGATGGCAAATATTATTCCCTTGTTCAAGAAAGGGAATTGGGATAATCCTGGGAATTACAGACCAATCAGTCTTATGTCAATGGGGGCAAAGTATTGGAGAGGATTCTGAGAGACAGGTTTAATGATTACTTGGAAAACCATAGTTTGATTAGAGATAATCAACATAGCTTTGTGAGGGGCAGGTCATGCCTCACAAACCTTATTGAATTATTTGAGGATGTGACAAAACACATTGATGAAGGTAGAGCAGTGAATGTGGTGTACATGCATTTAATCAAGGCGTTTGATAAGGTTCCCCATGGTAGGCTCATTCAGAAAGTAAGGAGGTATGGGACACAGGGAACCCTGTCTGTCTGGATACAGAATTGGCTAGCTCATAGAACACTGAGGGTGGTGGTAAATGGAAAGTATTCAGCCTGAAGCTTGGTGACCAGTGGTGTTCTGCAGGGATCAGTTCTAGGACCTCTGCTCTTTGTAGTTTTTATAAATGACTTGGATGAGGAAGTGGAAGGGTGGGTTAGTAAGTTTGCTGATGACACGAAGGCTGGTGGAGTGATGGATAGTGTGGAAGGCTGTTGTAGGTTGCAATGAGACATTGACAGGATGCAGAGTTGGGCTGATAAGTGGCAGATGGAGTTCAGCCTGGAAACGTGTGAAGTCATTTACTTTGGAAGGTCAAATTTGAATGCAGATTACGGTGTTAAAGGCAGGATTCTTGGCAGTGTGAAAGAACAGAGGGATCTTGGGGTCCATGTCCATAGATCCCTTAAACCTGCTACCCAGATTGATACAGTTGTTAAGAAGGTGTATGGTGTGTTGGCTTTCATTTGCAGGGGGATTGAGTTTAAGAGCCGTGAGGTTATGCTGCAGCTCTATAAAGCCCTGGTTCGACCACAATTGGAATATTGTGTTCAGATGTGGATGTTTAGAGAGAGTGCAGAGGAGATTTACCAGGATGCCCCCTGGACTGGAGGGCATGTTATAGAGTCATAGAGATGTACAGCACTTGTCCATGCCGACCAGATATCCTAACCTAATCTAGTCCTATTTGCCAGCACTTGGCCCATATGCCTCTAAATTCTTCATATTCATATACCCATCCAGATGCCTTTTAAATGCTCCAATTGTATCAGCCGCCTCTGACAGCTTATCCCATATACGCAACATGCACTGCATGAAAATGTTGCCCCTTAGGTCTCTTTTATATCTTTCCCCTCTCACCCTAAACCTATGCCCTCTAGTTCTGGACTCCCCTACCCCAGGGAAAAGACTTTGTCTATTTATCCTATCCATGCCCTTCATGATTTCATAAACTTCTATAAATTCACCCCCTCAGCCTCCGATGCTCCAGGGAAAACAGCCCCAGCCTGTCCAGCCTCTCCCTGTAGCTCAAACCCTCCAACCCTGGCAACATCCTTGTAAATCTTTTCTGAATCCTTTCAAGTTTCACAACATCCTTCCGATAGAATTGCACGTAATAATCCAAAAGTGGCCTAACCAACATCCTGTACAGCCTCAACATGACCTCCCAACTCCATCCAAACCTCTGACCAATAAAGGAAAGCATACCAAACACCCTTTTCACTATCCTCTCTACCTGCTACTCTACTTTCAAGCAACTATGAACCTGCACTCCAAGGTCTCTTTGTTCAGCAACACTCCCTAGAACCTTATCATTAAGTTTATAAGTCCTATGTCTCATTGAAGTGAAGAAGGATGAGAGGTGACTTGATAGAGGTGTACAAGATATTGGGTGGCATAGATAGACAGAGACTTTTTCCCATGGCAGAAATGTCTATCATGAGAGGGCATAATTTTAAGGTGGTTGGAGGAAGGTTTAGGGTGATGTCAGAGATGGGTTGCTTACAGAGGGAGTGGTGAGTGTGTGGAGTGCACTGCCAGCAGTGGTAGTAGAGTCAGATAAATTAGGGACATTTAAGCCACTCTTGGATAGGTACATGGATGATAGTACAATGAAGGGTATGTAGGTTATTCTGATCCTCGAGTAGGATAAAAGGCTGGCACAACAAAGTGGCTGTACTGCACTGTACTGTTCCATATTTTACGTTCTACTACCATCTCCAAACACTCATCATCCTGACTTGGAAATGTATCACTGTTTCTTCAGTGTCACTGGGTCAACATCCTGGAACTTACTCCTTAGCAGCATTGTGGGTACGCCTGCAGCAAGTGGACGACAGCAGTTCAAGAGGTCAGCTCAGCACCACCTTCTCAAGGACAATTAGGGATGAGCAATAAATGCTGGTACAGCCAGCAACATCCACATCCAATGTAAGAACAAAGAAAAATGCAACTGGAACAGTTTTTCCTCAACTGCAAGTTGTCTGATCGGTAAGGAGTTAACTCTTCATCAACGCAGACACAAATCAACCATCAGTCCCAGATGTCCATAGCACCCCAACAGAACAATAAGATGTACTATGACAATGACAAACAACAAGGAAATGACACACCCCACGATGGAACATCTCCCAAATGAACAGCCTACAACATTGCATATTTGTACCATTAAGAGACTGGCATCAAGTTAAAGACCATGTATGGAAGGCTAATACAGAGACTGACAAGAATGATGAACTGCTAAAGCAAGAAAATAGATATGTGCATTGTTGGTAACTGAAAATGTAAATGATAATGCATGCATACCTTTTTCCAAGAAAAAGGTTTTGTATTTGGGGCAGTATCTATTTCAATGTGACTTCGAGCTTGCCATACTTATGTCCTCTCTAGGATAGGGAAATGACTGTTGAAATCAATATGGTTAATTAGTTCAAAGGATAACATACAGGTAGTATTGTACTAGATTAAAACAGAGGCCTTTTCTGTTTCTCAGGCAAACGATGCAATGTACAATTTTAATGGACAAGAGGGCTATTTTCTTTTGAATAATGTGGAAGATTTTTCCATTGCCAAGCATCACAATTATTGTAAAGATGATTATTTTTCACCTTACTGTTTGTAGCTGTTTGTGGTGCCTATTTGCTACAGTGTGTCCTATAAAATAGTGACCAGACTTCAAATATCTTATATTGGCTTATAAAGCACTTCAGGAGATCCTGAGGTCATGGAGACATCTTAAGTGTAAGGTTTTGTTTATTTTCGCTTTCCCCATTAGAATTCTGCTTTAAAAAGGGAGTTTTCCCTGATTCTGTTTGTAAATAGATTTTTAAAAAAAATTTCTTACATCACAAAAGCTGCTTAATCGGCTGTAAGGGCCTTTGAGGCCTCATGGAAGGTGCTATATAAATCCAAGCTCCTTCTTTCATCCCAGGTAAAGTCCTTATCAACCCAACGTACAGCCAATCCTGGATATGTGAATAATCAATGGCAATTGTGTAATGAAAGCAAAATACTGCACATGCAGGAAATCTGAAATTTAAAAAAACAAAAAGATATGATGGAAAACGCTCTCAGGTCTCATGTCCCTTGAATGGACGTGACCCCATCCCCACGGGCTGGCCAATCCTGAGTTGCGAGGTCTGCGGTCCCATCAGTGCCTCTTGTGGCCACCGTTAGAACTGCAACCAGGCAGAAGCACTATCTCAAATACACAGCATCCACCTGAACCCCTCCCCCTGTCCTTTTACCTGCATTTGACTCTCTTCATTGAGAACTGCTGACCTGATACTGGTTGCATTAATTCCTCCGCTCTAACCTGCCTCTCTCCGAAGTTGCCGCATTCCATTCTCTCAGAGCCAACCCTGATCTTGTTAGCAAACCTCCTGAAGAAGGGCTCATGCCCGAAGCGTTGATTCTCCTGCTCCTCGGATGCTGCCTGACCTGCTGCGCTTTTCCAGCAACGCATTTTCAACCTGAAGATAAGGCCGAGCACCAACTCTCAAAGACATTTGCTGCTATCTCCTCCAGGGTCATCTTCAGCATAGATAGCAACCCCTTCCGAGCTAAAATCTGTTCTGAGAAGGGTGACTGGTCTCGAAACGTTAACTCTGCTTTCTCTGCACAGATGCTGCCAGACCTGCTGAGATTTTTTTTCTCCCCCAGCAAATTTCTGATTGTGCTTCTGATGAGAGCTGTCCTTCGACTTGATGATTGATCAGGCACTTGACTATTATCTTGTGGGAATTATCTCTTTTCAGCTTTCTGGGCTTTGCAGTCTCTACCATCACCACCACCACCACACAGTGGAGGAAGGGGGACTGCTATTTGCAAGCTTTGGATGTTATCACTCTTTCTGCTGCTCTTGGCGCGAACAGCTTTTGTTTTAAAAATAAAACCTTTCGCAGCTCAACCAATCAGAGAGCTGTTGCTAGGCGGAAGTTTCTCAAAACGAAAGCTCGGCAGTGCTGCTAAGTTTTGATTTACCCCCTCTTTTTGCTTCCAAGAAGCGACAGGGTGTTGCACAGCTCAACAATATGCAACAAGTGTTTTCCTAAGTGGCAAAACCGTCCCGTTTTTCAATTAAAGCAGCCCAACTTCCATTCCATGTTACAGTCCGAAAGCTTGGAAAATATATGGTTTCTATTGTTCGCTGGGGACAATGTCTTTCTTTCACTGCTTAATCACTTATTTGGAAGCAATTTACAAAGAACTGCCAGTATTATCTTATTTGTGAGACCAGGATCAGGCTACATCAGCATCCAACCAAGGAAGTGGATCTCGGCCTGGATTGCTAGGACTAATCAAAGAGGAGCTCTGATCTCTTTATTTCAAACTGCCGCCGGGACATTGGCCGCTTCAACCTGTCCACCCCCCCTCACCCACTCCAACCTTTCACCTCACAACGCGCAGCCCTCCACTCCCTCTGCCCCAATCCCAACCTCACCATCAAACCAGTGGACAAAGGGGGGGTGCAGTGATAGTTTGGCGCACTCACCTCTACACCGCTGAAGCCAAACGCCAACTCAAAGACACCTCCTACCGCCCCCTCGACCATGACTTCACCCTCCCATCACCAAACCATCATCTCCTAGACGGTACACAACCTCATCACCTCAGGGGAGCTCCCATCCACAGCTTCCAACCTCATAGTTCGGGAACCTCGCACCGTCCAGTTCTACCTCCTACCCAAGATTCACAAGCCTGACTGCCCCGGCCGACCCATCATCTCGGCCTGCACCTGCCCCACCAAACGTCTTGTCAATGCTCTACCCCTCCAATCCAGGAGCTCCCCACCTAGGTTCAGGACACCACCCACGCCCTCCACCTCCTCCAGGACTTCAGTTTCCCTGGCCCCCAGTGCCTCATCTTCACCATGGACATCCAGTCCCTCTACACCTCCATCCGCCATGATCAGGGCTCCAAGCCCTCCATTTCTTCCCCTCCTGGCATCCCCACCAGTACCCTTCCACTGACACTCTCATTCATTTGGCTGAACTGGTCCTCACCCTCAATCATTTCTCCTTTGAATCCTCTCACTTCCTCCAGATGAAAGGGGTAGCCATGGGCACCCACATGGGCCCCAGCTATGCCTGTCTCTTTGTCTGTTATGTGCAACAGTCCATATTCCGCATTTACACCGATACCATTCCCCACCTTTTCCTCCACTATATTGATGACTTTATTGTCGCCACCTCGTGCTCCCACGAGGAGGTTGAACAGTTCATCAACTTCACCAACACCTTCCACCCGTACCTTAAGTTCACTTGGACCATCTCAGACACCTCCCTTCCCTTCCTGGACCTCTCTATCAAAGGTGACCGACTCAATGTAGACGTCTTCTACTAACCCACTGACTGAGACAGGTACCTGGACTACGCCTCCTCCCACCCTGCCTCCTGTAAAAACACTATCCCTTATTTCCAATTCCTCTGCCTCTGCCACATCTGCTCCCACAAGGACCAGTTCCACCACAGAACACACCAGATGGCCTTCTTCTTCAAATAATGCAATTTTTCCTCTCACGTAGTCAATGATGCCCTCCAGAGTATCTCATCCACTTCCAGCACCTCCACCCTTGAACCCCACCCCTCCAACATGTTCCGAGCCTTTTCCATCACCACATCCTAACCACCCGATGCCTGGAGGAAGAATGCCTCAGCGTTTGCCTTGGGACCCTCCAACCCCATGACATCAATGTGGATTTCACCACTTTCCTCATTTTCCCTCCCCCCACCTTATCCCAGATCCAACCTCCCAACACGGCACCGACCTCATGACCTGTCCTACCTGCCCATCTTCCTTTCCACTTATCCACTCCACCCTCCCCTTTGACCTATCACCATTACCCCACCTCCATCAACCTATCGCACTCCCAGCTACCTTCCCCCTAGCCCCACCCCCATCCCATTTATCTCTCCACCCCCTTGCCTCACAAACCTCATTGCTGATGAAGGGCTTTTGCCCAAGACATTGATTTCCCCTGCTTCTCGGATGCTCCCTGACCTGCTGTGCTTTTCCAGCACCACACTCCTGTCTCTAGTCAGAGAGGAGGACAACTTCAAGGTGTGATCCTGCAACAAAAGCAGAGAATGTCAGCAGGTCTGGTAGCATCTGTAGAGAGAAAAAAACAGAGTTCATATTGCTCATCTAATAAAATTCTTTTTCAGTGTTACATTGGACTTGAAACATTAACTCTGCTTCTCTCTCCGCAAATGCTGTCAGACTTAGACACACAGATATGTACAGTAATCTGTTTTGATACTGTCAATTTCTATATAATTCCATGTCAATTACCAACACTTGTGGTCCTTATCAGATTTTTCCATCCACATTCCAGGTTTCTTTCTGCACATCTCTATCTGATTCCCACAACACTGTTCTTCATCCTGTTTCTCTCACTGACTTCATTCTCTCCACACAGTCCTCCATCTGCTTTGTATTTACTCTGATGGCTGCATAGGCGATAAGTAAAACTGTGAGTTATGAAACAGAGTCAAACTTATGTTATCCACAACAGCTTGCATTTATATAGACAGGACAAGGAAGTAGTGCAGGGTAACAATGTGAGTAATGAAATAACCGAGCATGACAGGAAGGGACAGAGTGGGCAACGTACCATCAAATAAGGTCAGATAAAGGAAATATGGTGAATTAATGGCTCTTTATTTGAAAGCGCAATATTTTGCAACAAGATGGGTGCATTGATAGCACAAATTGAAATGAATGTATGTGGAACAATAGCCATTACATCATGACTATGGCTGAAATTTGAATAATCAAGGGTATTTATCGTTGTGGATGGACAGAAAGTGAGGAAATGCAGGTGGAGAGGTCTTGTTGGTAAAGAATGAGATTATTACCATAGTGAGAGATGATTTTGGTTTGGAGGACCAAGATGCAGAGTCAGATTGGGTGGAGGTAAAGATAGCAATGGAAATTAGTCACTAGTGTGGTTGAGGTTTATAAGTCCAAATGACAATAGCTACACTGTAAGAATGAATTTAAATAAATGATTGGGGCTTATAAGAAAGGTATTGCAAAAACTGGAGGAAATTTTAATCTTCATATAGGATGGATGAATCAAATTTGTAAATCAGCCTGGAGGATAAGTTAATGAAATATATTCAGGACAATTTCTTGGAACAAAACATTTTGGAACCAAAATGGCAATTAATATTTGTTAATGTGCAATGAGATAGGATTAATTGCTGACCCCATTGTAAAAGATTCGCCGGGTAACAGTGATCGTAACATGACAGAATTTCATATTCCATTTGAGGGTGAAAGATTTGAGCCCGACATCAGTAGTGAGCAAGTTGTTGGATGGGATCCTGAGGGACAGGGCTTACATGTATTTAGAAATGCAAGGTCCAACTAGGGCTAGTCAACATGGCTTTGAATGTGGGAAATTGTGTCTCACTAACTTGATTGAGTTTTTGAAGAAGTATCAAAGAGGATTGATGAGGGTAGAGCGGTAGACGTGATCTATAAGGATTACTGGATTATAAGGACTTTAGTAAGGCATTCAACATGATAGATTGGTTAACAAGGTTAGATCCCATAGAATACTGGAACAACAAGCCATTTGGACACAGAACTGGCTCAAAGGTAGGAGACAGAGGGTGATGGTAGAGGGTTGCTTTTTAGACTGGAGGCCTGTGACCAGTGGAGTGTCACAAAGATCGGTGCTGGGTCCATTGCTTTTTGTCATCTATATAATTGATTGGATGTGAACATTGGAGGGATGATTAGTAAGTTTGCAGATGACATCAAAATTGGAGGTGTAGTGGACAGCGAATAAGGTTACCTCGGATTATAATAGGATTTTGATCAGATGGGCCAATAGTCTGAGGAGTGGTGGATGGCGTTTAATTTAGGTAAATGTGAGGTTTTGCATTTTGGAAAGGCAAATCAGGGCAGGATTTATACACTTAATGGTAAGGTCCTGGGGAGTGTGCTGAAAAAAGGGACATTGGTTCATAGTTCCTTGAAAGTGAAGTCGCAGGTAGACAGGATAGTGAAAAAGGTGTTTGGTATGCTTTCCTTTGTGAGTCAGTGCATTGAGTATAGGAATTACCACATCATGTTGCAGCTATACAGAACATTGGTTAGTCCACTTTTGGAATACTGCATTCAATTCTGGTCTCCCTCCAATCGGAAGGATGTTGTGAAACTTGAAAGGGTTCAGAAAAGATTTACAAGAAAGCTGCCAGGGTTTGAGGGTTTGAGCTATAGAGAGAGGCTGAATAGACTGGGGTATTTTTCTTGGCAGGTTAGAGGCTGAGAGGTGACCTTATAGAGATTTATAAAATCATAAGAAGCATGGATAGAGTAAATAGACTCCCCAAGACTGGGGAGTCCAAAACTACAGGTCATAAGTTTAAGATGAGAGGGGAAAGATTTAGAAGAGACCTAAGGGCAACCTTTTCTCACAGAGGATTGTGCGTGTATGGAATGAGTTGCCAGAGGAGGTGTTGGAGCCTGATACAATTACAACATTTAAAAGTATATAAATAGGAAGGGTTTGGAGGGATATGGGCCAAACGCTGGCAAATGGGAATAGATTAATTAGGATATCTGGTTGGCATGGACAAGTTGGACTGAAGGATCTGTTTCTGTGCTGTGCAGCTCTTTGAGTCTATTTGAGTTTAAAACACCTGTTTTACGCTGAAATGAAGGCAATTGCAAAGGTAGGAAAATGGAACTGGTTACAGTGCATTAGGAAGATAAGTTAAAGGAAATATGGAAAAGGAACAGTGGCAGATAATAAGGAAATATTTATAAACTTTCTTTTGAGAAATAAAGATATTATGAGAAGCTTGCACCAATATGTGACTAATTTATCAAGTTAAAAATGGTATCAAATTGAAAGAAAAGATATAAAAATGATGCAAACATTAGCAGAAGCTCAGAACTTTGGGGATACTTTAGAAACCTTTAAATAATTTTTTTTTAAATGGAGAGAAAAATTAGACTATGAAAGAATACTAACATTATATAAATAGAAACATGTAAATGTAGACTGTAAAAACTTGTGCAAGCATCTAAAAAGGAAGAGAGTAGCTAAATAAGCATTGGTCTCTTAGATGATGAAATTGCAGAATTAATACAGTAATGGGAAACAAGGAACTGAACTTCAAGAACAAAGAACAAAGAACATTACAAAACAGGAACAGGCCCTTCAGCCCTCCAAGCCTGCACTGATCCAGATCCTCTATATAAATCTGCCATCTAGCTTCCAAGTATCTGTATCCCTCTGCTCTCTGCCCATTCATGTATCTGTCTAGATACATCTTAAATGACATTATCGTTCCTGCCCCTACCACCTCTGCTGGCTGTGCATTCCAGGCACCCACCACCCTCTGCATGAAGACCTTTCCACATATATCTCCCCTAAACTTTTCCCCTCTCACTTTGAACTCGTGACCACTAGTAATTGAGTCCTCCACTCTGGGAAAAAGGTTTCTTGCTATCCCTACTCTGTCTACACCTCTCATGGTTTTGTAGGCCTCAATCAGATCCCGCACTCTCCCCCGCCTCCCCCCCACCAACCGCCCTCTTTCCAATGCAAAGAATCCTAATCTACTCAATCTCTCCTCATTGCTACCACCCTCCATACCAGACAGCAAACCGGTGAACCTCCAATGCACCCTCTCCAAAGCTTTTTGGTAATGTGGTGACCAGAACTGTTTGCAGTATTCCAAATGTGGCTGAGCCAAAGTCTTATACAACTGTAACACGACCTGCCAACTGTTGTACTCAAAACCCTGTTCAATGAAGGAAAGCATGCCGTATGCCTTCTTGACCACTCTACTGACCTACATTGCCACCTTCAGGAAACAATGGACCTGAACACTCAGGTCTCTCTGTATGTCAATTTTCCCCAGGACCTTTCCATTTACTGTATAGTTCACTCTGGAATTGCATCTTCCAAAAATGCATCACTTCGCATTTGTCCAGATTGAAGTCCATCTGCCCAACTCTCCAATCTACCTATTCAAGCTAATATCTTGTGTCTGTTTTTAGAGCAGAAGACACATTAAGCATCCCAAGAATGGTAGAAAATCAAGACGCAGAAATGAAGGGGAAAGAACCACAATCGCTGGAGAAAATTGACCAGATAAACTAACAGGACTAAAGACCAACAAATCCCCTGGACCTGATGAGCTGTACCCCTGGACTGAATGAAGGGGTTGCAGAGTTGCAGATGCATCAGTTATAATTTGCTTGATAAGAACAGTCAGCAAAAGGATATAGTCTGGCAGATGGAGTATAATGTGCGAAAGAGTGTCCACTTAGGAAAGAGGATTAGAAAAGCAACATGTTATAATGGAGAGATGCTGCAGCACAGTGTGAGCTGGGTGTCCTTTTCAACAAATCACAAAGTGTTAGCGTGCAGGTACAGCAAGTAAATAGCGAATGCAATTGGAATCTTGGGCTTTATTCGAAGGCAAATGGAGTATAAAGGAATGGCAGCCTTGCTACAGCTGGTACAGGACATTGCTAAGACTTCATACGGAGCACTGTGTAGATTTTTGGTCTCCTCACTCGAGGAGAAATATATTGGCATTGGAAGCAGTTCAAGGCATCAGCTGATTCTTGGGATGAGGAATTTGTTTCCATGAAAGATTAAGCAGACCGGGTCAATACTCATTGGAGTTTAGGGGAATGAGAGGTGGCCAATGGTAGAGTGAAGATCATTGGGAATGCACAAGACCGGAATTGGAGGAACACCATGTTCTTGTGGAGTTGTAGGGCTGGTGGAAGGTAAAGGAAGAGATGGGAAACAGCATGAAGAATTCATACACAAACACAGCGCTACTGCACTGGGTCTTCAACCTTGCTCATTCCCCTTGACACAGCCCTCAGTACACCTCCAAAACAAATCCCTTTTTGTCTGTTTTCATTTTCTCCTTGTACGTTTCATTTAATCCCCAGCCCCCACCCCCACCAACCAACCACCTACATTTTCCTTCTCGGAGTTTGCTCCTCTGAATTATTATTGCCGTCTTTATTAGTCATTACAATATGCAATCTAACCACACAACGAGCAACAGAACAAAGTATTCACATGCTTCCAGGTCCTTAGGCATTTTGGATGGATTACTCAAGATTTAATTTGTTCTAACATCTGCCTTAACTATTTTCAAGTTTTAATTCCTCATTCATTCACAGGATGTGGCTGTCGCTGGCTGGGCCAGCAGTTATTGCCAGTCCCTGGTTGCCCTTGAGAAGGTGATGGTGAGACCTGCTTTACTGAACTGCACTGCAGAAGTCACAAGAACAAAAGAGAGAGGAGCCTTCCATATCCATCAAAGTTTCACCTGTACATTCACCAATGTCATTTATTGTATCCGTTGCTCCCGATGCGGTCTCCTCTACATTGGGGAGACTGGGCGCCTCCTAACAAAGCGCTTCAGGGAACATCTCCGGGACACCCGCACCAATCAACCACACCGCCCTGAGGGCCCAAAATTTCAACTCCCCCTCCCACTCTGCCGAGGACATGGAGGTCCTGGGCCTCCTTCACCGCCGCTCCCTCACCACCAGATGCCTGCAGGAAGAACGCCTCATCTTCCGCCTCGGAACACTTCAACCCCAGGGCATCAATGTGGACTTCACCAGTTTCCTCATTTCCCCTTCCCCCACCTTACCCCAGTTCCAACCTTCCAGCTCAGCACCGTCCCCATGACCTGTCCTACCTGCCAATCTCCCTTCCCACCTATCCGGTCCACCCTCCTCTCTGACCTATCACCTCCATCCCCACTGCCATTCACCCATTATACTCTTTGCTACCTCCTCCCCAGCCCCACCCCACCCCACCCCCATTTATCTCTCCACCCTGGAGGCTTCCTGCCTCTATTCCTGATGAAGGGCTTTTGCCTGAAACGTCAATTTTCTTGCTCCTCAGATGCTGCCTGAACTGCTGTGCTTTTCCGGCACCACTCTGATCTCAACTCTGGTTTCCAGCGTCTGCAATCCTTACTTTTGCCGAGGAGCAGGAGTAGCCCACTGAGCCTGCTTGCTATTTAGTATGGATAGAGACAAAAAAAAACTGCAAATGATGGAATTCAAAATAGACAGGCAGGAGGCTGGAAGAACACAGCAAGCCAGGCAGCATCAGGAGATTGAGAAGTCGACATTTCGGGGGCAACCCTTCTTTACTATAAACACGGCTGATCTTGGGGCTTCAAATCCAATTTCCTTCCTGCTTCTCACATCCCTTTTTCCATGATGGACCAAAAATCTGGCCTATCCCTACAAACTCAAGTTCCATACACTCTACAAAATTCCAAAAGAGCCATGACATCTTGAGAGTGAAGTCATTTTTTGTCATCTCATTCTGAGACTAGGCCTCTGTGTCCTGCCCAGTGGAAACAATCTCTCATCTTCTGTGCCATCAAGTCCCTTCAGAATCTTTTGTCCAGCCCGTGAGGTGAAGGTCCTCCAGTAGTCACTGGGTTTTGACCCAACAATGATGACGGCCATCCAGATTAGGACAGCATGTGACTTGAAAGGTAACCTGTAGGGGGTGGTGCTTCCATGTGCCTGCTGTCGTTATTCGACAAGGTGGCAGAAGCCTTGGATTTGGGAAGTGTTGCTGAAGAAAATCTGTTACTGCTTTATTGTGCCTTGTAGGTAGGACACACTGCAGCCATAGTGGAGCAGGGCAGTGAATGTTGAAGTGCTGAACAAATGAAGTCTTTTCTGTATTGTGGAACTGTACCCATCTAGGCCAGTAGTGAGCTTTCGCTTTCCTGACTTATGTTTTGCTGATCCGAAGATTTTACAGAAGTCAGAGTGACACAGTATCTCAGCAGTTAGCACTGCTGCCTCATAGCATCAGAGACCCAGGTTGGATTCCAGCCTCAGGTAAATGTGTGGAGTTTGCACGTTCTCCCTGTGGCTGTGTGGGTTTTCACCGGGTGCTCGGGTTTTCTCTCAAAGTCCAAAGATTTGCAGATTAGGTGGATTAGCCAAAGGAAATGGAGGGTTATGGGGATAGCATAGTGGAGTAGTCTGAGTGGGAGCTCTTTGAAAAGTTAGTGTGGACTTGATGGGCTGAAGGACCTGCGTCTAAGTCAGGAGACCAATCACAGGATACTTTTGTCTGCATTTCAGGGCTGTTCACTCAGTCTCTAAGCGAACACTAGCCTTGAACCCGCATAGATTCTTTCTTATTTCCAATCATGGAAATAAATCCACAGCAAAATCCCTCAAGGTGAAACAAAAGGTAGGGTTTATTTAACAGAACAGTCAAAATGCAGAGGAACTGTCTTGCTATTTAGTTCATACTTAGGCATACAAAGTAGAAAGGAAGAGACAGGGAAGGAAAGGAATTGCAACTTATGAACTTCTTTCAAAAACTCAAAGATATTGGAATGAGTTTTGATGCCAGTCGCCCAATTAGCAGTCTGTCAGTGGTTGAAATTGTAACGATTCTTTTCCTGGGAGCTGGGGTGTAAATGAAAGTACAGCAGCATTTCCTGTACAGGTAGTCCTGTTGAGAGAGGCAGATCAACTCCAAGATTCTTTCTGTAGATAAGACTTTCAGGAGGGGAGATGCCTTCAAGCTGCTAAAGCCTGGAGCTGCTCTTCTCCTGCTGTTAAGGCCAGCAATGGAAGTCAAAAATCAAAACAATAATGCTTCAATAATGCCCACTCAGACTACTCCACTATGCCATCCCCATAACCCTCCATTTCCCTTGGCTAATCAGGTTCCAGTCTGAGTGGTTTCTGTTTCAGCCACTCAGAGGAACAAGAAATCTCAACCATCCTCATCAAAATGGCCATTGTGAGGAGAGGAGGTGTTAATGACTCATCTCAGTGGCTCATTGGAATGCGATTAATATCTTGGTTTTTTAGATTAGATTACTTACAGTGTAGAAACAGGCCCTTCAGCCCAACCAGTCCACATCGACCCTCCGAAGAGCAACCTACCCAGACCCATTTCCCTCTGACTAATGCACCTAACACTATGGGCAATTTAGCATGGCCAATCTACCCAACCTGCACATTTTTGGATTGTGGGAGAGAAATCGGAACACCCAGAGGAAACCCACGCAGGCATAGGGAGAACATGCAAACTCCACACAGACAGTTGCCTGAAGCAGGAATTGAACCCAGGTCTCTGGCGCTGTGAGGCAGCAGTGATAACCACTGTGCCACTGTGCTGCCCACAGAAGCAATTTGCAATTCCTTTGTGTCACAGTTTTCTTGGGAATCGGGACAACTTTGGGAAGCTCTTAGTCACAGCAGGTTGCAGGCCAAGTCTCCAGGTGCTAGTGAACAGGCTGTCTGGACTTGCAGAGTGTTGTCAATGCTCCAGCTATGTCATGCGATTATTAATCACATCTTAGGTGTTCAGCAGTATTAAATATGCTTAAACAGGAGAATCATGAAGAGAAAATAATTTTGCAAAACAAAAATCATGGTTTCTCTTCCTGCCCTCTGGCGATTGCACATCACTGACATCTCTTTGGGGCGATGCTACATTCAGTTTAACGTCAGAGAAGGAAGATCTTGCTCCGTCCTTTATGGACAACAGGAAGTGCCATTCCCTCACCGCCTACAAAATCTAGCCCAACGTTAATTCTCCAAACCAACACCAAGTGGAAACAGATTAACCGCTCTTTCATCTCATGGCTTGGTTTGTTAACATCTTGTCTTAACATACGCTTCGATTAAAAAAAAAATTCTTGATTGGCTGTGGAATTCTTCGGTGGGGAGGGTGCCCCCTATGGTTGTGAAAGTTACCGTAGAAATCCGCATTTGTTCCCGAATTTCCTGACTGAGACTAAATCACTGCTTTGTTATGCACTTCAAAACTTTTGAACCATATGTGCAGCAGGAATCCAGTTTGTAACACTGCATTTTTTTTCATCTCGCTCTGTGAAGACACCATGTCTTCTGCCTGTTTGCTGTTAGGGTTGGCATCTTGGAGCGAGCTTGTACTCTGCAGCTGTGCTGTTGAACCCCGGCCATTTACAAATAACAGCTCGCTGCTCCACAGGTCATACTGTTGGCAGGGAAAGGTTGCTATATTTTTAGGAGGAACAGCTGCTCTGTGACCACATTGACGTCATCCTACCCAATGTATCAAGGAGGATGACGGATTAAACTCCTGCCATTTATGCAAAGAGAAAAGTCCCCCCTTCATGATACTCGAAGCTGGATTTCTCAATCCCTGGCCCCGGGTGATTTTACTTACTGACGTGCAAAATTTTCAAATGTACTGAGGGCTGAATCATCCGAAAAATCGACTGAGTGTCAACTTCAAGGAGGGTCTCTCTCTTTCTCTCTCTCTGTCAACATCCAGCAATACGTCTTGCCTGGTTCTCCGCTGCTTACCTCAGAAAGTGGGTGTTATGGTGCCACCCTCGTGCTGTCGTGCGCTCAGTGTTGGAGGACATTCTCGGCACTGCTGGGCCCTTCCTGGTTTGCTGCCACCGTCCATGCACTTTAAAGCCCAGCTGGGCACCAGATCAAATGGGTTCCTGCCCTTCACAGTAAATATATGGTCAAGCGCGTAAACATCCGCCCTTTAAACCACAAACTGATCAGTTGTCTTTGTAGCTACAACCATAAGGGTGAAGCTGCAGAGATTACCCCTCCTTCGAGCCACTATACTCTTTCCCTAATCCCCATAATGTCTCAGGATTGTGCAAGCAGCATGGGCTGTGTAGCCGTCAAGCAGTTGTTAAATTTAACTTTTATTAAAAAACGGGAAAACTGAAGAAAGAGTGAATTGAAAAAGCTACATTTGCTTCCAGTACTAAACAGGGGCTGCTTGTTATTTTTTTCAGAAACAACAAGTTTACAGTTAGTGTATGATGGCTTCACACAGCTCAGATCGATTAGATTGGGTAGACAGGCAGGAGGCTGGAAGAACACAGCAAGGCCAGGCAGCATCAGGAGGTGCAGAAGTCAACATTTCAGGTGTAACCCTTCTTCACGAGTGGAACAGCAGTCCCGAAGAAGGATTACACCTGAAACGTTCACTTCTCCACCTCCTAATGCTGCCTGGCCTTGTTGTGTTCTTCCAGCCTCCTGGTCTACCCTTTTCAACTGAAAGTAAAGCTCTCCCTACTCTTTTACTCTGAAAGTAAAGTTCCCCCTACCCTGCTGCATCACAGCAATGGTGATGTTCTTTCTGCTCAATTTTTGTTAGATTACTTACAGTGTGGAAACAGGCCCTTCAGCCCAACAAGTCGACACCGACCCTCTGAACAGCAACCCACCCAGACCCATTCTCCTACGTTTACCCCTTCACCTGACACTAAGGGCAATTTAGCATGGCCAAGTCACCTGACCTGCACATTTTTGGACTGTGGGTAGAAACCAGAGCACCCAGAGGAAACCCACGCAGACATGGGGAGAACGTGCAAACTCCACACAGTCAGTTGCCTGAGGTGGGATCTGAACCCGGGTCTCTGGTGCTGTGAGGCAGCAGTGCTAACCACTGTGCCACCGAGTTTGTTAAGAAGTAACATATTAGATAAGATACATAAGTGAATTAAACAAAGCAGGTATACAACAGTGACAACTGAAGATGATTCACTGATACTAGAGAATGAACAGGCCCTTGGTGCAGAATGCGTCAATCTCGGTAAAGATGAGGGGGCTGCGTTGTGATCTCTCACCGATGAGTTAGGGAACTCTTCCCTGGGTCTTCCTCCTCCTCTGGTCCATCTTGACTCTGGTGAAGACAGCTCTGCTGCCTATATGAGGACCTGATGAGGACTGCCCTCTGCCCCCACTTCCCTAATTCTAGAGGCTGGGAGTTCGTGCTGTGTTAAACAATTGTTTGAATCCTTTGACCAGTGGCCAAGGGCAGCTACTCATGATCCAGGGTGACTGTTGTTATTTCTCACCCCCATTTGAAAGTTAGATTTTATTCCTGTAAGAATAAAATCTTCTTGTATTCCCAAACAGTGCATTCATACTAGGTTAATGTGGCTCCCAATAAACATCTCTCTTCATGTCGAAGGCGACGTACGACTGTAACACAGTTATAGAGTTATAGAGATGTACAGCACGGAAACAGATCCTTCAGTCCAACTCGTCCATGAGTACACAGGATATACTGAATAATGGGGACCCCAACTTCCAATACAATAAGTGGCTAATACTTGTCAATGTGGGCCTGGTGTATGATTTGGGGGAAATGTCAGGCTAATGATGTTCCAACTGCTCTTGTCCATCTCAGTGATAGATGTTAAAAGGTTTGCTCGGGGCTGAAGTCAGTAAGCACTGGGGCACACTTTCACAAGCTGCCACTGCCTCAATACCAATTACAATTGGTGATTTTTCACCAGTTACCAACCTATATCGTCAGCCCCATACAAACATAATGGAACAGCCCATATTCCTTTATATGTTTCAATCCCACAATTGTTCTAAGTGGTGTGATCATGAGAAATTACTGGGAGGTCTGTGGCCCGCAGCTGTCCTCAGCACCTTGCACCAGCAGCGACCTTTGGCCCAGAGGTTGAGGGATGGGGCAAATGTTCATGGAGGGGTAGACCCCCTTAGCTCCCACTGCATTCACAAGCTTGGAGGGGAGCATGTCAGGTTGGCTACCTCCACCCACCAAGTAATCACTGAAAAATTCCAGGTGGATGCAGTGCTACGTTCTTTGGATTTCAGCTCAAAGCTAGGAACCAAGCGTTATGAGAATAGTTATCCTGGGGTACCATATTCACTGCTGCACTGCAAAGCTAAGCATCTCAACACATGCGACAGTCCTTTCATTGACTCTACCGGCGATCCAAAGTTTGTGGGTCGGTAGCTGTTTCGCCTCCTACCCAGTCTCCTTGAAAATGTTCAGGAGTCCGGACCGGTGGCTCAGTGGTTAGCACTGCTGCCTCACAGTGCCGGGGACCCGGGTTCAGTTCCAGCCTCGGGCGACTGTCTGTGTGGAGTTTGCGTGTTCTCCCTATGTCTGCGTGGGTTTCCTCTGGGTGCTCTGGTTTCCTCCCACAGCCCAAAGATGGGCAGGTCAGGTGGCCTGGCCATGCTAAATTAACCTATAGTGTTCAGGGACGTGTAATTTTTTTAGATTAGATTACTTACAGTGTGGAAACAGGCCCTTCGGCCCAACAAGTCCACACCGCCCCGCCGAAGCGCAACCCACCCATACCCCTACATTTACCCCTTAGCTAACACTACAGGCAATTTTGGCATGGCCAATTCACCTGACCTGCACATCTTTGGACTGTGGGAGGAAACCGGAGCACCCGGAGGAAACCCACGCAGACACGGGGAGGACGTGCAAACTCCACACAGTTAGTCACCTGAGGCGGGAATTGAACCTGGGTCTCTGGTGCTGTGAGGCAGCAGTGCTAACCACTGTGCCACCGTGCCGCCCACCGTGCCGTGTAGGTTAGGTGCATTAGCCATGGGATAAATGCACAGTTATAGGGTTTGGGTGAAATTCTCTTTGGATGGTCGGTGTGGACTTGTTGGGCTGAATGGTCTGTTTCCATACTGTAGGGATTCTATGGTGCCAGCAGGGGTGGGAAAATTCCAGGCCCAGTTTCCTTCCTTCCTACTTTCAACGGTCTCACCATTAAAACTTTGCCCCTTCTCTACACAAATCCCCCTGCCCATACCCTCAACCACGTGGCTCCACCATTCTCACGCCACCTGGCAAATGCATTTTTTTTTGCAACCGCTGAACAAAAGTGCTTCCAGAAGTTGAAGAAAGAACAGCATTCTTCCTTAATCCTTTAATGATTTTTCTCCTCGTGTCTGCTCATGGCAGTGTCCTGCAAAATAGTTTTCAAATCCCGGAGAGTCAGGGATAAGCCCGGAGAGTTGTCGCTGTCCTGCCTTGCTCTGGTTTAATCCATCTCCAAACGTCGCAGTTTGTCGAAGAAGGAGACAACGTCAGCGCTTTCTTGAAGTTGCTGCTTTTTAAGGCATGTTGTAAATAAATTTCTTTCTCCTTTTGACAAGTCCGTCCACATAGAACTGTAGGGGTGGTTGCATTGTCTGCCTGATTGCTGCAGATAATGAGGGTCAGGAGCTTTGTTGCAGTGAAAGACTTGCCTGCCATGACCTTTGACCCTGGACTGGCTTGGCACTGCTGCTAGCAGTAAGCCTTTATTAGGCCTAAAGTGGTAATGACTGTTATTACTTGGACAGAAGGAAAGGTTTTAACAATCAGTGGAATGAGGGAAGGTGATTTAGTCCATCAAACCCATTCTATCTCATGCTGAGATTTAGAATTACATTGTGATGTTTTGACTGAGCTAAGAAAGACTGCTTAATGGTCTGTTTGAGGAACTTAATATCTCTACATTATGGCAATGTCATGCTCCCATCTGCAGACAAACAATCAAACCCTAGCATTAGTGGCTAAACAATTCCAGATTACCTCTTTCAAATTGGGGTTTCGCTGTTGCTTTCCAGCTCTCCAGTAGGACACAGGACACTCCCGATAGAGTTTCTGGGTGCAATCTGGATCCAGTTTGAGTTTGACATTGTGTTGGCTGTCCAAAATGAAGTTACGGTTGAAATTCCTACTCTCACTTATTTACACAATCACAAGCATTAAAAGCATTTGCAGAACTGGACTGAGGATTTGGCTTCAGGTGGCACTTGCACAATGATGTTTAATGGACCATTGATCACTTCCGCCTTCATTTTCCAAAACTCCCTGGATTCAGGAAAGGTTTCACCAGACTGGGAATTAGTAATTATAATTCGAGAAGTGAGTGAGGTACAAGAAAGGAAACCATAGGCCAGTTCGCTTGAAGTCTGTCACAGGGACGGTGTTAGAATTGATCATTACAGAAGTTCTTGCTGCAAACTTAGAAACACTCAATCCAATAAGAAGGAGCTTTCATCCAACGAAAGTCATCTTTAACCAAAGGATTGGGGTTCTTTGAAGGAGTAACATTCACTGTGGATAAGGAGGAACCTGTAGCCATAAAGTTATATAGCAGAGTCATACAGAAAACAGACCCTTTGGTCCATCTCATTCGCACTCAGCAGACATCCTGATCTGATCTAGTCCCATTTGCCAGATTTGGCCCATATCCCTCTCAACCCTTCCTATTCATGTCCCCATCTTTCAGATGGCTGTGATGGCTTCAGAACTCTCTGCTTCAAACAGCAGGTTTATTACATCTTTTTAAGACAGTGGGGGAGAGATGCTTGTTAGACAAGGGAAGCAAGGGTTCTCGGAGGCAGGTGGGAATGTGGAATCAGAAACACAATGTCCTGGTGAGCCAGCTCGAGGGATTGAATGGCCCACTTCTGAGAGTTCAGACCTTCTGACCGTCTGAATGGAGCCTAACCACGTCCCCAAGCAGAGAGCAGACAAGTGGGGAGGCTGCCTAACTGGGGGTCACTGAGACAGCCATGTGGCTGGCCAGGTTTTTACCCCTGATGGCTGGGTCCCGAAACCCACTGTAAACTTCAAGCCAATATTTTTGAAATTAGGAGTTGAGAATCACAGAAACATGGCTCGCAGTCCATGTCGTTTGCCTTAAACTTCTTCAGACTCTCTACACTAGTTTCAGGTGTTGGTAATGCAATGCAAACTCCCAGAAACCTAAGGCAACATTGTTTATCGTATAATGATTTGAGAAATTGGTCTTTGCCATAGTTCATTTTGTGGTGGAGAATGGCTTGGCGGGGGGGCGACGTTGATGGTGGGGGAGGGGTGCATGGTGTTAAGGAGGACTAATTGTGGGAGGCCCTATTTTGTGGCCCTAGGATACATGACACCACATTGGCAGTAAGGTTATATCAGCACCTCAGCATCTCCTACAGTCTTTATAACCAGTGCGTTACTTTAGGGGCGTAATTTGGTAATGTAGGAAAACACAGCCGACAATTTGCAATTGGCAGGCTCCCACAAAGAGCAATGTGATAGGGATCAGAGCATTTGTTTTTTATGATGTTGGCTGAGACATAAGCATTGTCCAGGACACAGGAGAGCTCCCCTGCTCTTGTACAAAATGCTGTTGTTGTTCCTCCTGACCAAATTTAATGTGTCATTTGGTGCTGCACCAAACAGTAGGCCAGAGCGCTGTGCTCACGTCTTTGTGCAGGATAACATAGCAGTGGGTGTAGACTAAAGCATAACATCTGGCAGCATCACAGGCTCGACTGCTGTATCTGTCCTCACCCAAGCAGATGGAAATATTGCTGCTAATGCATCAAGGTAGTAAGCAGAAGGTTGGTGTGATTGCCGCCACCAATTTGTGAATCCACTTGGAAACTGGAGATTGAGTCGAGGCAGATTCAGCCAGAATTGACTCGCTGGAAGTCACCCCTTTCAGACGGGTTGCTTCTGTCTCTGTCTGTTCTCGCGACTGGACATGAAAGGCGGCATTTTGAAAAAGAACAGTGACGTTTCTCCCTAATATCCTGGCCAATATTTACGCAGCGTTACAAAGACAGAGGATCTGATCATCATCACACAGCTGTTTTGTGAGAGCTTGCTGTAACCAAATGGGTCTGGAGCGTTTCCTTCATTACAGCAGCGACTTCACTTTAGATGTAAGTAAAGTGAAAGGTGCTACAAAAAGTCAGGTTATTTCTATTCACCATTGAAGATAGGTGCTGTAGGCTTACATGTCTTCTGATTTACATCATTCATGTCAAAGTAATCTCATTTCCACTACTTACATTTGTATCTAACTGCTAAATGGCTCTGTTAAAGACGGTTTTTGTTAGCCAAGACGCATTCTTCTCCCCTCCATTTGTTTGCAATGAGCTTCTGTATTCTCCCTTTTTTCCCAATGACTTAAAGGCTTTGTAGCAGTGAAAGGATGACCTGAGGTGACCCTTGACCTGGAGCTCGCTTAACGTTACTGCTTAAAGTAAGCTTTTGAGCAGTAAAATGTGTTACAGTTCAAGCGGGAAGGAACTTACAGTCACTCTATGAGGTAGCAGGATGTTCAGGCCATCTGCTTCCTTCTATCTAGTTGCAGGGAAAAGATTTGTCCTCTTGGGTGAGGTAAGCAATGCTATCCAATGGCCCAACCCACTTCCACAAATGTTTCCAGGAAATAGAGGAATGAGCCAGATCCTAGATTCAATTTCCCCATCCCAGGAAACAGTGATCACATGAGAAAACAGCCTGGGTGCCATGAATTTTGGATAAATCCTCAAGTGAATTGCTCATGTGGAAAATTCACTTGACTGATCCCTGGGAATGGAGAGGTTATCTTATGAGGAATGCTTGGATAGGCTGGGCCTATATCCACGGGAGTTTGAAGAAAGAGGGGTGGCCTTATTAAAATGGATCAGATCCTGAGAGGACTTGACAGGCTGAATGCTAAAAGGATGGTTTCCCCTGTGGGAGAGGTTCGTCTAGTCGTTCAAAAAGTGGTCTTCCATTAAAAGTAGAAATGATGAGAAACCTTTTTATTCTCAGAGTTATGAATCAATGGTGCCCCCCCTCCTCAGAGGTTTATTAAATATCTGTAAAGGGAAGGTAAATCAATTCTTGACCACCAAGGAAGCCAAAGGTCATAGAGTCATAGAGATGTACAGCACAGAAACAGACCCTTCGGTCCAACTCATCCATGCCAACCAGATATCCCAGCCCAATCTAGTCCCATCTGCCAGCACTTGGCCCCATCACTCTAAACCCTTCCTATTCATGTACCCATCCAGATGCCTTTTAAATGTTGTAATTGTACCAGCCTCCTCCTCTGGCAGCTCATTCCATACACGTACCACCCTCTGCGTGAAAATGTTGCCCCTTAGGTCTCTTTTATATCTTTCCCCTCTCACCCCAAATATATGTCCTCTAGTTCTGGACTCCCCGACCCCAGGGAAAAGACTTTGTCTATTTACCCTATCCATGTCCCTCATAATTTTGTAAACCTCTATAAGGTCACCCCTCAGCCTCTGATGCTCCAGGGAAAACAGCCCCAGCCTGTTCAGCCTCTCCTGTAGCTCAAATCCTCTAACCCTGGCAACATCCTTGTAAATCTTTGGGGTAAGTAGGAAATGGAATCAAGGCCACAATCAGACGGTGTTTATGAATGGCAGAGCAGAATGAAGGATTGAATGGCCTGTTCCTAATTCATATGCTTGTATGTCTCTGGAGGGATGAGTCGAGAGTGCAGTGCTGGAAAAGCACAGCAGGTCAGGCAGCATCCGAGGAGCAGGAGAATCGGCATAAGCCCTTCATCAGGAATGAGACTTGTGAGCCAAAGGGGTGGAGAGATAAATAGCAGGGGAGTGGGGCTGGGGGGGAAGGTACTTGAGAGTGCGATAGGTAGATGGAGGTGGGGTGGGGGGGAGTAATGGTGATAGGTTGGAGAGGAGGGTGGAGCAGATAGGTGGGAAGGAAGATGGACAGGTAGGACAGGTCATGAGGGTGGTGCCGCGTTAGAACTGGGATAAGGTGGGGGGAGGGGAAATAGGAAACTGGTGAAATTCACATTGATCCTGTATGGTTGGAATGTCCCAAGGTGGAAAATGAGGCGTTTTTCCTCCAGGCGTCGGGTGGTTAAAATTTGGCAATGGAGGAGGCCCAGCAGCTGCATGTCCTTGGCAGAGTGGGAGGGGGAGTTAAAGTGTTTGGTCATGGGACGGTGGGGTTGTTTGGTGCAGATGTCCCGGAGATGTTCTCTGAAGTGTTCTGCAAGTAGGCTTCTTGTCTCCCCAATGTAGAGGAGACCACATCGGGAGCAACGGATACACTAAATGACATGGGTGGAACTACAGGTAAATCTATGATGGATGTGGAAGGCTCCTTTGGGGCCTTGGACAGAGCAGAGTGGGAGGTGTGGGTACAGGTTTTACTATTCTTGCAAAGGTCTTGCAATCCAACTATTGATGAGGATGAAATGGACTCATGAGGGACATATGCAGATAGAATAGTTCACTATCATTCACCATCAAGCTCCTCCTCCGTTCCTCAGGAGTAATTTGACACTGAACATTATCAGGCTTCAGTGGTTCCATTCCCCATGAAACAGGTCAGAATAGCACAGCACAGGCCCCAGTCCTTTCCTAAGATGGCAATCAAAGTCTCATTTCTCTCTCACTGTTTGTGGCACCTTGCTCTGGGCAAGTTGGCTGCTGTCTCTCCTACAACACAACACTGATCTTCAGTGGCGCCGAAGTGGTTTGGGAGTATCCGAAGTTATTTAAGACACTATACACATACAGCATCTTTTCACTGAACACAAAGCTTAATGACTTTACAGTGGAAACCCGTGCTCTTGGTATATTTTAATTCTATGCCTGGGCCTTTTACCCTGATGAATGGCTTACTTCTGCTCCTACACCTTAAGGCCTAATGTGCCAAGTTTTCAGAATAGTGCCTCAAAATTATGGCAGGGGCAGAGGCTTGGTTTTACAGTGTGGTTAGTTCAACAATGAGCCATGCATCAAAAGCTAAAACATTACTTCAAGAGTGTCCATGATACACGTCAGTATTGACATCACAATCGCCCTAGATTTCCCCACGTTACAATTAAACTCTGTGTAGACTAAATTACATGACCTCGTGACCCACAAGTGGGAAACATTATGCCCAGGTCTATAAATGCAGTGTCTGCACAGAGATTGGGAGCAGCGCTCTGAGCTGGAGGCGAACGCGTGGGGGTACAAGAGTGGGAATATCTCATTTACAGTACAAGCGTTCAACCGCAATGCAGTTACTGAGGGCAGACCCCTTGGCAGAAGCTCTTGGTAAACATATGAATAGATGGTGACTTTGAGCACTCGACAATAACAGGCTCCAGTGTTCACAAAGAGAGAGCGAAACAAAAGGAACTGACTCCCCCACATGGAACTCGAATTGAACAGCTGCCTGACTGAGTTACCTTTGACCTCCTGTGTAACCACAAAATGCTTAAATTATGGAAATTATGATGCGGGGAAATTAACATACTCTAATTGACAGAGCTTTAAACACATTGCCAGGCTATAAATATGCTTTATGTTTTATCCACTGATTGCACTTTTCTCTGTTTAGATTTCTCCCCTTGCTTCACAACGTACAATTAATTAAAGGTCTGAAAGAGACCATCCAACCATCCCCAAAGTTTGCAATAGTGCACCAACATGCTTGGACACTGCTCATCCACCATCCATGATGTGGTTTCTGACATAATGTATGTTAGCCCATGGAACATATACCACAAAGAGTAAGGTTCTTGTGAGTCAGATATCTCAAAGTTTATTTACAGCACTAACTATTTACATGGTTACAATATCAGAGACTTATACAGATAATCTGTTATGTTGGTTATGTCTTCACAGGACTTGACCATTGCTCCTTACCACATCAAATGATCTAGGCAGGACCCAACAAAGTGGTATATTTTCATGAACCCATCTCTTGAACTAGTTCAAGTTAGCATAACCGTACGCATGATTTTTTGACCATGTTCTTCCTTCTTTACAAAGACATTGAAGACACAACACTGATTGCATTACACAGAGAGTGAAGGGAAAGTGGGTACCTTAATACAGGAATGTCACACATTGTATGTGCTTGTCTTGAAGGGAAAGGCCTGTCTGCTCTGGAATCTATGCCACATTTCAACAGTCACCTCCTGCCCAGCCCTGTGAGAATAATAAATCATGTCACCTCTGTCTTCAATGGGACGTTCCTTATTTTGAAATTGTGCCCTCTATTTTTGGTCTCTTCCACATATCCTTTCAGCATTTACCCTGTTAGGTCACCACAAGATTTTACCTCTTCCAATAAAAACACCTCTCGTTCTTTTAAGCTCCAATAGATACAGGCCCAACCTGTCAAACACTTCCTCTTAAAATAATGCCATCGTCCCAGCAATTGGCTGTAAGAACATTCTCTGAACTTTTTCATTTATATGCTTTCTTAAATGAGACCAAGTCAGTACACAATACTCTCAGCAATGCCTGTAGCAGCACTTCCCTGCTTTTATATTCCATTCCATTTGCCTCCCTAATCATTTACTGTACCCGCATATGAACTTTATGTGATTCATCTACCAAAACACCCAGATTCCTCCTCAGTTTAGACTTATGCAAACCATGTTCATTAAATAATATATTCCTTTCTTAGTCTTCTTGCCAAAGTGAAAAGAAGTTCCCATTTTCTCAGACTGTTCACATCTGCTCAGTCACTTAATCTGTTACTTTCCCTTTGCAGGCTCCTAATGCCCTCTTTTTGACTCACTCCCTGAGGACATCAGCAAATTTAGCCCCCCCCCCAGATTTGTTTCTCAGTTATGGCTGGAGGGGGCCCACGACAATCTGTATAATCCAGCCGATGGAATCTCTTGGGAATGGCAAGCGAAAAACCCACAAAGGAATCTCAGAGTCAATTAGCGGGAAAACCCAATGGATGGGACCTCCAGGCCCTCCCACCCACAGTGCCCTGCTCCAGTTGGATGCAATGGTAGTGAGGTGAAAGGCAGGGTGCCCTCAAAACTGGACGCCCAACCTCTGCCGCATTCTTTTCAAATGTTACCTATAAAATAGATCAAACCGCCATTGCAGAGTGACTTTAGTTAGAAACTTGGTATCAAAGTGGGCCTCTCGGTCGACCTGGGGCTCTGGTCCCTGGTCTGTTGTACTCGTCCATGTGCGTTTGCTGCACTGACTGCCAGACAGTTTAATTTTGTCAGTTTGTTACAGTTTCACCCCAATCCTCAGAAGTCTCCCTCTCCCTGTCTTCTTGCCTCTCTCCTGCATAGCAATCTCCTGTTCCCTAGCCCTCACTCCAGGACTTTAGAAGTCCTTTTGGCATTTTCACTGTTCCCATGTGAGGCGAGGAATGAGTGGTTGGTGATCAAATCACCATGCCAACTTGCATTTATATAGTGCCTTTTCATTGTAGTAAAACACTCCAAGGACTGGAATCAGAAAACAGACAGCGCAGTGTCAAAGAAGGAGCCAAGGGGATTGATGGGCAAGTACTCAGTCTGAGGAGTAGCTTTTAAGGAAGATCTTTAAGGAGAAGGGAGAGGTAGGATGGCTTTAGGAGAGAATTTTACAGCTTGGGGCCATGGCAGCTGAAGGCCTGGTCAGTGTGATGGAGAGATAAAAACTGATAATGAGACAGGGGCCGGAAGTGGAAGGGGACAGAGAGCATTGTGGGGCTGGAGGAGGATACGAGATATGATTTGGAGATACCACATAACTTGGTGTTGTGTGATTTTTTTAACTTGATACAGAGATAGGGAGGGATTGGAAGAATTTGAACTCAAGGATGCCAAATTTTAAATTTGAGATGCGGATGGGATGGGAAATTTGTGCAGATCAGTGGGTACAGAACTTAAGCTGAGGCCTAGGAATATCAGTGCATTTTGATCACATTAAACAGCTGGCTTTGAGCCAAGTAGTTGTGTTTGCCAACTGGATTACAAGGCAGATGGGAAAGACCGTATTAATACACCCAGATAACCAGCAGAAGAAAGTAAGAATTTATAGTCAGGTGACTGTGGACTACAGAATGAATGTAACTCTCAACGCAAAACAATCTAGGAGCATTAGAAACTGATGAACCAACTCTGATGGACCTCTGCTGAAAATGTGTTGCTGGAAAAGCGCAGCAGGTCAGGCAGCATCCAAGGAACAGGAGAATCGACGTTTCGGGCATCAGCCCTTCTTCAGGAATCCTGGATGCTGCCTGACCTGCTGCGCTTTTCCAGCAACACATTTTCAGCTCTGATCTCCAGCATCTGCAGTCCTCACTTTCTCCTCTGATGGACCTCTACCTGGGTTTGGTTTGTGCCATTCTGTAAGAAACATGATAAACTCATCATAAAGCTACTGACTAATTGTAGGAATCCCTCCACATCAATTTATTTATAACCAGTGAAATTAGATTAGATTACTTACAGTGTGGAAACAAGCCCTTCGGCCCAACAAGTCCACACCGCCCCGCCGAAGCGCAACCCACCCAGACCCCTACATCTACATTTACCCCTTACCTAACACTACGGGCAACTTAGCATGGTCAATTCACCTGAACTGCACATTTTTGGACTGTGGGAGGAAACCGGAGCACCCGGAGGAAACCCACGCAGACACGGGGAGAATGTGCAAACTCCACACAGTCAGTCGCCTGAGGCAGGAATTGAACCCAGGTCTCTGGCACTGTGAGGCAGCAGTGCTAACCACTGTGCCACCGTGCCACCCCGAAACCCCTCACAACTTTAAGAACCACGGGTTCAATCTTTTGCTGTTCCCTCAAACAAATGTCATGGCACACTTTATGATGTATCCCAAAACACTTCTTTCAAGATGAAACCTGCTGTATGTAATTTGCACTGAATCAATACTAACAACTTCCACTTTCTGGGGAAGCCTGTTCTATATGATTTGACTTGATTTGATTTACTGATGTCAGTAAATGTACTGAGATACAGTGAGAAGTGTTGTTTTGTGTGCTATTCAGGCGGATTGTACTATATAAAGTGCATTGGGCAGCAGAACAGAGTACAGAATACAGTGTTAGAGCCGCAGAGAAGCCGCAGAGAGATCAACATTAACATTTGAGAGGTCCGTTCAAAAGTCTGATAACTGCGGGAAAGAATCTACTCTTGAATCGATTTGTACGTGTACTCAAACTGGCAACGGTGCAAAATGCAGCAAGAGAAAATATACTTGATACAGACTGTCATTCCAACATGATGCTGAGAGAAAAGTAGACTCCAATTCAGAAGTGCCGGTTTATTGGGGGGTAGGGTTTGATCAAGTAAATAAGGAGAAATAACTTCCTGCTGTCACATGTCTCAGTAACTAGAGAATTCAGATTTAAGATCATGGAAAAGGAACGAGAGAGTAGCTGAGAAAATTTCTTTCAGGGAGCAAGTTGATGTGACCTGGATTGTAATGTCTGAAAGAGGGAGGGAAATGGATCCAATAGTCACTCAAAAAGAATATTGGACAAATGCTGGGAAAGAGGAAATTTGCAGGTCTATGGAGAGTGAACACGTGATATTGGAGATATATTGCATTTGCCACAATTTCAGCATTTCCCAATGCAGTACTTTGAAAAGTAGTCACTGTTATAATATAACAAAAGGGGGGGCTAATTTGGACATAATAATATCCCATAAACAGAAATGTGAGAATGACAAAATAATTTGTTTTTTACTGATCTTAGTTGAGGATAAAAATTAATCAAGACACAGAAGAGGAAGCTTCCTACTCTTCTAAGTAATGTCATGTGATCTTTTACACATACCTGGGATCCCAACGTCTCATCCTAAATGTGGTATTTCTGACAGTGCAGTATTCTCTCAGTACTTGCACCAGGAGTGTGAATCTTTCTAAGTTTCACAGGTTATTGAAGTTATGAGGAGTTGAATTAGAGTCCTAGAGATGTACAGCACGGAAACAGACCCTTTGGTCCAACTCGGTCATACCAACCAGATATCCTAACCTAATCTTGTTTAGGTACTTTCCAAGGATGGTCTGACTCATCATGCTTCTTGATTTGTATTATATAGTGCTAGAAATAGTTGCTTCCAGTAGGGGATAGCCTGCTAGAGACCCCTTTGTGAATTGAGCATAAGAAAGAATGGGCAGAGTTGACACTACACCAATCTAAATTTAGATGATGACTTAACATAATAAGAAAAGACATTTCACAAACTGGATAAATGAGGTTTACTCAGTAAGCTGGCATACACTTTTCAGTCAGTCTTTTCAAGCAAGAGTTACGTTTATATCGCAGTCTTTGTAGAAAGGTGCACTTATCTGTTTCCATGAAACATGAGGTAATGCAGCCGGGGAAATTTTAGAATGAGTTATTATAGATAGATTGAAGCTCCTGTGTGGTAGTTGTTCAGAATAGATACAAGACCAGCAAACCACAGGACACTCAAAGCCAATGATTCACATTGAACGTCTGGCAGAAACAAAACTTGTGGATCTGACAAAAAAGAGACGGCAGATAAAGAGGCGAACAGCATAACCAGCTCTATTCCACATTTACCACACCCACAGGTGTCTAAATTCAGAATCATGCTGTTTGGGAGGGAAAGTTCCATTGGCTGAGACATGAATACAATGACACAACTGTATAAAGCAAGGTAGATCACAGCTTTGTTACTGTGTACAGTTCTGGTCACCCCATTATAGAAAGGATGTTATCACATTGGGTACAGAAAGATTGAGTAAGATGTTGCCAGAAACGAAGGGTTTTAGCTATGAGTAAAAGATTAGATTTAAAACATTGTTAATAATCCATACTAATAACAAACATGAAGGCAAAAGTTCTTATCTTGCATTCATCAAGACTGAACACAGGAAACAATAATATAGTTATTACTAAGAAGATGTTGTTTAGTTGGACTGTGGCTGTCAATGACATGCAGCAAGAACTGTCTCAGTTACTGGATTAAATTCAAACCGGGCGAGTTGACTGAACAGTCAGGGCATTACCAAAATGGTCATGATCAGGATATATCAGTGGTTGGTTATCTCCATAGCTCTTACCTTGGTATAAAAACATATAATGTACGAACATATTATTTTTGGCTGCAAAGAACAAGAGTTTTGTATTTGAATAAATGAATTACACTGTGAACCTTACTTGTAACCTTGAATTGGTTCCCAGAGCAATTCTTAGTGCAGCCATGGTTTAATTATTGTTGCCCAATAGCAGAAACACTCTAATGCTGGACATGATGTTCTGAATTTTGCAAGCACTGGGCTGGTTAAGCGCAATTGGCACAATGTCCTCCAGCATGAATAGTTCTATTTTGGCCAATAAAGGCATAGTGGGCTGAATGACCTCATGCTGTGCCCTAACTCTTTCTATTGTTCTCCTTCTATCTCATGCTCTCCTTCTTCCTTTTTATAAACAAAATCACAGAACATTTGCGTTTGGACAGAGGTCACTTAGTCCATCATATAGCCAGCCAGCGTAATCTCATCTCCAGTTTTTGATGTGTGGCCCTGCAGGTTTATGGCACTTTTTAGGTGTGTCCAGGGTTTCTACATAGACAATCTTTTCAGGCCAGTGTGTTCCAGACTCCTTACCACCTTCTCTGGGTTTAAAAAATAAGCGTCGATGTTGTTTTTAAAGTATAAAGGCGACATTTACACAGTGTCTGGTGAAAGACTGCATTTGCAGATCCTTGTCAAGCTGTTTTGATTTTTCCTTCTAGGTGTTAACTGAATACAGTTAACTGAATACAGAATCTGAGATCTGTCAACTTCAGATTGGATCCCGTCTTTAAACCACAAAAACAAATGCATATTAATAAGTATTTGGCAAACAGGCTCTTTTAAGATAGCTGTGGAGGGAATCCCCCTCCTAATCTAACAGAGTGGGGGAAACGAGGACAAATGGCTGATTTTGATTGGATGGTTTGAGCACTTCTCTCATGGTAACAAGCCGATTCAGTTTTCTGATTGGTGAAGAGCTGCAGCCAGCCTCCCGGAACGGACGTTTCGACGGGGGAAAGCTGAGCCCTCTAGGTGGCGCTGGAAGGTATAGACGGGGAGGGGTGGGGGGCAGCAGCACAGCACTATCCAGCGGTGGGAATCCGGTACTGCAGGGGAACAGTAGGTTCCAGTACTGCAGGGGAAGGGCGACTGGCAGGTCGGAGAATGATTGGCAGTGCGACCAGCCAATTCGGCAAAGCGCCGGTCGGACGGGCGTGCACCGATTCATGATTTGGTGGTGCCATGGTTACACAATTGTGACGAGATTTGATTGACAGGGAGTTCGGCGGTAAACAGTGGGTCGGCGCGTAAAGCGCGGCGATTAATCAGAGTACCTACTGTAAAGAGTGTGTACAATCAGACATAAAACGGCTCAGTTATCTCCGGGTAAGTGCATCTTACAACCACCAACTTTCCTTTCCCGACGGGTCGCCTTTATCTCGGCATCGTGCAGTCGCGCTCCCGTTACTCTGCCTAAAGAGAACCGTGCAAAAACAACTTAATTATTTCTTTGCAAATATTGTGTTTCTGCCCTACAAGCGGATCGGCATTGCAAGGTTGTTGTCAATGCAGCCCAGATTTTTTTGTGATCTAGTGGTTTACGGTCTTCTTATCATCCTGACCTTGTGGCAGAGATAGACAGAGGGGAAAAAGCCCTATTACAACCGCTTTTTGTCGTTCTTTTGCTGTTTTATAAGCAAACTTTTGTCGCACTGAAATGCCTTTTTTTTAACTCACTTGTTCTCATTTCCGGGACATGTCAGGGCAGCAGATACAGAGGCAAAGATACATCAACGTTATCTGTTCAGTTGGCAAAGGGATTTTTGTTTTGGGCGCTGAAGGTTTTAACGAGCGAGCCGCTGTTGCATTGAATTTGTACCCAATTGTTTGTTTTCGAAGGGGATGGTTTGCTCATTTAGCTCGGGTCCAGCAAAACATTAGGCAATTGTAAACTCCAGTCCGACATCGGCGAGGAGTCAGGTTGCGTTAACCTCACCCGGCTCGGGTCGGCTGGAAGCTGGATGTGAAACTTTTGTGTCAACGGGGATCTGAAACTCACCTGGTCGAGTCTGAAACTGACCAGAGAGAATTCCAATGGGCCCGAAACTGACCAGAGACTATTCCAATGGGTCTGAAACTGACCAGAGAGAATTCCAATGGGTCTGAAACTGACCGGAGACTATTCCAATGGGTCTGAAACTGACCAGAGACTATTCCAATGGGTCTGAAACTGACCAGAGAGAATTCCAATGGGCCCGAAACTGACCAGAGACTATTCCAATGGGTCTGAAACTGACCAGAGAGTATTTCAACGGGTTTGAAACTGATGAGAGGCTATTCCAATGGATCTGAAACTAACCAGAGAGTATTCGGTGGGTCTGAAACTAACCAGAGCATTCCGGCGGGTCTGAAACTAACCAGAGAGTATTCCAGTGGGTCTGAAACTGACCAGAGAGAACAACTCCAATGGATGTGAAACTGATCAGAGGGAGACCTAATGGATGTGAAACTGGCTCCGAGTCATGAGGGGGGAGGGAGGGTGTTCTTGTTTCTCCTGTTGAGGGTGTCCTGATTCTGGGTCTGTGTCGGTCCTGCACTGCTCCAAGTGGGACGATTTCATTGACCGTCTCCCGGAAGACCTTAGGGCGCCGCAAGCAGCGCACGCCGTTCAGCCCTCGGCGATCCACATAAACTCTGACTCACGCTGCACTGCCTTCAACCCGAGACACTCTCTATCGCTGTCTCTGCAGAAGTTACCTTGTGTTTGAGTTTGGAAGCGTGTGGCCCTGTTTCATACCGGCCTCTCTCTTGTGGCTTCTGTCCAGCACAACTTCGACACGAACCCTGTTGAGATTTACTGCGCCACGTGATTGAATGTATCGCTCTCGGTGCTACATTGTGTCTCTGCTGCTTCAGTCTGCTCCAATGTGTAACTCTGCTGTTAACGCTGTTATCTAATGTAACTCCTCCATAATGTAAACATTGCCTACCCATCCGTTGCAATTCCCAGAATCCGGTGTAATATTCATCCAGTGCAACCCTCCTGTTATATTCGCATTAACGCCACCACTAATATTCAACATTCTGCCTCTATCGGTGTGAACAGTGTTGGGAGTTTCTCACTAATTCTGTCGTTTCATCTCCAAGAGTCACTCTTCCTCCTTTCTCTGTGAAACATTTCTCCCTGACTGTCTGATATCTTGTTTTTGTTGTTCTCTCTCTCTCTCTCTCTCTCTCTGTAGTAGCTTATAACAACCCTCAGCAGTTTCCCGATCAGAGTCTAGGCTGAAGTGAAAGCTGGGAGCCAGGGGACTGTGATGAAGAAGCCGTCTGTCTCTCTCTCTCACCTCCCTGGTGCCTCGCACCCTCTCTGATTCCTTACCTGTTCCCGCATAAGCTGCTATTCTAACAGAGCGCCATGGCGGTCTGCGCCAGAATGAACTGATTTCTGAGGTCATCGCTGAGTCCTAGGAACGGAAGAAAATTGTTTACCAGTTGTAGCCCAGTTACAGGAACCAGCGACTACCCGACTTCCAGTATCAGCTTGTTGTAAACATAACAAGTTTCATCATCTGTGACACCGCATTACTAGAGTTTTTCTTCCCCACTTTTTGGGAAGTGTGTTGTCTAAATTCTTTTTTAAAAAAAACATATGAACATGGTGGCTCAGTGGTTAGCACTGCTGCCTCACAGCACCAGGTTCCATCCCAGCCTCGGCTGACTGTCTGTGTGGGGTTTACACATTCTCCCCCTGTCTACGTGGGTTTCCCCCCGGGTGCTCCCCTTTCCTCCCACAGTCCAAAAATGGGCAGGTCAGGTGGATTGGTAAATTGCCCATAGTGTTGGGGGGATTGCTCTCCAGAGGGTCGGTGTGGACTTGTTGGGCTGAAGGGCCTGTTTCCACACTGTAGGGAATCTAATCGAACACTAGAGCCAGCTGAAAGAGAAAGGAAACCAGATGCCCATTCTGGCCCCAGCTTCGAGTCCACAGTCCTGTAGATTACACCATTAGGTTCCCCACACAATGCTCTGAGGGTTTCTACCTCCATGTGACCCGAGGCTGAACTTCTGACCTCTGACACCCCCCCCCCCCCCCCACACATTCAAAGTCCACCTACTTCCACTCACCACATACCAGAAACTGAAGTGAACCAGCTATACCAATACAATGACTACAGGACAGGTCAGATTAGGAATACTGCTGGGAGTAACTAACCTTCTGATTCCCCAAGATTGTCCACAAGGCACAGATCAGGAGGATGATGGAATATGCTCAATTTGCCTGGATGAGTGCAGCTCCAACAACAGTTGAGAATCTCAACACAAAACAGCCCAGATATTGGCCTCCTAACTGTCCACCTTAAACCTTCACACCCTCTACCAGGCCCAGTGGTAGCAGCAGTGTGTACCATGTACAAGATACACTGCAGCAACGTGCCAAGTATTATTCAAACAGCATTTTCCAAACCCATGACCATGACCATCCTGATGGACAAGGGTAGCAGGTGCATGGGAACAGCGCCACCTGCAGGTTTGCCTCCAAGCCTGACTTGAAAATGTCTCACGGTTCCTTCACAGTCATTGGATGAAGGCTCTGTAACCTTCTCCCTATGCCCCAAGCACAACAGTGGTGCAAGCAAGTACCCCTCCAATGCCCTCTCCAATGGTATGGACAATCAATGCTAAGCTAACTCACAACCTTGTACAAAAAAACACTCCTCTTTCCTCTGCCTTTGCTCATTTTCTGCTAATATCTTCATTCAAGTGCCTCTCAACTTGACTATTCCAACGACCAATTTCTTGGTCAGCTCCCATTACATTATTCGTACATTTGATCAGCGCAGAGAATGTACTATTGTTGAAGAATGTAACAGGTTTGGTCTTAAAATACCTACCCTGTACTCAACTCTGCTTTTCAGCTGTTTCTGCAGCTTATTTTTCTTGGTGTCCACACCCCTACTTAAACATTCAAGCACAGTGAACATCAACAGCAAACAGACTCAGATCAGACTAGAAGACTTCGGAGCAGAATTAGGTCATTTGACCAATAGAGATTTCTCCACCATTTTATCATGGCTAATATGTTCCTCAGCCCTGTTAGAGTCATAGTCATAGAGATGTACAGCATGGAAACAGACCCTTCGGTCCAACCCGTCCATGCCGACCAGATATCCCAACCCAATCTAGTCCCACCTGCCAGCATCCGGCCCATATCCCCCCAAACCCTTCCTATTCATATACCCATCCAGATGCCTTTTAAATGTTACAATTGTACCAGAGTCCGCCATTTCCTCTGGCAGCTCATCCCATACACGTACCACCCTCTGTGTGAAAAGGTCGCCCCTTGGGTCTCTTTCATGTCTTTCCCCTCTCACCCTAAACCTATGCCCTCTGGTTATGGACTCCCTGACCCCAGGGAAAAGACTTTGTCTATTTATCCTATCCATGCCCCTCATAATTTTGTAAACCTCTATAAGGTCACCCCTCAACCTCCGACGCTCCAGGGAAAACAGCCCCAGCCTGTTCAGCCTCTCCATATAGCTCAGATCCTCCAACCCTGGCAACATCCTTGTAAATCTTTTCTGAACCCTTTCAATTTCACAATATCTTTCCGATAGGAAGGAGACCAGAATTGCACGCAATATTCCAACAGTGGCCTAACCAATGTCCTGTACAGCCGCAACATGACCTCCTAACTCCTGTACTCAATACTCTGACCAAGCATACCAAACGCCTTCTTCACTATCCTATCTACCTGCGACTCCACTTTCAAGGAACTATGAACCTGCACTCCAAGATCTCTTTGTTAAGCAACACTCCCTAGGACCTTACCATTAAGTGTATAAGTCCTGCTAAGATTTGCTTTCCCAAAATGCAGCACCTCACACTTATCTGAACAAGACTTCATCTGCCACTTCCTGGAACCCTTGATCCTCTTACCAATCAAGAACTTATCTATCTCTGTCTTAAGTACACTCACTAGAGACAAAAAAAAAACTGCAGATGCTGGAATCCAAAGTAGACAGGCAGGAGGCTGGAAGAACACCAAGCCAGGCAGCATCAGGAGATTGAGAAGTCGACGTTTCAGGTGTAATCCTTCTTCAGGACTGGGAGTAGGTGTGGGGGGAGTTGCACATAAAGGGGGAGGCAGGGGCAGGGTGGTAAAGTGGGGATAGGTGAAGACAGGTAAAGGGTACGACCTGGTTGGTCAATGGTAGAGATGAATCTGGTTGGTGGAAGGGAGCAGTGGAAGGGAGGGGGAGGGGCTGGGAAGGGAGTCGTGGGTTGGGGAGGGAGGTTATTTGAAATTGGAGACCTCAATGTTGAGTCCTCCGGGCTGTAGGGTGCCCAGGTGGAAGATAAGGTGTCGTTTCTCCAATAGGAGTTGTGGTTTGTTTTGGCAATGGAGGCAGCCAAGGATGGTCATGTCGGAAAGGGAGTGGTTGGGGGAATTGAAATGGGTGGTGACTGGGAGGTCCGGCTCCAACCTGTGGAGCCGGCTGTGATGCTTGGCAATGCCCTGGCTGGAAGCCCCAAACAGTCCTTCCAGGTGAGACAGAGTTTCACCTGCCTCTCGTCCAACCTAGTTTACTGCTCCTGATGTAGTCTTCACTAGACCAAACGTAAGCTCAGGAAACAATTTACCCAGCATCTCAGCTGGGCCCGCAGGAGCTGACCGGACCTCCCAATCCCCGCCCATTTCAATTCCCCCAACCACTCCCTTTCCGACATGACCATCCTTGGCCTCCTCCATTGCCAAAACAAACCACAGCTCCTATTGGAGGAACAACACCTTATCTTCTGCCTGGGCACCCTACAGCCCAGAGGACTCAACATTGAATTCGCCAATTTCAAATAACCTCCCTTCCCAGCCCCTTCCCCTCCCTTCCACTGCTCCCTGCCATCAACCGGATTCATTCCTTCCATTGACGAACCAGGTCATACCTTTGACCTATCTTCACCTCTCCCACTTCACCCTGCCCCCACCTCCTCCTTTATCTGCAGCTCCTCCCACACCACCCCCAGCCCTGAAGAAGGGTTACACCCGAAACGTTGACTTCTGCACCTCCTGATGCTGCCTGGCCTGCTGTGTTCTTCCAGCCTCCTGCCTGTCTACTTAAAGACACTCAATGACATAATTAAACATGGAACACTAGTGCTTGGCTCGCCAACAGCTCCTCAACCTCCTGTTGAAATCTCTTTAGAGTTTTGCCCATACCTATCCCCATAATCTACTTCAATCACTCCCACCTCCAACTCTTTATTGCGCTGCTATGTCCCTCTCTCCTTTTGTCCCATCATGCTTTGCCTTTAACTGAAAATGTGTTGCTGGAAAAGCGCAGCAGGTCAGGCAGCATCCAAGGGACAGGAGAATCGACGTTTCGGGCATCAGCCCTTCTTCAGGAATCCTGAATTCCTGAAGAAGGGCTGATGCCTGAAATGTCGATTCTCCTGCTCCTTGGATGCTGCCTGACCTGCTGCGCTTTTCCAGCAACACATTTTCAGCTCTGATCTCCAGCATCTGCAGTCCTCACTTTCTCCTTTAACCATGTAGGCCTGGTGATCTGCAGTACAGTTCCTGATCCTCTCTACCTCTCCACTTTCTTCTCTTTTGAGATCTTCCACCCGTTTTGATTCTAAGCTCTGAACCTCTCCACTTACTTATCATCTCCTTTTGGATTTTCCAATAAAATCTATCTCTTTAACTCAGTGGCTCATTATTTCCCAAGGGAAATATATCTGTTCTATAAAGGAAGTTGGCAATGTAGTGATAGGAACAGCCTTCCCTGTTTTGAAAATGGTAATGAAAGATATGCAGTTATTTCGTGTTGATTTCTAGCTCAGAGCTCCGACAGAACTTTACAGTCAATGAAGTCAGGTCACTGCTATAGTGCAGGAAACATGACAACTAAACTGCCCACAGCAAGATCCCACAAGCTGGAAAGAAGTAAAGGAGCAAATGAATTTGTTTTCAGGACCTTGGTTTGGGGGTAAACATTGGCTGGTGCCATCGGGTAGCAACCCTCTTCAGTTTAATCTCTGAATTGAAAACAAAAAACCCCTCTAACCACTTAATGGCCCACTCCATTGCTAAACTGAAGTGTCTGCCTAGACTGTTTTCTGATATCTCTGGGGATGGACTTGACTCAGAGCCAAGAGTGCTACCATTGAGCTGCGGCTGACATGCGAAGACTCTTCATGCTTCTTCCCTATTTTCTAACAGGTACCTTCGAATCACTGGCAGACTGTCCATTCTATTTGTGTTTGACTTCTGACTGCATCCTCTGTAATCCTGATAGAATGGTCACTTTTGTGAAATGCTGCAATATAAATTAATCTGATTTGCCTGCAGCACATTGATACTTCATTTATGCGTGCGGGACAAAACTATTTATGCTTTCTTTCTGATACTGTTTTTAAAAAAGAGATGTGTGCTGTCTTTGCCTGCAGACCTCAAACAATATGTCCTCTTATTAGCAATCTAGCAACGACTCTTGCACGTTGTAGCTGGATGTGGGCCCTAGCTGGCCATTCATTTGCAAATGAAAAAGTGAGGCCTGCAGAGGCTGGAGGGTCAGAGGTCGAAAATTGTGACACTGGAACAGCACAGCAGGTCAGGCAGCATCCGAGGAGCAGGACAGTCGGCATTTTGGGCATCAGAAATGCTCGAAAAGTTGACCCTCCTGCTCCTCTGATGCTGCCTGACCTGTGCTTTTTCAGTGCCACACTTTTTGTCTCATTCCTACACAAGTGTACATAGGAAAATCTCAAACTTGTGATGCATTGGTGCTGAGGGAATTGGCTGATTTATATCAAGGGTGCTCTGATAGCAAGCAGTAGAAGTTCTAGGTTTGCATGCTCTCTGCCTAGACCCCCATATGTAGTTCTGTGCAACCTAGGAAGGAGATGATGGGCTAGGAGGGGATGCAATACACAACTATTAGAAAGCCACCAGGTCAAAAGAGTTACATTGTAAGGACAGATTGCATAAGCTTGTCTTTTATTGCCTGTAACATAGAAGTCAGAAAGCACACAACACCAGGTTATAGTCCAACAGGTTTATTTGAAATCACAAGCTCTCTGAGCGCTGCTCCTTCGTCAGGTGAGTTCACCCAACAAAGGGGCTACCATTCAGAAAGCTTGTGATTTGGAATAAACCTGTTGGACTGTAACCTGGTGTCATGTGACTTCTGACTTTGTCCACCCCATTCCAACACTGGCACCTCATTGGAACAGAGAAGATGAAGATCTAATTGAGTTTTTGAAAAATGATTTAAAAAAAAAACTGGAAGAGCTGACAGGGACAAGTTATCCTTGCTAGTGGGGGAGCCCATGCAAGGAGCATAGCTACCGTAAAGCTAAGGAGGTTAGGAGTGATATAAGGAAGCTTCACACTAAAAAATTGGTGAACATTTGGAGCCCTCTGTTCTGAATGCTGTTGAAACTCTGCGTTAATTGGAAATTTCAAAACTGAGGTCTGTACATTTTTGTTGTTCTTGGTGTAAGGCAGTTCAATGGCGTTAAGATACAGATCAATCATGAATTATATGAAGAGCAGAGCTGACTTGAGGGGCTGAATAGTCTACTCGTATTGCTTGGACATCTCCTATGGTTGTTATTGCTCTCCCCTCGCTGAGTGTTTGAGGTTAGGTGTTCAGTGGGAGGGAAGGACAGCTATTATTAACTGGACATTGAAAGTAGGCAAGAAAAGTTCAGTTCATGAGGACGGTGCTTTTGTGGCACTGCTTGTGGGTTAAGATGAGCTGGAGTGCCTTCTCCAGGCCTGACAAGTTACATTCCCAGTACCCTGTGATCTCTCTCCATCCTCAACCCCGCCATCAGACTTGGCTCTCCCCTTAACAAACTTTGACTCCCCCTGACCACTTCAACATGTCCTTCAGGGCTACTTGATCTTCCCAGTCCAAGAGCCAAAGGCCACATCGCCCAACCCAAGCACACCAGTATTGGCGCTGTCCTAATCTCTGGTGGTTTTGCCCCAGCTGGCATACAAGGCCAGGCATGCCTCTGCTTCATGGTGGTGCCTGTGGAATCTGTGGGTCAGCCCAGTTCCGTCTACACTCTATAGCCAGGCTACCACGTGCATACAAAAGACCAGCTACAGCAGATGTCTGCGTTGTTAGCTTCCTTCCACTTAATCAAAGAGTTGTTAGTCCACGAGGATCATTCTGGTGTTACCATGATTTAAACATTAATCTCCACGTCACTGCTCTGAGCCATTTACATAAGGTGGAGCATTTTTTTTCATTGGTCACTTTTGTTGTATTATTTGTACAAACATTGGATGTGAGAAGGAGATTGCCCTTCCGAATTCATCCAAGTAGGAGATCAAGAGATTGTTTTCTTGCTTTTCAATTGCTGCAGGTAGGGGTCTGTGTCTCACAGCTAATGGGGAGAGCTTGGGGTCAGCACTAGCTGATGGGAGGCCATGTGTCTCAGTTCGCTGGAATATATTCACCCATCATTGCTTGGTCAGGATCCTTAGGACAACTGTAATTTCCTCAACAGTGCTGTTTGTGATAGTGTAAGGGAGCAGCAATTGAGACAGAAGTATTCTGACCTGAGTCAGGCTTGCTGTGCTTTTCACAGCGTTTATAATCAGTGGAGCTCTGAATGGAAACCTGGCCAAATTCCCTATTGGCCACAGAGTGGTGTGTGATATTGGGGGCAGGAGGGGGGAGGCATGCAGTTTTAAAAAAAAATACAAAGAGTAAGGGAGAGAAGGACAAAGGAGCAAAATGAACCACAAAAGATAAAATATTATGAAAGTATGTGGTTTTCTGAATTGTTATTAAATAATCCATTGAGATGAAAGCTGGGCTTTGCTGAGTGTGGTGACCCACAGAGAGATAAGTCATCACACAGTGGGCAAATTCCTACACCACACACTCAACTGGACCTTTCTTTGCTTGAGTCTGTCGATGCAGTGTGACCGCACCATATGTGTCTGATCAAGGGTCTTTCCAGAGTTTTACTAAATGGGCAGTATCTCCCAACCGTGGAGAGGGAATATCAAGGAACATCCAAGGTTTACTGCTCCTACATTGTATCCAATAATATAATGGCAACCAGATGTAAGCAAGGTTCTGCTTTTCTTTATTATCCTGGATCCCTTTGAGTGTGTGTTGTTGGCAGGAGCTTGGTAGGCCAAGCAAAGAAAGGCTGATATTTATGTAGTGACTTGAGTCCCTTTCACAAGTTGAAATGTAAGAATTGTGGCAGCTACATACCACATTCCCACAGACAATCGCGTGTTAACGACAAGATAATCTGCCTTGGCGATTTTCCATGTGTGATAATATCCCAGCATACAGAAAACTTTTGTAGAATATTTTACTTTGATGTGAGAGAGTTCAATGAGCATTGGTTTAACAGGGTGGCACAGTGGTCAGCACTGCTGCCTCACCGCGCCAGAGACCTGGGTTCAATTCCCGACTCAGTCGACTCTCTGTGTGGAGTTTGCACATTCTCCCTGTGTCTTCGTGGGTTTTCTTTGGGTACTCCAGTTTCGTCCCACAATCCAAAAATGTGCGGATTAGGTGAATTGGACATTCTAAATTGCACGTAGTGTTAGGTGAAGGGGGAAATGTAGGGGAGTGGGTCTGGGTGGGTGGCAGGTTGGTGTGGACTTGTTGGGCCGAAGGGCCTGTTTCCACACTGTAAGTAATCTAATCTCATTCAAAAGGCAGCACATCTTGCTATCATTCTAGATTTTGAGTTCAACATTCTAGAGTGGGGCTTGAATCCACAATGGTCAGATTTAGAGGTAAGAGGACTGGCAACTGAGCCCCAATTGATATTTACAAAATAGTGCTATTTAATACATGCTTTTTAGTATGACAAAGTACTAGTATGAGCTGAACTATTGGCAGAGGAAAGGAATACTGTCCAGGACCATTCCCTTCCCTTCTGCCATTAGTGCTGTGGGGTCATCGAAGAGGCATAGCCAGCATTTAGTTTATCATCTGCTCAGAAGGATGGCACTTGTGATGAGTCAGTATTCCCTCATCATTCCAGAGCAAGGATTTTAGAACATGTGTGAATGTGAACGTGCCACCAGCTGAACTAAGTTGGCAGAGGCCCACACCACACATGCTCCATACTGTAATTTGTTCTCCATTTGATTTAGTGTACATTCTTGCCTCTGTTCCATCAACCTTTTCTCTCTCTCACACAGACACACACAGACACACACAGACACACACCCCTGCAACAAACAAATACACACACACACTCACTCACTCACTCATTCAGTCACACAATCACAAACCAGTTCTCTCACACTCTCGCTCTCACACACACACACATCCATTCTCTCTATCTCTCATGCACACACGCGCGCACGCACGCACACACACAAACACACTTTTGTATACCAGAAAAGCAGGTCATTCAGGCTAACTGCTTGTTACTAGGGTTCATACTCCAAATAAGCCTCTACCCATCCATCTCCATCTAACCCCATTGACATAATCATAGGCTCATTGTACTGTAGCTTGGGAGAAGTTTGGATCCATCTATTCTTTCAAGCTTCATGTACCTATCTCACTTCTTATTAAATGTATCCATATTCTCTATACTAATTCAAGTTCTTCTTGTGTATCTCAAACTTAAATATCCCATTTGGACAAATATTGTCATTTTTAAGTTTTACTCAGTTTTGCTTTCTTTTTCCTTTGTATTCATCGCAAATAACTCTTTGTGGTAGCAAGTTCTACATTGTTTAGAGAAAGGAGTTTCTCTGAATTGCCTTGTGGCTTTATTAGTCACATTTTTTTGCTGTCCTTTAAGTTCCTCTTAAAGACCAGGGTCCTTCCAATCTTCTTGCAGTCAATGAAGTCAAATCCATATTTGTCATCACACCCATAAACATCCACTCCCTCTACTATTGACGTTCAGTTCCAACAGTGTGCATCATCTTCAAAATGCACAGCAGAAATTCACCAAGGCTCCTGGGTGAGCACCCTCCAAACCCACGGCCATTTCCATCTGGAAAGACTAGGGCAGCAGATACATGGGAACACCACCACCTGCAAGTTCCGCTCCAAGTCACTCACCATATTGCTGTTCCTACAGTGTGGCTGAGTCAGAATCCTGAAATTCTCTCCCCAGTCTACAGTGTAAGGACTACATCTGTTCAAGAAGGCAGTTCACTTTCTCTAGGGCAGGCAAGCATAGGTAATAAATGGTGGCCCATCCAATGCACCCACATCCCATGAATGAATTTCAAAAAGTACTGTGGAAGTCCAGCCACTGTTGCATTACTACACAGATTTCAGAAAGGCACAGTATCCTTAAGAGAACTAGATGACTTCACAATCCATGATGCTGTAGTGTAAGACGTCTCCATCTTAATCTGTACATTGAATCAGCAGTTAGTTGGTAGCAAGCAGATAGTCAATTGATCAGTTCTTTCGTTAGCTGGCCAACTATGGATGTAATGTATTAATAAGGCAATTTAGCATTTAACCAAAAATCTATATGTGTCTAAGATGTCATATGAGTTTACATAGTTAGTTGTTAATAAACTTTTAGACATCTGCCTCATTAATTACCCAATTTGCTGTGGCAAATGTTATGTGTACAACACCACATCACATCATAATGACAGAAGAACCAGGAGTAGGATTAGGCCATCCGGCCCATCGAGCCAGCTCTGCTGTTCAGTAAGATCATGGCTGATCTTTTTGTGGATTTAGCTCCACTTACCCGCCCACTCACAATAACCCTTCGATTTTTGAACAGTAAAGGAACTATCTGCCTTCAAAGCATTCAACGAGGTACCTTCACTGGGCAAGGAATTCCATAGCTTCACAACCCTTAGGGTGAAGAAGTTCCTCCTTAACTCAGTCCTAAATCTATGCACCCCCCTTCCCCCAACCCCACTCATTTTGAGGCTATCTCCTCTCGTTCTAGTTTCACCCACCAGTAGAAACAACCTCCCTGGTTCTATATTATCTTATCCCCTTCATAAATTTACATGCTTGTATGACAACAAGTGATCTTATAAGTCAATGTGGTTACATCGGAAATATGCACATGGAAAGTTCTCACAAGATCACAATGTAGTAATGAGCAGTCTATGTTTTCAGTGATGTTGGTTAAAAGATAAGTATCCCACACTGTTCTTCGATTTAATGGTTGAGAGGATAATAGCTGAGATGGGAGCTCGCTTTAACATCTGATACGAACATTTCCAACAGTGCAACTTTCCTTCAGTTCTGACGAAAGGTCGTCAGCCTGAAATGTTCACTCCCATTTCCTCTTCACGGATGCTGCAGCCTGACCTCCTGAAAGTTTCACACATTCTGTTTTTGTTTCAGGTTTCCAGCATTTGCAGCATTTTGCTTTTGTCTTAGCAAGTGTGAGACTCAAATCTGATAACCTTTTTGGCTCAGACAGGGCTGAGCTACTTTCGTTTGGTAGACATACTCTCACCACAAAACAGTGATGAATACGCAGTTAATTGTTGTCCACTGAGGTAAGGATGTTGCTGTTAGATTTGCTTGTGTATGGAGTCAGTGACAGCTATAAGAATGGGTCATGTGCTGTTGACTCAAAGCCAAATTTACTCCTGAGAAGATGCTGCATTTGGCATTGGGTGTGTTTTTTTTTTCTTTGTCTCTGCCTGTGCTACCAGTTTGGCAGTACTGATGCAGAACAAATACAATTTCAGAGAATTCCTGGCTGATCTCTGAATAGTATAAGAGTCTGGACAATGACTTGAAGAGTCTGCATTAATGAAAGATGCACCAATCCTGTTAGCCTGTTTTTTCTCAAACCTTTTTCTCAAACCCTCTTTCCCCTTTAAGTATAACACTGTCTGGAGACCGTTGTTCTTGTATATATTGACACTGTCCTGTCCAAACGGTGATCATTGAATATTGTCGAGGCAGAGGCAGAGGTAGAGAAGATTCTTGACCAGGGAGTCAAAGGTTATTGGGGTAGGCAGGAATTTGGATCTGACATCACAATCAGACGAGCCATGCTCTTGACCAATGGCAGAGCACTCCTGAGGGCTGAATGGCCTACCCTGGGCATGGGGTGGACCGAGAGCTGGAAGGTGGGTAGGGGCGGGCTGCCTTAGCGTGGTCGGAAGGTGGGAGGGACGGGAGCTTGCTGGGTCTGTATTGTCTGCACTTTTGTATGTAACAGTATTGTCTAATGTACAAATGTCATTGTCACTGTCTTGTCGTATGTGGATCTGGGATTTGAGGTTTGTCCTCATCTCCCTGTAAAATGGTTGAACGATAGGGTTTGGGGCCTAGCTTTGCTGCTCCTCTCCCTTGTAAAATTGCTGTCTCTTATGTACAGCTGTAAATGTTTTTTTGTAAACTGTTTTGTAATTTGTTTAATGAAATAAAAAAAAAGCCCTACCCTGGCTCCTGATTTGTGTGTATGTGCCAATTACAGCAAATATTGACACATTTATTAATGTTAAATGTTTGTCTCTGGGGTGGCTAGAGTGTGTACATGATATACAGAGCTGTTTTCCATTAGAGAGGCACATTGGTGATGGTAGATGAGGATATTGTTGCAAAGGCATGGGAGGTCTGCTGCTTGAATTGAGTGGGGAGTAAGCCCCACTGACCCTCAGATACTTCTGCAGAGCTCTGGTGCTCAGAGTGCTCCTTGTGGGCAAGACCTAGCTGGATTCTGAATGTGAGGGAGCAGAGGATGCAGTACCACATCCATCCGGAGGGGGCGATATCACTTGGCTGTGTGGATTTGTGAAGGCAGCAGTTTGGAGCAATGAAGTGTAGCCAAATCTTGCTCGCAGCTACATTGCCAAGAAGCAAAACCTTTTTGTATATAGCACAGGAGAAAATACAATTTTTTTTTCATCTGGCCTGGCGGTAGCATGAAACAGAGGAGGGAATTGGTTCATTTTGACTTATCAGGACTCTCTGTAATATGGAAGTCCAAAGTTTGTGCCTTTCTGATTGTACCTTTGTTGTCTTCCTTCTGGTGTTGGACTGGAGTCCTGTGCAGTAACAGCAGCCCCTTTTACACCTCAGTGTATGTTCTTCAAGGTAGGCCCCGGAAGGTAAATACATGAAAGTTAAATATGAGAGGTTTCACAGCCAGACCTTCCCGGGCTTTCTCTGCACCCTTCCTGTTCAATGGGAGATAGGGGTCAGATGGACGAGTTCTGGCCAGCTCTGAGATTCTTAAGGAAGGATTCCGATTGCATTCAGCCCGGACTAGTGATAGTAAGGATACCTTTGTTACCTGCACTGCTGTGTACCTTGCATTCCATGCTATCCATGCTAAATTACCCATTGTGTTAGGTGCATTAGTTAGGGGTAAATGTAGGGGAATGGGTCTGGGTGGATTACTCTTCGGAGGGTCAGTGTGGACTTGTTGGGCCGAAGGGCCTGTTTCCATATTGTAGGGAATATAATTTAATCCAATCTAATAATTTACCATCGAGGCACTGGACTTTTTAATTGTCACATCCAGCAGGAGATTGGCCATGTGTAATTTATTTAGGTGGAGGCGGTGTAGGTTTAACTAAAGCATTGAAGAGGGCTTTTTGTGATTATTTGAAGAGGAGAAATGTGCAAGGCATAGAGAGAAGGCAGGAAAATGGCACAAAGTCATGACGCTGTTTTGGAGAGCTGGTGCAGACACAATGCATCGAATAGCCTCCTTTGCACTGTAGCCATTTTCTGATTCAGCGGATTGATTTCATGAAGTGAACCCATTCCTACTTCACCAGAGATGATCTCAATTGCCCTGTCCTCAAGGGAGGAAACCTTTATATGATGTTTTGCTTCAAGTTTCAATTACACTGCATTCATAGAATCCCTACAGTGTGCAATCAGGCCATTCAGCTCATCGAGTCCGCACCGACCTTCCGAAGAGCATCCCACCCAGCTCCCTGCGTTTCCCATGGCTAGGTCATCTCGCCTGCATATCCCTGGGCAATGTAGCCTGGCTAATCCACCTAACCTGCACATGTTTGGACCATGGGAGGAAACCGGAGCACCTGGAGGAAACCCAGGGAGCCCATGCAAACTCTGCGCAGACAGTCGCCTGAGGCCGGAATCGAACCTGGGTCCCTGAGGCAGCTGTGCTAACCACTGAGCCACCGCGCCACCCTTCATTTGGCTGAAGGAGAAGCTAACATTCCTATAGCATCCCCGCGCACTGGATAGCCAATTAAGTACTTCTTAAAAGTGTGTCACTATGGTAATGTAGGAAAATGTGGTAGCCGGGGGAAAATTACTGCAAGCAGCAATAGGATAAATAATCAGTCAATTCCATCTCACCGCTCGATAAACAGTGATGGTGTGCCAGTGAGAAGAGCCATTGGGGCACTTCGGAATAGTGACATTTGTCTCCACCTGAAAGCGCAGTTTGATACCTTAGTGGAAAGATGAGGCCAAAGCGCTCCTCCCTTTTTAGGCTCACGGATAAGGCCGTGCTGTTTGAAAGCAGCAGTTCCACCACAAGGGTGCCCCTGTGGCGCCCAACACTGCCAGAAGGCTGAGAGTTATGATCTCGATTCGTGATCACTTGATCCTGGCTGCTGCCGGTTTCTGAAGCTCTCAGCTGGAGAGCGTCCCGTCGGCGCACACGGGTTTATCCGAGTCACTGAGCTGGGCGCTCGGGGCCAGTGTGAACGGCAGAACATCACCAGGCACCACACTCTCTTGGCATGCACTGATACTGTGGTGAGGTGCAACTTTGCGCCCATCTTTGAGGCTTCATGTGGGAGGAAGCCTCGACAAATAACTTGGCTTACTTCAGGCAGCAGCTGTGTGGGAGGGTCCACTGGCTCGGTTAGTGTGGTTTGAAATTAAACTTGAGCATGAAACAATTGCACCCTATTTACTCTTCCAAAACCTCTCCACAATTTCAACACCCTTCTTAAAACCTCCCCTTGCAGCTCCTCTCTTCCATGGAGAACATTCCTATTGTTACCGCCGTTGACTTTATCCATCATTCCTGTGTCTTTTGGGATCATCCTAAACCATTCCTGTGCTCTTCCAACCTTGCTGTCTCTTTATCCCTCCCCTGAAGTGTGGGCAGGCTGGGTTATGGTGAAAGCGGCTGACTGAAAATTTATAAAATTTACCACTGTGACCTTTTTTTTAAATGTGAATAAACATCTCTCATGCCAAGACTTCAAGAACCCTCCCTTCTAACAGTCCAGGTTAAATGTGCCCAGTGCAAAAGGTGAGTGGTCTGTGGAAGGTCAGGCTGGACAAGTGAACAAGCTCAAAGAATAATTATTCCCAATCCAGTGACTGCTCTTCATAGTTTATTCAAGCTACAAGCATTGAGACCTTTCCAAGATTGGAGGTGGACCTGTTCCTTGGGAAATATACTACATAGGCAAGATCTCATTTACTGCGCATCTCCAATCGATCTGAGGACACTGAAAGTCAACCATATTATACAAGACTGGAGTCATATGTAAAACCATAGAGTCACAGCGCAGAAGCAGAGCTTTCGGTCCAACCCGACCAAATTTACCAAACTAACCTAGCCCCACTTGCCCCTGTTTCATATATATCCTTCTAAACCTTTCCTATTCACTTACCTGTCCAACTATCTTTTAAATGTTGCAACTGTACCTGCATCTACCACTTTCTCTGGAAATCCATTCCACATACAAACCCCCCGTCTGTGTGGAAATGTTGCTCCTTGGGTCCCTTTTAAATCTTTCTCCTCTCACCTTAAAATATGCCCCCCAGTTTTGAACTCCCTAGGGAAAAGACCTTTGCTATTCACCTGATTGATGCCCCTCATTATTTTATAATTCTCTATAAGCTCACCCCTCAACCTCCTGCATGCCCCAGTGAAGGAAGTCCCAGCCTATCCAGCGTCTCCTTATAACTCAAACTTTCAAATCCTGGCGACATCCTGATAAATCTTATCTGAACTCTCTCCAATTTAATAATATCCTTCCTATAACAGGGTGACCAGAACTGTACACAGTACTCCAGAAGAGGCCTCACCAACGTCCTGGACAACCACAAAATGACATCCCAACTCCCATACTCAACGATGTGAGCAATGAAGTCTATCTGTGGTGCGACTTTCAAAAAACTATGGTCCTGAACCCCTAGATATCCGTGAAACAATTGGGTTTCTCTTTTTGCAATGACCTGGTCATTTCTCTGATAGGGATCAACTATTTTCCCAACTTGTTCTGGTGAAACGTTCAACAATCTGGAATGCTCAATGAGCCTCACAACAATAGATCATAGCTGCAGAACTGGGTGGCTGTGGTTATAAACAGGTCTAGCACGTCCCAACAAATGCGTTTTTTTTTGGAACTTTCTTTGTGGAATTTGCACATTCTCCCCGTGTCTGTGTGAACTTGCTCTGGTTTCCTCCTCCAATCCAAAGGTGTGCAGATTAGGTGGATTGGCCATGCTATAGTGCCCAGGGATGTGCAGGTTAGGTGGATTGGCCGTGCTATAGTGCCCAGGGATGTGCAGGTTAGGTGGATTGGCCGTGCTATAGTCCCCAGGGATGTGCAGATTAGGTGGATTGGCCATGCTATAGTGCCCAGGGATGTGCAGGTTAGGTGGATTGGCCGTGCTATAGTGCCCAGGGATGTGCAGGTTAGGTGGATTGGCCGTGCTATAGTCCCCTTGAATGAAGAGTGGTCTGTACATTTTATGCAGGGCTAAGTCTTCAAACATTGAGTTCTCCCAAGCTGTGTCAAACCTCTATGGCTTTGGAGTTGGTCCATAGGCTGTCCAAATGGGACAAAAATGAATATACGTCTGTCTGAAGAGTTGACTATCTCCAGTCAAGACAGATTAGTGCTCTAACTATGATATATTTTTCTTTCGAAAAACATGAAATTTTGGTTGAACCTTTTGTGGACCCCTTTTATTTTTCTGATGAGAGAACTGATTGTGATTTGATTCAGTTCTGTGTTTTGCCTTGGGAAGAAACTATATATACTTCCACATATATATATACGACTATGTAAATCATTTCACGTTAGTAAGGCCTACTCAGAGCCACGTTCCTTCCTGTTATGAAGCGTGGCAAGCAAAGAGAGGCCAGAGCTCCTTATGTAGGCTGCTTCCTCTCTTCCCCCCACCCCCCCACCCCCCTTCCTCCTTTCGTGCTCAGATGAGGAGGTAAACATTACTTTCTCATAGAACTGAAGAAACAAACCACAAAGTGGCTGAACCAGGGCACGTGCTCTCTAAATATATCGCCCAGTGGCCAAACGGCGGAAGTGAGACTGCTGCACAGCACTCGTGCTAGTGAGTTTGGACTCAGATGACTAAGCAGTTCGTCTCCAGAATCATGAAAGGCTTCCATGGCAACAAGGCCTTGGAGCACCATACGGAGGTACCAGGTGGCTAGTTCAGGGCAGGAGGAGAAGAGGATGGAGTTTTAAAGAAAGCTTCTTCATTTCCGTGTGTTTCTCACTCCTTTTTTTACTGTAATTGAGAGAAATCTGGAAAGAAGAAAATGTTTAAAAGCTGATGGTTTACATTTGAAACTCAACCACTTGGGGGCCAGAGACTACTCCCTTGCCTAACCCCAACTCTAACCCAGCCTCCACTGTATCTCTCCTGATGTTAATCCAGCTCCCTCACACCGTCACTCAGTAATCCCTCTTCCCCCAGCACCCCGTCTTACTAAATGTCTAATCTAAATCACTAATGATAATCCACTTCCCTCACACTGTCCTCAGTAATCCCTCTCCCCCAGCACCCTGTGTTCCTGACGGTATCTTTCCGGATGTTGATCCAGCTCCCTCACACTGTCACTGAGGAACCCCCCTCTCTCAGCACCCCCTGTCACTGACTGTATCTCTCCTGATGTTAATGCAGCCCCTCACATTGTCACTTAGTAATCTCTCTTCCCCCAGCACCCTGTGTTACTGACTGTATCTCTCTTGATGTTAATCCATCTCCCTCACACTGTCACTCAGTAACTCCTCTCCCCCCAGCACCCTGTGTTACTGACTGTATCTCTCTTGATGTTAATCCATCTCCCTCACACTGTCACTCAGTAACTCCTCTCCCCCCAGCACCCTGTGTTACTGACTGTATCTCTCCTGATGTTAATCCAGCTCCCTCACGCTGTCACTCAGTAACCCCTCTCTCCCCCAGCACCCATTTTCTTTGCTCTTTCTCTCTGTCTCTACCTACATCCACCTGTGACTGTAAACAAGGCCACCCTTTGCAACAACGTCACTGTGTTATTGAGCAAAGTGTTTGACATCAATTACAGTAAGAGTGCTGGCTTCTCACAGATGTCCTGCCTCCCTTGTGGTTGGTTGTAGCTTGTGTTATGAGTTCTGCAGAAGGATGAAAGTGCTTTAGAAGAAGCCAGATGTCCTTTGAGTGGCTCTCATCACCCTGCAAGCCTTGTGTAAGGACCCTAGACACTGAATGTTAATCCCTCTGTTCAGCCTGGGTTCCCATGGTATCACACTGTCATCCTGAGTCAGAGGATTGTGCCTTCGGGCCCCAGGGTCCTGAGCCTATCATCTAAGCTGACGCTCCGGTGCAGTGCTGAGGGGTTGCTGCATTGTTGGAGGTGCTGTCTTTCAGAAAGGCCATTAAACTGAGGTACTCTCTCATTTTAAGAGATCCCACGGTCGTCTTTGAAGAAAAGAATGAACTACCTTTGGTGCCCTGGTCAATATTTTCCCTCAAACATCACGGAAACCGATTAGCTTTATTCTCACATGTACTGACAAGTTTACCCGTTTCCACGTATGGGGCCATTGAGGTACAAAGGTACCTTGGTACGGATTCTTCAATACCAGAGGATCCCACTATTTATCTTGTTACTGCTTGTGACTGCGTATCAAAGAGTATTGCAATGTCTGCAGCAAATGTCGGAAGGGGCATAAGACATTCGACACATGTCCCTGTGCCCCTCCACTCCCAGTCCCCAGTGCCACTGTCTCTGAGGTGGGTTTGGCGGTGCCATGTTACGGTGTCCTGGAATCTTCTAGTGATTGCCTAATTTTGCCAATTGGGATCACTTCCTGGTCCAGGCCCTGAATGGGTACACTCGTCAGAGCTGTCGCCCGGCAATCAGCCTCCCAATTGTGTTTTTAGTTCATGGGATGCGGGTGGGCACTGCCTACAGACTAAAGCCAGCAGCGCTTGGAAACAAACAGACTGGTCATATTGATGCTCTATTCTGATGACTCGGCGCACCAGTTTTACGGGGTTTTCCTTTTTGGGATTGCCCAGAAGGCAGTTAAGATTCAAACCCGTTGTTGTGGGTCAACGTAATAGGCCAGACCAGGGAAGGAATTCCTTTCCTGAAGGACATGAGTGGACCAGATGAGATCTTGCAAAAAAATGGACGTGTTTCACACCCAAGGTTCTTATTATGCCACGGTGGGATTTGAACCCACATTCCTCAGAACGTCTGCTTAGGGTTTTGGATGACTGGTCCAGTAGCGTTAGCAATGTGCCGCCCAGGTTGGAAACTGCGGCCTCATTAAGTACTCGGCAGAAAGGAGAGAGCTTGGAAACCCGGATGAAATTTCCAAAGTGAAGAACAGTGAAGCTGTTGGGAGTCTGGGAACAGGTTTGGGATGGATCATTTCTGGTTACTGGTTTGCCCCCAGTGATTTAAACTGTGTGGGATTAGAGTTTAATCTGGTGGTCATCCTGCGAGAAAGCAAATGGGGAAACGTCAGGTCAATTTATTGTAGATTGAAGCACAATGGGATTAATCTGTTAATCTTATATCACCCTGTGTGTCTCCCCTTTAGGAACCTGCCTCTGTTTCCCTTCCTGGCAAAGCTCATTCCGAGAAGCAGGTGTGAAGGCCGCTGTTGGATGACATGGATCTGTGTGATACCGAGGAGCGCGATAGTGACGATGAAGTCTTCGACTTGGACTTAACGGCCCCGGACAGTGGCTATAGTGACACCAGCGGGACCTATGCATCTGGTGCCTCTCCGAGCTGGACTGCCAGGCGCCAGCGGTTGTTTCCTCCAACGCAGCACTCAAATGGAGCCGGGGGCATTCCGGAGGAACAGTGTGACAGGGGGACGCAAACCTCGAGCTCCAGCCCCCCAGATGAAAGCGAACCACAAAGACTATTCTATGGTAATGTTTCTTTGCCGCTGTTCCCTTGCCCAGTTAATGCAATTCCCGTGTTTGAGGTTGGATGGATAACGTGCCGTTAAATGATGTGGAAACGTTGCGTGATCTTGACTTTTGAGATCGATGGGTCTTTTTCTGAGAGTAGCAGTTTCAATCTTCCTCTGGAACCTAGTTTCAATGAACTCAACCCATCGCATATCTCTCTGACTGTCCCCTTCCTCCATCTCTACCTCGCCCTTCTCGCTCTTGTATCTGTGCCTGCCCCATTTCTTTCTCATCTTTCTCTTCTTTTTCTCTTCCCACTTTCTATCTCTCTTTCCCTCCCCCCCGCCCCCAACTCCCCCTTTCTCTCCTGGTGCCCCCTCCCTCTCTCTTTCCCTCTGCCTTTCCCTTTCCCCTTTCCATTCCATTATCTCCCTCTCTCCATCTCTTTATCTATCTCTCTATGTATCTAATCTACCCATCAACCTCATCCATCAACCTCACCTATCTATCTGTCTCACCTATCTATCTGTCTCACCTATCTATCTGTCTCACCTATCTATCTGTCTCACCTATCTATCTGTCTCATCTATCTGTCTATCCCATCTCTCCAATCCCCTCTCTCCCATCCCATCTATCTGTCTACCTTATCTATTTGTCTCATCTATCTGTCTATCCCATCTCTCCAATCCCCTCTCTCCCATCCCATCTATCTGTCTACCTTATCTATCTGAGCTGAAAATGTGTTGCTGGAAAAGCGCAGCAGGTCAGGCAGCATCCAAGGAGCAGGAGAATCGACATTTCGGGCATGAGCCCTTTTTCAGCCCTTCCTGAAGAAGGGCTCATGCCCGAAACGTCGATTCTCCTGCTCCTTGGATGCTGCCTGACCTGCTGTGCTTTTCCAGCAACACATTTTCAGCTCTGATCTCCAGCATCTGCAGTCCTCACTTTCTCCTACCTTATCTATCTATCTAACTCATCTATCTATCTCCATTACCCCTTCCCCTTGGGTCTAATGTTAATCCATTACAAAAGCCGTTGCTTATCCAAGTACATTACAGCAGTCTCCCCTTACTTGCTGGCTGCCACCTCACTGGGTGAGAGGCAGGCACTGGGGGTGCATTATTCCGTAAACAACAAGAGGACAGAACAAAACCAGAGGCTGGGAAGTGATGAAAGTCAGAATATTAGTGGTTCTGCGCTGGCTGAGTGTGGAAAACCACGGACCTCTGCTTTCCCTTTGTTGAGAGTTAAGTGAATTTGATTGAAAGGGTAGGTAAGTGAAATGGGAGAGTAGGGATCAGAATGGCATAGAAATTGGAAAGGGGGCTACCTTTGGGAGGGGAAGTAACCTAGGTCAGAGTAACAAGGTCTAAGGAATTCTACATCAGAGAGCTCAGACTTGATGACCATGAGGGGCAGATTCAAGGGAGCTGGTTGATTTTGCTGCAGTTACCTCCTTTATTGGTACAACATTTCCAAATTCCCATTTCCGCTGTAGACAAAAGGAGCACACGCCGACTGGAAATGGGTGCCTGCTTCCTGCCTGCCATTTTGGGGCCTCAGCTGTCCGCATAGTGCCTTTAAAAATGATGACTATGCAGCTCAATCCCTAGACCTAGATGTACACGGGATTTACACAAACAGTGTTTATGGGGCCTACCAGGCTTCGCTAACTGAGACTGGAAATAAAATTATTTTAGGATTTTTGTGGTAATTGAAATAAGGTGGAGGCAGAAAATAGTGATAGCCACTGCGGTCACGTACCAGTCAGTGTGGACAGTACTAACGTGATTCATTGGTGAAGAACCACTCAGAAACAGGCGAAATTCAGGAGCTACTCGGTAGCCAAGAGTCTGTGAAGGGAGGGGGCTTCGGCAGACCAGGTTGTGGTAACACGGACAGCAATCTCTTCAATAACTCAAACCCTTGAGATTTTGAATGATGCTGCCAATGCCAGTTTCCACATGAGATGTCAAATTCGGGCTTTGTCTGCCATTTCTGACGGATGTTCAAAAGAAAAGTTATTGCACCACTTGAAAGAGTGGAAAGAAATCTTCCAGATATCCTAGACTGCTTCCATCATCCTGTAAATCAGATTATGTGGGAGCTTGCTGTGCACGAATTGGCTGTTGTGTTTTGCTGGCTGACAACAGTGAGGGCATTTCAAAAGTTGCAAAGGAGTCTGGGACATTCTGAGGCCATGAAATTCTTTGCACGTGTTTGCCCATGGCAGCCAGCTCTACCTCATCACTTTTGGTTCACCCTACTGCCCCTGTTGTCTGACTGACTATCCCAACTCCAGTACTGGATGTGCAGACTCCAACTCAGCCACTACTGCAGCCTCTATTGGCCATACTCTGAGGCCAATCCAGACTGTTCCCAGCCTTGGTCTCCCCAGATTGAGCTGCCGGCCTCACGTTTTTGCCCTCGCCAAGAGCAGCTATTTCCACTCCCGTGGCACCTCCCAAGTCCGCCCGGCCTCAGTTTATCAGAGACGGTGCAGTGGCTCCGTGGTTAGCACTGCTGCCTCACATCGCCAGGCACGTGGGTTTGATCCCACCCTCGGGTGCCTGTCTGTGAGGAGTTTGCACATTCCCCCAGTGTCTGCACGGGTTTCCTCCCAGAATCCAAAGATGTGCAGATTAGGTGGATAGGCCATGGGAAATGCAGGATTACAGGGGTAGTGAACCTGGGTGGGAAGCTCTTCACAGGGTTGGTGTGGTCTCGATGGGCTGAATGACCTGCTTCCACACCATAGGCATTCTATATCTGTGCCTGAGACCCTTGTTTATATCTCGAGGCTTCATTACCCTGCTTATTAAAACGACGTCCGGGTTCCGTTATGAATCTCTAATATTCCGTCTGTGTGGGCCTGTGTCAAATTGTCTTCGATAACGCCCCTTTCTGGGACGGTTTATTGTAGTAAAGGTGAAAACAGAAGGCAGTGAATCCTCCACTTATCCCATGCCAGTCCCTTTAGCGGGCAATACTGAACGGAGTATTGACCAACTTGGCACATGCCCATTGTCATATGAGGTGGAATGCTGCCACCATTGCTCTAATGTAGAAAACACACACACACATATGTGTGTGTGTGAATGTGTGTGTGTGTGAATGTGTGTGTGTGTGAATGTGTGTATATGTGTGTGTGTGTGAATATGTGTGTGTGTGTGTGAATATGTGTGTGTGTGTGTGAATATGTGTGTGTGTGTGAGTATGTGTGTGAGTATGTGTGTGAGTATGTGTGTGAGTATGTGTGTGAGTATGTATATGTGTGTGTGTATGTGTGTGAATATGTATATGTGTGTGAATATGTGTATGTATATGTGTGTGTGTGAATATGTGTATGTGTGTGTGTGTGTGTGTGAATATGTGTGTGTGTATGTGTATGTGAATATGTGTGTGTGTATGTGTATGTGTGTGAATATGTGTGTGAATGTGTGTGTGTGTGTGAATATGTATATGTGTGTGAATATGTATATGTGTGTGTGAATACGTGTGTGTGTGTGTGAATACATGTGTGTGTGTGTGGATGTGTGTGTGTGTGTGTGTGTGAATGTGTGTGTGTGTGAATGTGTGTGTGTGTGAATGTGTATGGGTGTGTGAATGTGTGTGTGTGTGTGTGAATATGTGTGTGTGTGAGTGAATATGTGTGTGTGTGTGTGAATATGTGTGTGTGTGTGTGTGTGTGTGTGTGTGTGTGTGAATATGTGTGTGTGTGTGTGTGTGAATATGTGTGTGTGTGTGTGTGTGAATATGTGTGTGTGTGTGTGTGTGAATATGTGTGTGTGTGTGTGTGTGTGTGAATATGTGTGTGTGTGAATATGTGTGTGTGTGTGTGAATGTGTGTGTGTGTGTGTGTGAATATGTGTGTGTGTGTGTGTGAATATGTGTGTGTGTGTGAATATGTGTGTGTGTGTGAATATGTGTGTGTGTGTGTGTGAATATGTGTGTGTGTGTGAATATGTGTGTGTGTGTGAATATGTGTGTGTGTGTGTGAATATGTGTGTGAATGTGTGTGTGTGTGTGAATATGTGTGTGAATGTGTGTGTGTGAATATGTATGTGTGTGTGTGTGTGTGTGAATATGTATGTGTGTGTGTGTGTGTGTGAATATGTGTGTGAATGTGTGTGTGTGTGTGTGTGAATATGTATATGTGTGTGTGTATGTGTGTGAATATGTATATGTGTGTGTGTATGTGTGTGAATATGTATATGTGTGTGAATATGTATATGTATATGTGTGTGTGTGTGTGAATATGTGTATGTGTGTGTGTGTGTGTGTGTGTGTGAATATGTGTGTGTGTATGTGTATGTGAATATGTGTGTGTGTATGTGTATGTGTGTGAATGTGTGTGTGTGTGAATATGTATATGTGTGTGAATATGTATATGTGTGTGTGTGTGAATACGTGTGTGTGTGTGTGTGAATACGTGTGTGTGTGTGTGAATACGTGTGTGTGTGTGTGAATACGTGTGTGTGTGTGTGAATACGTGTGTGTATGTGAATACGTGTGTGTGTGAATGTGTGTGTGTGTGTGAATGTGTGTGTGTGTGTGAATGTGTGTGTGTGAATGTGTGTGTGTGTGTGAATGTGTGTGTGTGTGTGAATGTGTGTGTGTGTGTGAGTGTGAATATGTGTGTGTGTGTGTGTGAGAATATATGTGTATGTGTGAATGTGTGTGTGTGTGAATATATGTGTGTGTGTGTGTGTGTGAATATATGTGTGTGTGTGTGTGAATATGTGTGTGTGTGAATATGTGTGTGTGTGAATATGTGTGTGTGTGTGAATATGTGTGTGTGTGTGAATATGTGTGTGTGTGTGTGAATATGTGTGTGTGTGTGTGAATATGTGCGTGTGTGTGTGTGTGAATATGTGCGTGTGTGTGTGTGTGAATATGTGCGTGTGTGTGTGTGTGTGAATATGTGTGTGTGTGTGAATATATGTGTGTGTGTGTGAATATGTGTGTGTGTGTGTGTGAATATGTGTGTGTGTGTGTGTGAATATGTGTGTGTGTGTGTGTGTGAATATGTGTGTGTGTGTGTGTGTGTGTGTGAATATGTGTGTGTGTGTGTGTGTGTGTGAATGCGTGCGCGTGTGTGTGTGAATGCGTGTGTATGAATGCGTGTGTGTGTGTGTGTGAATGCGTGTGTGTGTGTGAATGCATGTGTGTGGGTGTGAATGCATGTGTGTGGGTGTGAATGCATGTGTGTGGGTGTGAATGCATGTGTGTGTGTGAATGCATGTGTGTGTGTGAATGCATGTGTGTGTGTGAATGCGTGCGTGTGTGTGAATGCATGCGTGTGTGTGTGAATGCGTGTGTGTGTGAATGCGTGTGTGTGTGAATGCGTGTGTGTGTGAGTGCGTGTGTGAATGCGTGTAAATGCGTGTGTGTATGTGTGTGAATGCAAGTGTGTGTGCGTGTGTGAATGCATGTGTGTGTGTGTGAATGCGTGTGTGTGAATGTGTGTGTGTGAATGCGTGTGTGTGAATGCGTGTGTGTGTGAACGCATGTATGTGTGAATGCGTGTGTGTGTGTGAATGCGTGTGTGTGTGTGAATGCGTGTGTGTGTGTGTGTGAATGCGTGTGTGTGTGTGTGAATGCGTGTGTGTGTGAATGCGTGTGTGTGTGAGAATGCATGTGTGTGTGTAAATGCATGTGTGTGTGTGAATGCATGTGTGTGTGTGTGTAAATGCATGTGTGTGTGAATGCGCGTGTGTGTGTGTGTGAATGCGTGTGTGTGTGAATGCGTGTGTGTTAATGTGTGTGCGTGCGTGAATGCATGTGTGCGAATGCGTGCATGTGAATGCAAGTGTGTGTGAATGCATGCGTGTGTGTGTGAATGCATGTGTGTGTGTGTGTGTGAATGCATGTGTGTGAATGCATGTGTATGGTGTGGGTGAATGCATGTGTGTGTGTGAATGTGTGCATGTGTGTGTGAATGTATGTGTGTGAATGCATGTGTGTGTGTGTGAATGCATGTGTGTGTGTGAGAATGCATGTGTGTGTGAATGCGTATGTGTGTGTGTGAATGCGTGCGTGTGTGTGTGTGAATGCGTGTGTGTGTGCGTGAATGCATGTGTGTGTGTGAATTTGTGTGTGTGAATTTGTGTGTGTGTGTGAATGCATGCGTGTGTGTGAGTGAATGCATGTGTGTGTGTGAATTTGTGTGTGTGAATTTGTGTGTGTGTGTGAATGCATTTGTGTGTGTGAATGCGCGCGTGTGTGTGTGTGTGAAGGTATGTGTGTGTGAATGCGCGCGTGTGTGTGTATGCATATGTGTGTATGCATGTCTGTGTGTGTGTGAATGCATGTGTGTGTGTGAATGCGTGTGTGTGTGTGTGTGAATGCGTGTGTGTGTGTGTGAATGCGTGTGTGTGTGTGTGAATGCGTGTGTGTGTGTGTGAATGCGTGCGTGTGTGTGTGAATGCGTGCGTGTGTGTGAATGCGTGCGTGTGTGTGTGAATGCATGCGTGTGTGTGAATGCAGGTGTGTGAATGCAGGTGTGTGCGTGTGTGAATGCATGTGTGTGTGTGAATGCATTTGTGTGTGTGAATGCGTGTGTGTTTGTGTGAAGGTGTGTGTATGAATGCGTGTGAGTGTGTGTGTGTATGCATGTCTGTGTGTGTGAATGCATGTGTGTGTGTGAATGCATGTGTGTGTGTGTGAATGCGTGTGTGTGTGAATGTGTGTGTGTGTGCGTGAATGCATGTGTGCGAATGCGTGCATGTGAATGCATGCGTGTGTGTGTGTGAATGCATGTGTGTGTGAATGCATGTGTGCGTGTGTGAATGCATGTGTGTATGCATGTGTGTGTATGAATGTGTGTGCATGTGTGAATGTGTGTGTATGTATGAATGTGTGTGTGTGAATGCGTGCGCATGTGTGTGTGAATTCATGCCTGTGTGTGCGTTTGAATGCATGTGTGTGTGTGTGTGAATGCATGTGTGTGTGTGAATGCCTGTGTGTGAATTCGTGTGTGTGTGAACGCATGTGTGTGTGTGTGAATGCATGTGTGTGTGTTTATGCATGTGTGTGTGTTTATGCATGTGTGTGTGTGAATGCACTTGTGTGTGTGTGAATGCATGTGTGTGTGTGTGAATGCATGTGTGTGTGTGTAAATGCATGTGTGTGTGTCAATGCATGTGTGTGTGTGTGAATGCATGTGTGTGTGAATGCATGTGTGTGTGTGAATGCATGTGTGTGTGTGAATGCATGTGTGTGTGAATGCATGTGTGTGTGTGAATGCATGTGTGTGTGAATGCATGTGTGTGTGAATGCATGTGTGTGTGTGAATGCATGTGTGTGTGTGAATGCATGTGTGTGTGTGAAAGCATGTATGTGTGAATGCGTGTGTGTGAATGCGTGTGTGTGAATGCGTGTGTGTTAATGTGTGTGTGTGCGTGAATGCATGTGTGTGCGAATGCATGTGTGTGTGTGTCAATGCATGTGTGTGTGAATGTATGTGTGTGTGTGAATGCATGTGTGTGTGAATGCATGTGTGTGTGTAAATGCATGTGTGTGTGTGTGAATGCATGTGTGTGTGTGTGAATGCATGTGTGTGTGTGAATGCGTGTGTGTGAATGCATGTATGTGTGTGTGAATGCATGTATGTGTGTGTGAACGCATGTATGTGTGAATGCGTGTGTGTGTTAATGTGTGTGCGTGCGTGAATGCGTGCATGTGAATGCAAGTGTGTGTGAATGCATGCGTGTGAATGCATGTGTGTGCGTGTGTGAATGCATGTGTGTAAGCATGTGTGTGTGTATGAATGTGTGTGCATGTGTGAATGTGTGTGCATGTATGAATGTGTGTGTGTGAATGCGTACACATGTGTGTGTGAATGCATGTGTATGTGTGTGTGAATGCATGTGTGTGTGTGTGTGAATGCATGTGTGTGTGTGTGTGTGTGTGTGTGAGAATGCATGTGTGTGTGTGAATCCGTGTGTGTGTGAATGCGTGTGTGTGAATTCGTGCGTGTGTGTGAATGCATGTGTGAATGCATGTGTGTGTGTGTGAATGCATGCCTGTGTGTGCGTGTGAATGCATGTGTGTGCGCGTGTGTGAATGCATGTGTGTGCGTGTGTGTGAATGCATGTGTGTATGCATGTGTGTGAATGCATGTGTGTATGCATGTGTGTGTATGAATGTGTGTGCATGTGTGTGTGTGAATGCGTGCGCATGTGTGTGTGAATTCATGCCTGTGTGTGTGTGAATTCATGCCTGTGTGTGTGTGAATGCATGCCTGTGTGTGCGTTTGAATGCATGTGTGTGTGTGAATGCGTGTGTTTGTGAATGCCTGTGTGTGAATTCGTGCGTGTGTGTGAACGCATGTGTGTGTGTGAATGCATGTGTGTGTGTGTGAATGCATGTGAGTGTGCGAATGCACCTGTGTTTGTGTGAATGCATGTGTGTGCGTGTGGGTGAATGCATGCGTGTGTGTGAATGCATGTGTGTGCGTGTGGGTGAATGCGTGTGTGTGTGAATGCATGTGTGTGTGAATGCATGTGTGTGTGTAAATGCATGTGTGTGTGTCAATGCATGTGTGTGTGTCAATGCATGTGTGTGTGTCAATGCATGTGTGTGTGTGTCAATGCATGTGTGTGTGTCAATGCATGTGTGTGTGTGAACGCATGTGTGTGTGTGAACGCATGTGTGTGTGTGAACGCATGTGTGTGTGTGAACGCATGTGTGTGTGAATGCATGTGTGTGTGTGAATGCATGTGTGTGTGTGAATGCGTGTGTGTGAATGCATGTATGTGAGTGTGAATGCATGTATGTGTGAATGCGTGTGTGTGTGAATGCGTGTGTTTGTGTTAATGTGTGTGCGTGCGTGAATGCATGTGTGTGAATGCATGTGTGTGTCAATGCATGTGTGTGTGAATGCATGTGTGTGTGAATGCATGTGTGTGTGTGAACGCGTGTGTGTGTGAACGCGTGTGTGTGTGAACGCATGTGTGTGTGAATGCATGTGTGTGTGTGAATGCATGTGTGTGTGTGTAAATGCATGTGTGTGTGTGTGTGAATGCATGTGTGTGTGTGAATGCGTGTGTGTGTGAATGCATGTATGTGTGTGTGAATGCATGTATGTGTGTGTGAACGCATGTGTGTGTGAACGCATGTGTGTGTGAATGCGTGTGTGTGAATGCGTGTGTGTGAATGTGTGTGTGTGTTAATGCATGTGTGCGAATGCGGGCATGTGAATGCAAGTGTGTGTGAATGCATGCGTGTGCGTGTGAATGCATGTGTGTGTGTGAATGCATGTGTGTGAATGCGTACACATGTGTGTGTGAATGCATGCCTGTGTGTGTGAATGCATGTGTGTGTGTGTGTGTGTGTGAATGCATGTGTGTGTGTGTGTGAATGCATGTGTGTGTGTGAATCCCTGTGTGTGTGAATGCGTGTGTGTGAATTTGTGCGTGTGTGAATGCATGTGTGAATGCCTGTGTGTGAATTTGTGCGTGTGTGTGAACGCATGTGTGTGTGTGAATGTATGTGTGTGTGAATGCATGTGTGTGTGTGAATGCATGTGTGTGTGTGTGAATGCATGTGTGTGTGTGTGAATGCATGTGAGCGTGCGAATGCACCTGTGTGCTTGTGTGAATGCATGTGTGTGAATGCATTTGTGTGCGTGTGGGTGAATGCATGCGTGTGTGTGAATGCGTGTGTGTGAATGCGTGTGTGTGTGTGAATGTGTGTGTGTGTGAATGCATGTGTGTGAATGCGTGTGTGTGAATGTGTGTGTGTGTGTTAATGTGTGTGCGTGCGTGAATGCATGTGTGCGAATGCGGGCATGTGAATGCAAGTGTGTGTGAATGCATGCGTGTGTGTGTGAATGCATGTGTGTGAATGCGTACACATGTGTGTGTGAATGCATGCCTGTGTGTGTGAATGCATGTGTGTGTGTGTGTGTGTGTGTGAATGCATGTGTGTGTGTGTGTGAATGCATGTGTGTGTGTGAATCCCTGTGTGTGTGAATGCGTGTGTGTGAATTTGTGCGTGTGTGAATGCATGTGTGAATGCCTGTGTGTGAATTTGTGCGTGTGTGTGAACGCATGTGTGTGTGTGAATGTATGTGTGTGTGAATGCATGTGTGTGTGTGAATGCATGTGTGTGTGTGTGAATGCATGTGTGTGTGTGAATGCATGTGAGCGTGCGAATGCACCTGTGTGCTTGTGTGAATGCATGTGTGTGAATGCATTTGTGTGCGTGTGGGTGAATGCATGCGTGTGTGTGAATGTGTGTGTGTGTCTGAATGCATGTGTGTGAATGCGTGTGTGTGAATGCGTGTGTGTGTGTAAATGCATGTGTGTGTGTCAATGCATGTGTGTGTGTGTGAATGCATGCATGTGTGCGTGTGAATGCATGTGTGTGTGAATGCGTGTGTGTGTGATTGCATGTGTGTGTGAATGCCTGTGTGTGAATTCGTGCGTGTGTGTGAACGCATGTGTGTGTGTTTATGCATGTGTGTGTGTGAATGCACTTGTGTGTGTGTGTGAATGCATGTGTGTGTGTGTGTGAATGCATGTGAGTGTGCGAATGCACCTGTGTTTGTGTGAATTCATGCATGTGTGTGTGAATGCATGTGTGTGAATGCATGTGTGTGCGTGTGGGTGAATGCGCGCGTGTGTGTGAATGCGTGTGTGTGTGAGTGCATGTGTGTGTGAATGCATGTGTGTGTGTGTCAATGCATGTGTGTGTGTGAATGCATGTGTGTGTGTGAATGCATGTGTGTGTGTGAATGCATGTGTGTATGTAAATGCATGTGTGTGTGTCAATGCATGTGTGTGTGTGTGAATGCATGTGTGTGTGAATGCATGTGTGTGTGTGAATGCATGTATGTGTGTGTGAACGCATGTATGTGTGGATGCGTGTGTGTGAATGCGTCTGTGTGTTAATGTGTGTGCCTGCGTGAATGCATGTGTGCGAATGCGTGCATGTGAATGCAAGTGTGTGTGAATGCCTGCGTGTGTGCATGTGAGTGCGTGTGTGAATGCATGTGTGTAAGCATGTGTGTGTGTATGAATGTGTGTGCATGTGTGAATGTGTGTGCATGTATGAATGTGTGTGTGTGAATGCGTACACATGTGTGTGTGAATGCATGTGTGTGTGTGTGTGAATGCATGTGTGTATGAATGTGTGCGCGTGTGTGAATGCGCGTGTGTGTGAATGCGTGTGTGTGTGATTGCGTGTGTGTGAGTGCGTGTGTGTATGTGTGAATGTGTGTGTGTGTCAATGCATGTGTGTGTGTGTGAATGCATGTGTGTGTGAATGCCTGTGTGTGTGTGGATGCATGTGTGTGTGAATGCATGCATGTGTGTGTGAACACGTGTGTGTGAACGCATGTGTGTGAACGCATGTGTGTGTGAACGCATGTGTGTGTGTGAATGCATGTGTGTGTGTGAATGCATGTGTGTGTGTGAATGTGTGTGTGTGCGTGAATGCATGTGTGCGAATGCGTGCATGTGAATGCATGTGTGTGTGAATGCATGTGTGTGTGTGAATGCATGTGTGTGCGTGTGTGAATGCATGTGTGTATGCATGTGTGTGTATGAATGTGTGTGCATGTGTGAATGTGTGTGTGTGAATGCGTGCGCATGTGTGTGTGAATGCATGCCTGTGTGTGTGTGTGTGTGTGAATGCATGTGTGTGTGTGAATGCATGTGTGTGTGTGAATGCATGTGTGTGTGAATCCGTGTGTGTGTGTGAATGTGTGTGTGTGAATGTGTGTGTGTGAATGCGTGTGTGTGAATTTGTGCGTGTGTGTGTGAATGCATGTGTGTGTGAACGCATGTGTGTGTGAGTGAATGCATGTGAGTGTGCGAATGCACCTGTGTGTTTGTGTGAATGTATTCATGTGTGGGTGAATGCATGTGTGTGCGTGAATGCATGCGTGTGTGTGAATGCATGCGTGTGTGTGAATGCGTGTGTGTGTGTGAATGTGTGTGTGTGTCAATGCATGTGTGTGTGAATGCATGTGTGTGTGAATGCACGTGTGTGTGAATGCATGTGTGTGTAAATGCATGTGTGTGTCAATGCATGTATGCGTGTGTGAATGCATATGTGTGTGTGTAAATGCATGTGTGTGTCAATGCATGTGTTTGTGTGTGTGAATGCATGTGTGTGAATGCGTGTGTGTGTGAATGCGTGTGTGTGTGTGAATGCGTGTGTGTGTGTGAATGCGTGTGTGTGTGTGAATGCGTGTGTGTGTGTGAATGCGTGTGTGTGTGTGAATGCGTATGTGTGTGTGAATGCATGTGTGTGTTAAAATGCGTGTGTGTGAATGCATTGTGTGTGTTAAAATGCATGTGTGTGTCAATGCATGTGTGTGTGTCAATGCATGTGTGTGTGTGTGAATGCATGTGTGTGTGTGTGAATGCATGTGTGTGTGTAAATGCATGTGTGTGTGTAAATGCATGTGTGTGTGTGAATGCGTGTGTGTGTGTGAATGTGTGTGTGTCAATGCGTGTGTGTGTGTGTGAATGAATGTGTGTGTGAATGCATGTGTGTGTGAACGCATGGGTGTGTGAATGCATGTATGTGTGTGAACGCATGTGTGTGTGAATGCATGTGTGTGTGTGAATGCATGTGTGTGAATTCATGTGTGTGTGTGTGAATGCGTGTGTGTGTGAACGCATGTGTGTGTGTGTGAATGCATGTGTGTGTGTGTGAATGCATGTGTGTGTGTGTGAATGCATGTGAGTGTGCGATTGCACCTGTGTGTTTGTGTGAATGTATGCGTGTGTGTGAATGCGTGTGTGTGTGTGTCAATGCATGTGTGTGTGTGTATGAATGTGTGCGCGTGTGTGAATGCGCGTGTGTGTGAATGCGTGTGTGTGTGATTGCGTGTGTGTGAGTGCGTGTGTGTGTGTGTGAATGTGTGTGTGTCAATACATGTGTGTGTGTGTGTGAATGTGTGTGTGTGAATGCCTGTGTGTGTGTGAATGCATGTGTGTGTGAATGCATGCATGTGTGTGTGAACACGTGTGTGTGAACGCATGTGTGTGAACGCATGTGTGTGTGAATGCATGTGTGTGTGTGAATGCATGTGTGTGTGAATGCGTGTGTGTGTATGTGTGTGTGTGCGTGAATGCATGTGTGCGAATGCGTGCATGTGAATGCATGTGTGTGTGTGAATGCATGTGTGTGTGTGAATGCATGTGTGTGCGTGTGTGAATGCATGTGTGTATGCATGTGTGTGTATGAATGTGTGTGCATGTGTGAATGTGTGTGTGTGAATGCGTGCGCATGTGTGTGTGAATGCATGCCTGTGTGTGTGTGTGTGTGTGTGTGAATGCATGTGTGTGTGTGAATGCATGTGTGTGTGTGAATGCATGTGTGTGTGTGAATCCGTGTGTGTGAATTTGTGCGTGTGTGTGTGAATGCATGTGTGTGTGAACGCATGTGTGTGTGTGTGAATGCATGTGAGTGTGTGTGAATGCATGTGAGTGTGCGAATGCACCTGTGTGTTTGTGTGAACGTATTCATGTGTGGGTGAATGCATGTGTGTGCGTGAATGCATGTGTGTGTGTGAATGCATGCGTGTGTGTGAATGCATGTGTGTGTGAATGCATGTGTGTGTGAATGTGTGTGCATGTATGAATGTGTGTGTGAATGCGTACACATGTGTGTGTGAATGCATGTGTGTGTGTGTGAATGCATGTGTGTATGAATGTGTGCGCGTGTGTGAATGCGCGTGTGTGTGAATGCGTGTGTGTGTGATTGCGTGTGTGTGAGTGCGTGTGTGTATGTGTGAATGTGTGTGTGTGTCAATGCATGTGTGTGTGTGTGAATGCATGTGTGTGTGAATGCCTGTGTGTGTGTGGATGCATGTGTGTGTGAATGCATGCATGTGTGTGTGAATGCATGTGTGTGAACGCATGTGTGTGTGAACGCATGTGTGTGTGTGAATGCATGTGTGTGTGTGAATGCGTGTGTGTGTGTGAATGTGTGTGTGTGCGTGAATGCATGTGTGCGAATGCGTGCATGTGAATGCATGTGTGTGTGAATGCATGTGTGTGTGTGAATGCATGTGTGTGCGTGTGTGAATGCATGTGTGTATGCATGTGTGTGTATGAATGTGTGTGCATGTGTGAATGTGTGTGTGTGAATGCGTGCGCATGTGTGTGTGAATGCATGCCTGTGTGTGTGTGTGTGTGTGTGTGAATGCATGTGTGTGTGTGAATGCATGTGTGTGTGTGAATGCATGTGTGTGTGAATCCGTGTGTGTGTGTGAATGTGTGTGTGTGAATGCGTGTGTGTGAATTTGTGCGTGTGTGTGTGAATGCATGTGTGTGTGAACGCATGTGTGTGTGTGTGAATGCATGTGAGTGTGCGAATGCACCTGTGTGTTTGTGTGAATGTATTCATGTGTGGGTGAATGCATGTGTGTGCGTGAATGCATGCGTGTGTGTGAATGCATGCGTGTGTGTGAATGCGTGTGTGTGTGTGAATGTGTGTGTGTGTCAATGCATGTGTGTGTGAATGCATGTGTGTGTGAATGCACGTGTGTGTGAATGCATGTGTGTGTAAATGCATGTGTGTGTCAATGCATGTATGCGTGTGTGAATGCATATGTGTGTGTGTAAATGCATGTGTGTGTCAATGCATGTGTTTGTGTGTGTGAATGCATGTGTGTGAATGCGTGTGTGTGTGTGAATGCGTGTGTGTGTGTGAATGCGTGTGTGTGTGTGAATGCGTGTGTGTGTGTGAATGCGTGTGTGTGTGTGAATGCGTGTGTGTGTGTGAATGCGTGTGTGTGTGTGAATGCATGTGTGTGTGTGAATGCGTATGTGTGTGTGAATGCATGTGTGTGTTAAAATGCGTGTGTGTGAATGCATTGTGTGTGTTAAAATGCATGTGTGTGTGTGAATGCATGTGTGTGTGTCAATGCATGTGTGTGTGTGTGAATGCATGTGTGTGTGAATGCATGTGTGTGTGTAAATGCATGTGTGTGTGTAAATGCATGTGTGTGTGTGAATGCGTGTGTGTGTGTGAATGTGTGTGTGCCAATGCGTGTGTGTGTGTGTGAATGCATGTGTGTGTGAACGCATGGGTGTGTGAATGCATGTATGTGTGTGAACGCATGTGTGTGTGAATGCATGTGTGTGTGTGAATGCATGTGTGTGAATTCATGTGTGTGTGTGTGAATGCGTGTGTGTGTGAACGCATGTGTGTGTGTGTGAATGCATGTGTGTGTGTGTGAATGCATGTGTGTGTGTGTGAATGCATGTGAGTGTGCGATTGCACCTGTGTGTTTGTGTGAATGTATGCGTGTGTGTGAATGCGTGTGTGTGTGTGTCAATGCATGTGTGTGTGTGAATGCATGTGTGTGTGTGAATGCATGTGTGTGTATGAATGTGTGCGCGTGTGTGAATGCGTGTGTGTGTGATTGCGTGTGTGTGAGTGTGTGTGAATGTGTGTGTGTGAATGCCTGTGTGTGTGTGAATGCATGTGTGTGTGAATGCATGCATGTGTGTGTGAACACGTGTGTGTGAACGCATGTGTGTGTGAACGCATGTGTGTGAACGCATGTGTGTGTGAATGCATGTGTGTGTGTGAATGCATGTGTGTGTGAATGCGTGTGTGTGTGTGAATGTGTGTGTGTGCGTGAATGCATGTGTGCGAATGCGTGCATGTGAATGCATGTGTGTGTGTGAATGCATGTGTGTGTGTGAATGCATGTGTGTGCGTGTGTGAATGCATGTGTGTATGCATGTGTGTGTATGAATGTGTGTGCATGTGTGAATGTGTGTGTGTGAATGCGTGCGCATGTGTGTGTGAATGCATCCCTGTGTGTGTGTGTGTGTGTGTGTGTGAATGCATGTGTGTGTGTGAATGCATGTGTGTGTGTGAATGCATGTGTGTGTGTGAATGCATGTGTGTGTGTGAATCCGTGTGTGTGAATTTGTGCGTGTGTGTGTGAATGCATGTGTGTGTGTGTGAATGCATGTGAGTGTGTGTGAATGCATGTGAGTGTGCGAATGCACCTGTGTGTTTGTGTGAACGTATTCATGTGTGGGTGAATGCATGTGTGTGCGTGAATGCATGTGTGTGTGTGAATGCATGCGTGTGTGTGAATGCATGTGTGTGTGAATGCATGTGTGTGTGAATGTGTGTGTGTGTCAATGCATGTGTGTGTGAATGCATGTGTGTGTGAATGCACGTGTGTGAATGCATGTGTGTGTAAATGCATGTGTGTGTAAATGCATGTGTGTGTGTCAATGCATGTATGTGTGTGTGAATGCATATGTGTGTGTGTAAATGCATGTGTGTGTCAATGCATGTGTTTGTGTGTGAATGTGTGTGTGAATGTGTGTGTGAATGCGTGTGTGTGTGTGAATGCGTGTGTGTGTGTGAATGCGTGTGTGTGTGTGTGAATGCGTATGTGTGTGTGAATGCATGTGTGTTAAAATGCGTGTGTGTGAATGCATTGTGTGTTAAAATGCATGTGTGTGTGTCAATGCATGTGTGTGTGTGAATGCATGTGTGTGTGTAAATGCATGTGTGTGTGTGTCAATGCATGTGCGTGTGTGTCAATGCATGTGCGTGTGTGTCAATGCATGTGTGTGTGTGTGAATGCATGTGTGTGTGAATGCATGTGTGTGTGTAAATGCATGTGTGTGTGTCAATGCATGTGTGTGTGTGAATGTGTGTGTCAATGCGTGTGTGTGTGTGAATGAATGTGTGTGTGAATGCATGTATGTGTGAACGCATGTGTGTGTGAATGCATGTATGTGTGTGAACGCATGTGTGTGTGAATGCATGTATGTGTGTGAACGCATGTGTGTGTGAATGCATGTGTGTGTGTGAATGCATGTGTGTGTGTGTAAATGCATGCGTGTGTGTGTGAATTCATGTGTGTGTGTGTGTGAATGCGTGTGTGTGTGAACGCATGTGTGTGTGTGTGAATGCATGTGTGTGTGTGTGAATGCATGTGTGTGTGTGTGAATGCATGTGAGTGTGCGATTGCACCTGTGTGTTTGTGTGAATGTATGCGTGTGTGTGAATGCGTGTGTGTGTGTGAATGCGTGTGTGTGTGTGTCAATGCGCGTGTGTGTGTGTGAATGCGTGTGTGTGTGTGTCAATGCATGTGTGTGTGTGTCAATGCATGTGTGTGTGTGTAAATGCATGTGTGTGTGTCAATGCATGTGTGTGTGTGTGAATGCATGTGTGTGTGTAAATGCATGTGTGTGTGAATGCATGTGTGTGTGTGAATGCATGTGTGTGTGTCAATGCATGTGTGTGTGAGTAAATGCATGTGTGTGTGTGAATGCATGTGTGTGTGTGAATGCATGGGTGTGTGTGAATGCGTGTGTGTGAATGCATGTATGTGTGTGTGAACGCGTGTGTGTGAATGCATGTATGTGTGTGTGAACGCGTGTGTGTGAATGCATGTATGTGTGTGTGAACGCATGTATGTGTGAATGTGTGTGTGTGAGAACGCATGTGTGTGTGAATGCATGTGTGTGTGTGTGAATGCATGTGTGTGTGAATGCATGTGTGTGTGTGTGAATGCATGTGTGTGAATGCATGTATGTGTGTGTGAATGTGTGTGTGTGTGAATGCGTGTGTGTGTGAATGCGTGTGTGTGTGAATGCGTGTGTGTGTGTGAATGTGTGTGTGTGAATGTGTGTGTGTGAATTCATGCGTGTGTGTGAACGCATGTGTATGTGTGTGAATGCATGTATGTGTGTGTGAATGCATGTATGTGTGTGTGAATGCATGTGAGTGTGCGAATGCACCTGTGTGAATGTATGCATGTGTGTGTGAATGCATGTGTGTGCGTGTGGGTGAATGCATGCGTGTGTGAATGCATGTGTGTGCGTGTGGGTGAATGCATGCGTGTGTGAATGCATGTGTGTGAGTGTGTGTGAATGCATGTGAGTGTGTGAATGCATGTGAGTGTGTGAATGCGTGTGTGTGTGAATGCGTGTGTGTGTGAATGCATGTATGTGTGTGTGTACGCATGTGTGTGTGAATGCGTGTGTGTGTGTGAATGTGTGTGTGAATGCATGTGTGTGTGTGAATGCATGTGAGTGTGCGAATGCACCTGTGTGTTTGTGTGAATGTATGCATGTGTGTGTGAATGCATGTGTGTGCGTGTGGGTGAATGCATGCGTGTGTGTGAATGCATGTGTGTGTGTGAATGCATGCGTGTGTGTGTGAATGCGTGTGTGTGTGAATGCCTGTGTGTGTGTGGATGCATGTGTGTGTGAATGCATGCATGTGTGTGTGAACACGTGTGTGTGAACACGTGTGTGTGAACGCATGTGTGTGTGAACGCATGTGTGTGTGAACGCATGTGTGTGTGAACGCATGTGCGTGTGAACGCATGTGTGTGTGAATGCGTGTGTGTGTGTGAATGTGTGTGTGCGTGAATGCGTGTGTGCGAATGCGTGCATGTGAATGCATGTGTGTGTGTGAATGCATGTGTGTGTGTGAATGCATGTGTGTGCGTGTGTGAATGCATGTGTGTGTATGAATGTGTGTGCATGTGTGAATGTGTGTGTGTGAATGCGTGCGCATGTGTGTGTGAATGCATGCCTGTGTGTGAATGCATGTGTGTGTGTGAATGCATGTGTGTGTGTGAATGCATGTGTGTGTGTGAATGCATGTGTGTGTGTGAATCCGTGTGTGTGTGTGTGAATGTGTGTGTGTGAATGCGTGTGTGTGAATTTGTGCGTGTGTGTGTGAATGCGTGTGTGTGAATTTGTGCGTGTGTGTGTGAATGCATGTGTTTGTGAACGCATGTGTGTGTGTGTGAATGCATGTGAGTGTGTGTGAATGCATGTGAGTGTGCGAATGCACCTGTGTGTTTGTGTGAATGTATTCATGTGTGCGTGAATGCATGTGTGTGCGTGAATGCATGTGTGTGTGTGAATGCATGCATGTGTGTGTGAATGCATGTGTGTGTGAATGCGTGTGTGTGTGTGAATGTGTGTGTGTGTCAATGCATGTGTGTGTGAATGCATGTGTGTGTGAATGCACGTGTGTGTGAATGCATGTGTGTGTAAATGCATGTGTGTGTGTCAATGCATGTATGTGTGTGAATGCATATGTGTGTGTGTAAATGCATGTGTGTGTCAATGCATGTGTTTGTGTGTGAATGTGTGTGTGAATGCATGTGTGTGAATGCGTGTGTGTGTGAATGCGTGTGTGTGTGAATGCGTGTGTGTGTGTGAATGCGTATGTGTGTGTGAATGCATGTGTGTGTTAAAATGCGTGTGTGTGAATGCATTGTGTGTGTTAAAATGCATGTGTGTGTCAATGCATGTGTGTGTGTGAATGCATGTGTGTGTGTAAATGGATGTGTGTGTGTGTCAATGCATGTGTGTGTGTGTGAATGCATGTGTGTGTGTGTGTGAATGCATGTGTGTGTGAATGCATGTGTGTGTGAATGCATGTGTGTGTGTAAATGCATGTGTGTGTGTAAATGCATGTGTGTGTGTGTGTCAATTCGTGTGTGTGTGTGTGAATGAATGTGTGTGTGAATGCATGTATGTGTGAACGCATGTGTGTGTGAATGCATGTATGTGTGTGAACGCATGTGTGTGTGAATGCATGTGTGTGTGTGAATGCATGTGTGTGTGTGTGTAAATGCATGCGTGTGTGTGTGAATTCATGTGTGTGTGTGTGAATGCGTGTGTGTGTGAACGCATGTGTGTGTGTGTGAATGCATGTGTGTGTGTGTGAATGCATGTGTGTGTGTGTGAATGCATGTGAGTGTGCGATTGCACCTGTGTGTTTGTGTGAATGTATGCGTGTGTGTGAATGCGTGTGTGTGTGTGAATGCGTGTGTGTGTGTCAATGCATGTGTGTGTGTGAATGCATGTGTGTGTATGAATGTGTGCGCGTGTGTGAATGCGTGTGTGTGTGATTGCGTGTGTGTGAGTGCGTGTGTGTGTGTGTGAATGTGTGTGTGTGAGTGCGTGTGTGTGTGTGTGAATGTGTGTGTGTGAGTGTGTGTGTGTGTGTGTGAATGTGTGTGTGTCAATGCATGTGTGTGTGTGTCAATGTGTGTGTGTGAATGCATGTGTGTGTGAATGCCTGTGTGTGTGTGGATGCATGTGTGTGTGAATGCATGCATGTGTGTGTGAACACGTGTGTGTGAACGCATGTGTGTGTGAATGCATGTGTGTGTGTGAATGCATGTGTGTGTGAATGCGTGTGTGTGCGTGAATGCATGTGTGCGAATGCGTGCATGTGAATGCATGTGTGTGTGTGAATGCATGTGTGTGTGTGAATGCATGTGTGTGCGTGTGTGAATGCATGTGTGTATGCATGTGTGTGTATGAATGTGTGTGCATGTGTGAATGTGTGTGTGTGAATGCGTGCGCATGTGTGTGAATGCATGCCTGTGTGTGTGTGTGTGTGTGAATGCATGTGTGTGTGTGAATGCATGTGTGTGTGTGAATGCATGTGTGTGTGTGAATGCATGTGTGTGTGAATCCGTGTGTGTGTGTGAATGTGTGTGTGTGAATGCGTGTGTGTGAATTTGTGCGTGTGTGTGTGAATGCATGTGTGTGTGAACGCATGTGTGTGTGTGTATGAATGCATGTGAGTGTGCGAATGCACCTGTGTGTTTGTGTGAATGTATTCATGTGTGGGTGAATGCATGTGTGTGCGTGAATGCATGTGTGTGTGTGAATGCATGTGTGTGTGAATGCGTGTGTGTGTGTGAATGTGTGTGTGTGTCAATGCATGTGTGTGTGAATGCATGTGTGTGTGAATGCACGTGTGTGTGAATGCATGTGTGTGTAAATGCATGTGTGTGTGTCAATGCATGTATGTGTGTGTGAATGCATATGTGTGTGTGTAAATGCATGTGTGTGTCAATGCATGTGTTTGTGTGTGAATGTGTGTGTGAATGCGTGTGTGTGTGAATGCGTGTGTGTGTGTGAATGCGTGTGTGTGTGAATGCGTGTGTGTGTGTGAATGCGTATGTGTGTGTGAATGCATGTGTGTGTTAAAATGCATGTGTGTGAATGCATTGTGTGTGTTAAAATGCATGTGTGTGTCAATGCATGTGTGTGTGTGAATGCATGTGTGTGTGTAAATGCATGTGTGTGTGTGTCAATGCATGTGTGTGTGTGTCAATGCATGTGTGTGTGAATGCATGTGTGTGTGAATGCATGTATGTGTGTGTGTACGCATGTGTGTGTGAATGCGTGTGTGTGTGTGAATGTGTGTGTGAATGCATGTGTGTGTGTGAATGCATGTGAGTGTGCGAATGCACCTGTGTGTTTGTGTGAATGTATGCATGTGTGTGTGAATGCATGTGTGTGCGTGTGGGTGAATGCATGCGTGTGTGTGAATGCATGTGTGTGTGTGAATGCATGCGTGTGTGTGTGAATGCGTGTGTGTGTGAATGCCTGTGTGTGTGTGGATGCATGTGTGTGTGAATGCATGCATGTGTGTGTGAACACGTGTGTGTGAACACGTGTGTGTGAACGCATGTGTGTGTGAACGCATGTGTGTGTGAACGCATGTGTGTGTGAACGCATGTGCGTGTGAACGCATGTGTGTGTGAATGCGTGTGTGTGTGTGAATGTGTGTGTGCGTGAATGCGTGTGTGCGAATGCGTGCATGTGAATGCATGTGTGTGTGTGAATGCATGTGTGTGTGTGAATGCATGTGTGTGCGTGTGTGAATGCATGTGTGTGTATGAATGTGTGTGCATGTGTGAATGTGTGTGTGTGAATGCGTGCGCATGTGTGTGTGAATGCATGCCTGTGTGTGAATGCATGTGTGTGTGTGAATGCATGTGTGTGTGTGAATGCATGTGTGTGTGTGAATGCATGTGTGTGTGTGAATCCGTGTGTGTGTGTGTGAATGTGTGTGTGTGAATGCGTGTGTGTGAATTTGTGCGTGTGTGTGTGAATGCGTGTGTGTGAATTTGTGCGTGTGTGTGTGAATGCATGTGTTTGTGAACGCATGTGTGTGTGTGTGAATGCATGTGAGTGTGTGTGAATGCATGTGAGTGTGCGAATGCACCTGTGTGTTTGTGTGAATGTATTCATGTGTGCGTGAATGCATGTGTGTGCGTGAATGCATGTGTGTGTGTGAATGCATGCATGTGTGTGTGAATGCATGTGTGTGTGAATGCGTGTGTGTGTGTGAATGTGTGTGTGTGTCAATGCATGTGTGTGTGAATGCATGTGTGTGTGAATGCACGTGTGTGTGAATGCATGTGTGTGTAAATGCATGTGTGTGTGTCAATGCATGTATGTGTGTGAATGCATATGTGTGTGTGTAAATGCATGTGTGTGTCAATGCATGTGTTTGTGTGTGAATGTGTGTGTGAATGCATGTGTGTGAATGCGTGTGTGTGTGAATGCGTGTGTGTGTGAATGCGTGTGTGTGTGTGAATGCGTATGTGTGTGTGAATGCATGTGTGTGTTAAAATGCGTGTGTGTGAATGCATTGTGTGTGTTAAAATGCATGTGTGTGTCAATGCATGTGTGTGTGTGAATGCATGTGTGTGTGTAAATGGATGTGTGTGTGTGTCAATGCATGTGTGTGTGTGTGAATGCATGTGTGTGTGTGTGTGAATGCATGTGTGTGTGAATGCATGTGTGTGTGAATGCATGTGTGTGTGTAAATGCATGTGTGTGTGTAAATGCATGTGTGTGTGTGTGTCAATTCGTGTGTGTGTGTGTGAATGAATGTGTGTGTGAATGCATGTATGTGTGAACGCATGTGTGTGTGAATGCATGTATGTGTGTGAACGCATGTGTGTGTGAATGCATGTGTGTGTGTGAATGCATGTGTGTGTGTGTGTAAATGCATGCGTGTGTGTGTGAATTCATGTGTGTGTGTGTGAATGCGTGTGTGTGTGAACGCATGTGTGTGTGTGTGAATGCATGTGTGTGTGTGTGAATGCATGTGTGTGTGTGTGAATGCATGTGAGTGTGCGATTGCACCTGTGTGTTTGTGTGAATGTATGCGTGTGTGTGAATGCGTGTGTGTGTGTGAATGCGTGTGTGTGTGTCAATGCATGTGTGTGTGTGAATGCATGTGTGTGTATGAATGTGTGCGCGTGTGTGAATGCGTGTGTGTGTGATTGCGTGTGTGTGAGTGCGTGTGTGTGTGTGTGAATGTGTGTGTGTGAGTGCGTGTGTGTGTGTGTGAATGTGTGTGTGTGAGTGTGTGTGTGTGTGTGTGAATGTGTGTGTGTCAATGCATGTGTGTGTGTGTCAATGTGTGTGTGTGAATGCATGTGTGTGTGAATGCCTGTGTGTGTGTGGATGCATGTGTGTGTGAATGCATGCATGTGTGTGTGAACACGTGTGTGTGAACGCATGTGTGTGTGAATGCATGTGTGTGTGTGAATGCATGTGTGTGTGAATGCGTGTGTGTGCGTGAATGCATGTGTGCGAATGCGTGCATGTGAATGCATGTGTGTGTGTGAATGCATGTGTGTGTGTGAATGCATGTGTGTGCGTGTGTGAATGCATGTGTGTATGCATGTGTGTGTATGAATGTGTGTGCATGTGTGAATGTGTGTGTGTGAATGCGTGCGCATGTGTGTGAATGCATGCCTGTGTGTGTGTGTGTGTGTGAATGCATGTGTGTGTGTGAATGCATGTGTGTGTGTGAATGCATGTGTGTGTGTGAATGCATGTGTGTGTGAATCCGTGTGTGTGTGTGAATGTGTGTGTGTGAATGCGTGTGTGTGAATTTGTGCGTGTGTGTGTGAATGCATGTGTGTGTGAACGCATGTGTGTGTGTGTATGAATGCATGTGAGTGTGCGAATGCACCTGTGTGTTTGTGTGAATGTATTCATGTGTGGGTGAATGCATGTGTGTGCGTGAATGCATGTGTGTGTGTGAATGCATGTGTGTGTGAATGCGTGTGTGTGTGTGAATGTGTGTGTGTGTCAATGCATGTGTGTGTGAATGCATGTGTGTGTGAATGCACGTGTGTGTGAATGCATGTGTGTGTAAATGCATGTGTGTGTGTCAATGCATGTATGTGTGTGTGAATGCATATGTGTGTGTGTAAATGCATGTGTGTGTCAATGCATGTGTTTGTGTGTGAATGTGTGTGTGAATGCGTGTGTGTGTGAATGCGTGTGTGTGTGTGAATGCGTGTGTGTGTGAATGCGTGTGTGTGTGTGAATGCGTATGTGTGTGTGAATGCATGTGTGTGTTAAAATGCATGTGTGTGAATGCATTGTGTGTGTTAAAATGCATGTGTGTGTCAATGCATGTGTGTGTGTGAATGCATGTGTGTGTGTAAATGCATGTGTGTGTGTGTCAATGCATGTGTGTGTGTGTCAATGCATGTGTGTGTGAATGCATGTGTGTGTGTGAATGCATGTGTGTGTGTGAATGCATGTGTGTGTGTAAATGCATGTGTGTGTAAATGCATGTGTGTGTGTCAATGCGTGTGTGTGTGTGTGAATGCATGTATGTGTGAACGCATGTGTTTGTGTGTGAATGCATGTGTGTGTGTGTGAATGCATGTGTGTGTCAATGCATGTATTTGTGTGTGAATGTGTGTGTGAATGCGTGTGTGTGTGAATGCGTGTGTGTGTGTGAATGCGTATGTGTGTGTGAATGCATGTGTGTGTTAAAATGCGTGTGTGTGAATGCATTGTGTGTGTTAAAATGCATGTGTGTGTCAATGCATGTGTGTGTGTGAATGCATGTGTGTGTGTAAATGCATGTGTGTGTGTGTCAATGCATGTGTGTGTGTCAATGCATGTGTGTGTGTGTAAATGCATGTGTGTGTGTAAATGCATGTGTGTGTGTGAATGTGTGTGTGTCAATGCGTGTGTGTGTGTGTGAATGAATGTGTGTGTGAATGCATGTATGTGTGAACGCATGTATGTGTGAATGCATGTATGTGTGTGAACGCATGTGTGTGTGAATGCATGTGTGTGTGTGAATGCATGTGTGTGTGTGTAAATGCATGCGTGTGTGTGTGAATTCATGTGTGTGTGTGAATGCGTGTGTGTGTGAACGCATGTGTTTGTGTGTGAATGCATGTGTGTGTGTGTGAATGCATGTGTGTGTGTGTGAATGCATGTGAGTGTGCGATTGCACCTGTGTGTTTGTGTGAATGTATGCGTGTGTGTCAATGCGTGTGTGTGTGTCAATGCATGTGTGTGTTAAAATGCGTGTGTGTGAATGCATTGTGTGTGTTAAAATGCATGTGTGTGTCAATGCATGTGTGTGTGTGAATGCATGTGTGTGTGTCAATGCATGTGTGTGTGTGTGAATGCATGTGTGTGTGAATGCATGTGTGTGTGTAAATGCATGTGTGTGTGTAAATGCATGTGTGTGTGTGAATGCGTGTGTGTGTGTGAATGTGTGTGTGTCAATGCGTGTGTGTGTGTGTGAATGAATGTGTGTGTGAATGCATGTGTGTGTGAACGCATGGGTGTGTGAATGCATGTATGTGTGTGAACGCATGTGTGTGTGAATGCATGTGTGTGTGTGAATGCATGTGTGTGAATTCATGTGTGTGTGTGTGAATGCGTGTGTGTGTGAACGCATGTGTGTGTGTGTGAATGCATGTGTGTGTGTGTGAATGCATGTGTGTGTGTGTGAATGCATGTGAGTGTGCGATTGCACCTGTGTGTTTGTGTGAATGTATGCGTGTGTGTGAATGCGTGTGTGTGTGTCAATGCATGTGTGTGTGTGAATGCATGTGTGTGTGTGAATGCATGTGTGTGTATGAATGTGTGCGCGTGTGTGAATGCGTGTGTGTGTGATTGCGTGTGTGTGAGTGCGTGTGTGTGTGTGTGAATGTGTGTGTGTCAATACATGTGTGTGTGTGTGAATGCGTGTGTGTGTGAACGCATGTGTTTGTGTGTGAATGCATGTGTGTGTGTGTGTGAATGCATGTGTGTGTGTGTGAATGCATGTGAGTGTGCGATTGCACCTGTGTGTTTGTGTGAATGTATGCGTGTGTGTGAATGCGTGTGTGTGTGTGAATGCGTGTGTGTGTGTCAATGCATGTGTGTGTGTGTAAATGCATGTGTGTGTGTCAATGCATGTGTGTGTGTGTGAATGCATGTGTGTGTGTGAATGTGTGTGTGTCAATGCGTGTGTGTGTGTGTGAATGAATGTGTGTGTGAATGCATGTGTGTGTGAACGCATGGGTGTGTGAATTCATGTATGTGTGTGAACGCATGTGTGTGTGAATGCATGTGTGTGTGTAAATGCATGCGTGTGTGTGTGAATTCATGTGTGTGTGTGTGAATGCGTGTGTGTGTGAACGCATGTGTGTGTGTGTGAATGCATGTGTGTGTGTGTGAATGCATGTGTGTGTGTGTGAATGCATGTGAGTGTGCGATTGCACCTGTGTGTTTGTGTGAATGTATGCGTGTGTGTGAATGCGTGTGTGTGTGTGTCAATGCATGTGTGTGTGTGAATGCATGTGTGTGTATGAATGTGTGCGCGTGTGTGAATGCACGTGTGTGTGAATGCGTGTGTGTGTGAGTGCGTGTGTGTGAGTGCGTGTGTGTGTGTGTGAATGTGTGTGTGTCAATACATGTGTGTGTGTGTGAATGTGTGTGTGTGAATGCCTGTGTGTGTGTGAATGCATGTGTGTGTGAATGCATGCATGTGTGTGTGAACACGTGTGTGTGAACGCATGTGTGTGAACGCATGTGTGTGTGAATGCATGTGTGTGTGAATGCGTGTGTGTGTGTGAATGTGTGTGTGTGCGTGAATGCATGTGTGCGAATGCGTGCATGTGAATGCATGTGTGTGTGAATGCATGTGTGTGTGTGAATGCATGTGTGTGCGTGTGTGAATGCATGTGTGTATGCATGTGTGTGTATGAATGTGTGTGCATGTGTGAATGTGTGTGTGTGAATGCGTGCGCATGTGTGTGTGAATGCATGCCTGTGTGTGTGTGTGTGTGTGTGAATGCATGTGTGTGTGTGAATGCATGTGTGTGTGTGAATGCATGTGTGTGTGTGAATCCGTGTGTGTGTGTGAATGTGTGTGTGTGAATTTGTGCGTGTGTGTGTGAATGCATGTGTGTGTGAACGCATGTGTGTGTGTGTGAATGCATGTGAGTGTGTGTGAATGCATGTGAGTGTGCGAATGCACCTGTGTGTTTGTGTGAACGTATTCATGTGTGGGTGAATGCATGTGTGTGCGTGAATGCATGTGTGTGTGTGAATGCATGCGTGTGTGTGAATGCATGTGTGTGTGAATGCATGTGTGTGTGAATGTGTGTGTGTGTCAATGCATGTGTGTGTGAATGCATGTGTGTGTGAATGCACGTGTGTGAATGCATGTGTGTGTAAATGCATGTGTGTGTGTCAATGCATGTATGTGTGTGTGAATGCATATGTGTGTGTAAATGCATGTGTGTGTCAATGCATGTGTTTGTGTGTGAATGTGTGTGTGAATGCGTGTGTGTGTGTGAATGCGTGTGTGTGTGTGAATGCGTATGTGTGTGTGAATGCATGTGTGTGTTAAAATGCGTGTGTGTGAATGCATTGTGTGTTAAAATGCATGTGTGTGTCAATGCATGTGTGTGTGTGAATGCATGTGTGTGTGTAAATGCATGTGTGTGTGTGTCAATGCATGTGCGTGTGTGTCAATGCATGTGCGTGTGTGTCAATGCATGTGTGTGTGTGAATGCATGTGTGTGTGAATGCATGTGTGTGTGTAAATGCATGTGTGTGTGTAAATGCATGTGTGTGTGTGAATGTGTGTGTCAATGCGTGTGTGTGTGTGAATGAATGTGTGTGTGAATGCATGTATGTGTGAACGCATGTGTGTGTGAATGCATGTATGTGTGTGAACGCATGTGTGTGTGAATGCATGTGTGTGTGAATGCATGTGTGTGTGTGTGTAAATGCATGCGTGCGTGTGTGAATTCATGTGTGTGTGTGTGAATGCGTGTGTGTGTGAACGCATGTGTGTGTGTGTGAATGCATGTGTGTGTGTGTGAATGCATGTGAGTGTGCGATTGCACCTGTGTGTTTGTGTGAATGTATGCGTGTGTGTGAATGCGTGTGTGTGTGTGAATGCGTGTGTGTGTGTGTCAATGCATGTGTGTGTGTGTCAATGCATGTGTGTGTGTGTAAATGCATGTGTGTGTGTCAATGCATGTGTGTGTGTGTGAATGCATGTGTGTGTGTAAATGCATGTGTGTGTGAATGCATGTGTGTGTGTGAATGCATGTGTGTGTGTGGATGCATGTGTGTGTGAGTAAATGCATGTGTGTGTGTGAATGCATGTGTGTGTGTGAATGCATGGGTGTGTGTGAATGCGTGTGTGTGAATGCATGTATGTGTGTGTGAACGCGTGTGTGTGAATGCATGTATGTGTGTGTGAACGCATGTATGTGTGAATGTGTGTGTGTGAGAACGCATGTGTGTGTGAATGCATGTGTGTGTGTGTGAATGCATGTGTGTGTGTGTGAATGCATGTGTGTGTGTGAATGCGTGTGTGTGAATGCATGTATGTGTGTGTGAATGTGTGTGTGTGTGAATGCGTGTGTGTGTGAATGCGTGTGTGTGTGAATGCGTGTGTGTGTGTGAATGTGTGTGTGTGAATTCATGCGTGTGTGTGTGAATGCATGTGTGTGTGAACGCATGTGTATGTGTGTGAACGCATGTGTGTGTGTGTGAATGCATGTATGTGTGTGTGAATGCATGTGAGTGTGCGAATGCACCTGTGTGAATGTATGCATGTGTGTGCGTGTGGGTGAATGCATGCGTGTGTGAATGCATGTGTGTGCGTGTGGGTGAATGCATGCGTGTGTGTGTGAATGCATGTGAGTGTGTGAATGCATGTGAGTGTGTGAATGCGTGTGTGTGTGAATGCGTGTGTGTGTGAATGCATGTATGTGTGTGTGAACGCATGTGTGTGTGAATGCGTGTGTGTGTGTGAATGTGTGTGTGAATGCATGTGTGTGTGTGAATGCATGTGAGTGTGCGAATGCACCTGTGTGTTTGTGTGAATGTATGCATGTGTGTGTGAATGCATGTGTGTGCGTGTGGGTGAATGCATGCGTGTGTGTGAATGCATGTGTGTGTGTGAATGCATGCGTGTGTGTGAATGCGTGTGTGTGTGAATGCGTGTGTGTGAATGCATGTATGTGTGTGTGTCAATGCATGTGTGTGTGTGTCAATGCATGTGTGTGTGAATGCCTGTGTGTGTGTGGATGCATGTGTGTGTGAATGCATGCATGTGTGTGTGAACACGTGTGTGTGAACACGTGTGTGTGAACGCATGTGTGTGTGAACGCATGTGTGTGTGAACGCATGTGTGTGTGTGAATGCATGTGTGTGTGAATGCGTGTGTGTGTGTGAATGTGTGTGTGTGCGTGAATGCGTGTGTGCGAATGCGTGCATGTGAATGCATGTGTGTGTGAATGCATGTGTGTGCGTGTGTGAATGCATGTGTGTGTATGAATGTGTGTGCATGTGTGAATGTGTGTGTGTGAATGCGTGCGCATGTGTGTGTGAATGCATGCCTGTGTGTGAATGCATGTGTGTGTGTGAATGCATGTGTGTGTGTGAATGCATGTGTGTGTGTGAATCCGTGTGTGTGTGTGAATGTGTGTGTGTGAATGCGTGTGTGTGAATTTGTGCGTGTGTGTGTGAATGCATGTGTTTGTGAACGCATGTGTGTGTGTGTGAATGCATGTGAGTGTGTGTGAATGCATGTGAGTGTGCGAATGCACCTGTGTGTTTGTGTGAATGTATTCATGTGTGCGTGAATGCATGTGTGTGCGTGAATGCATGTGTGTGTGTGAATGCGTGTGTGTGTGTGAATGCGTGTGTGTGTCAATGCATGTGTGTGTGAATGCATGTGTGTGTGAATGCACGTGTGTGTGAATGCATGTGTGTGTAAATGCATGTGTGTGTGTCAATGCATGTATGTGTGTGAATGCATATGTGTGTGTGTAAATGCATGTGTGTGTCAATGCATGTGTTTGTGTGTGAATGTGTGTGTGAATGCATGTGTGTGAATGCGTGTGTGTGTGAATGCGTGTGTGTGTGAATGCGTGTGTGTGTGTGAATGCGTATGTGTGTGTGAATGCATGTGTGTGTTAAAATGCGTGTGTGTGAATGCATTGTGTGTGTTAAAATGCATGTGTGTGTCAATGCATGTGTGTGTGTGAATGCATGTGTGTGTGTAAATGCATGTGTGTGTGTGTCAATGCATGTGTGTGTGTGTGAATGCATGTGTGTGTGTGTGAATGCATGTGTGTGTGAATGCATGTGTGTGTGTAAATGCATGTGTGTGTGTGAATGTGTGTGTGTCAATGCGTGTGTGTGTGTGAATGAATGTGTGTGTGAATGCATGTATGTGTGAACGCATGTGTGTGTGAATGCATGTATGTGTGTGAACGCATGTGTGTGTGAATGCATGTGTGTGTGTGAATGCATGTGTGTGTGTGTGTAAATGCATGCGTGTGTGTGTGAATGCGTGTGTGTGTGAACGCATGTGTGTGTGTGTGAATGCATGTGTGTGTGTGTGAATGCGTGTGTGTGTGTGTCAATGCATGTGTGTGTGTGAATGCATGTGTGTGTATGAATGTGTGCGCGTGTGTGAATGCGCGTGTGTGTGAATGCGTGTGTGTGTGATTGCGTGTGTGTGAGTGTGTGTGTGAATGTGTGTGTGTGAGTGCGTGTGTGTGTGTGTGAATGTGTGTGTGTCAATGCATGTGTGTGTGTGTCAATGTGTGTGTGTGAATGCATGTGTGTATGAATGCCTGTGTGTGTGTGTGGATGCATGTGTGTGTGAATGCATGCATGTGTGTGTGAACACGTGTGTGTGAACGCATGTGTGTGTGAATGCATGTGTGTGTGTGAATGCATGTGTGTGTGTGAATGCATGTGTGTGTGAATGCGTGTGTGCGTGAATGCATGTGTGCGAATGCGTGCATGTGAATGCATGTGTGTGTGTGAATGCATGTGTGTGCGTGTGTGAATGCATGTGTGTATGCATGTGTGTGTATGAATGTGTGTGCATGTGTGAATGTGTGTGTGTGAATGCGTGCGCATGTGTGTGAATGCATGCCTGTGTGTGTGTGTGTGTGTGTGTGAATGCATGTGTGTGTGTGAATGCATGTGTGTGTGTGAATGCATGTGTGTGTGTGAATGCATGTGTGTGTGTGAATCCGTGTGTGTGTGTGAATGCGTGTGTGTGAATTTGTGCGTGTGTGTGCGAATGCATGTGTGTGTGAACGCATGTGTGTGTGTGTGTGAATGCATGTGAGTGTGCGAATGCACCTGTGTGTTTGTGTGAATGTATTCATGTGTGGGTGAATGCATGCGTGTTCGTGAATGCATGTGTGTGTGTGAATGCATGTGTGTGTCAATGCATGTGTGTGTGAATGCATGTGTGTGTGAATGCACGTGTGTGTGAATGCATGTGTGTGTAAATGCATGTGTGTGTGTAAATGCATGTGTGTGTGTCAATGCATGTATGTGTGTGTGAATGCATATGTGTGTGTGTAAATGCATGTGTGTGTCAATGCATGTGTTTGTGTGTGAATGTGTGTGTGAATGCGTGTGTGTGTGAATGCGTGTGTGTGTGAATGCGTGTGTGTGTGTGAATGCGTATGTGTGTGTGAATGCATGTGTGTGTTAAAATGCATGTGTGTGAATGCATTGTGTGTGTTAAAATGCATGTGTGTGTCAATGCATGTGTGTGTGTGAATGCATGTGTGTGTGTAAATGCATGTGTGTGTGTCAATGCATGTGTGTGTGTGTCAATGCATGTGTGTGTGAATGCATGTGTGTGTGTGTGAATGCATGTGTGTGTGAATGCATGTGTGTGTGTAAATGCATGTGTGTGTGTAAATGCATGTGTGTGTGTGAATGTGTGTGTGTCAATGCGTGTGTGTGTGTGTGAATGAATGTGTGTGTGAATGCATGTATGTGTGAACGCATGTGTTTGTGTGTGAATGCATGTGTGTGTGTGTGAATGCATGTGTGTGTCAATGCATGTGTTTGTGTGTGAATGTGTGTGTGAATGCGTGTGTGTGAATGCGTGTGTGTGTGAATGCGTGTGTGTGTGTGAATGCGTGTGTGTGTGTGAATGCATGTGTGTGTTAAAATGCGTGTGTGTGAATGCATTGTGTGTGTTAAAATGCATGTGTGTGTCAATGCATGTGTGTGTGTGAATGCATGTGTGTGTGTAAATGCATGTGTGTGTGTGTCAATGCATGTGTGTGTGTCAATGCATGTGTGTGTGTGTGAATGCATGTGTGTGTGTAAATGCATGTGTGTGTGTGAATGTGTGTGTGTCAATGCGTGTGTGTGTGTGTGAATGAATGTGTGTGTGAATGCATGTATGTGTGAACGCATGTGTGTGTGAATGCATGTATGTGTGTGAACGCATGTGTGTGTGAATGCATGTGTGTGTGAATGCATGTGTGTGTGTGTAAATGCATGCGTGTGTGTGTGAATTCATGTGTGTGTGTGTGAATGCGTGTGTGTGTGAACGCATGTGTTTGTGTGTGAATGCATGTGTGTGTGTGTGAATGCATGTGTGTGTGTGTGTGAATGCATGTGAGTGTGCGATTGCACCTGTGTGTTTGTGTGAATGTATGCGTGTGTGTGAATGCGTGTGTGTGTGTGAATGCGTGTGTGTGTGTGTCAATGCATGTGTGTGTGTGAATGCATGTGTGTGTATGAATGTGTGCACGTGTGTGAATGCGCGCGTGTGTGAATGCATGTGAGTGTGCGATTGCACCTGTGTGTTTGTGTGAATGTATGCGTGTGTGTGAATGCGTGTGTGTGTGTGAATGCGTGTGTGTGTGTCAATGCATGTGTGTGTTAAAATGCGTGTGTGTGAATGCATTGTGTGTGTTAAAATGCATGTGTGTGTCAATGCATGTGTGTGTGTCAATGCATGTGTGTGTGTGTGAATGCATGTGTGTGTGAATGCATGTGTGTGTGTAAATGCATGTGTGTGTGTAAATGCATGTGTGTGTGTAAATGCATGTGTGTGTGTGAATGCGTGTGTGTGTGTGAATGTGTGTGTGTCAATGCGTGTGTGTGTGTGTGAATGAATGTGTGTGTGAATGCATGTGTGTGTGAACGCATGGGTGTGTGAATGCATGTATGTGTGTGAACGCATGTGTGTGTGAATGCATGTGTGTGTGTGAATGCATGTGTGTGAATTCATGTGTGTGTGTGTGAATGCGTGTGTGTGTGAACGCATGTGTGTGTGTGTGAATGCATGTGTGTGTGTGTGAATGCATGTGTGTGTGTGTGAATGCATGTGAGTGTGCGATTGCACCTGTGTGTTTGTGTGAATGTATGCGTGTGTGTGAATGCGTGTGTGTGTGTGTCAATGCATGTGTGTGTGTGTATGAATGTGTGCGCGTGTGTGAATGCGCGTGTGTGTGAATGCGTGTGTGTGTGATTGCGTGTGTGTGAGTGCGTGTGTGTGTGTGTGAATGTGTGTGTGTCAATACATGTGTGTGTGTGTGTGAATGTGTGTGTGTGAATGCCTGTGTGTGTGAACGCATGTGTTTGTGTGTGAATGCATGTGTGTGTGAGTGCATGTGTGTGTGAACGCATGGGTGTGTGAATGCATGTATGTGTGTGAACGCATGTGTGTGTGAATGCATGTGTGTGTGTGAATGCATGTGTGTGTGATTGCGTGTGTGTGAGTGCGTGTGTGTGTGTGTGAATGTGTGTGTGTCAATACATGTGTGTGTGTGAATGCGTGTGTGTGTGTGAATGTGTGTGTGTCAATGCGTGTGTGTGTGTGTGAATGAATGTGTGTGTGAATGCATGTGTGTGTGAACGCATGGGTGTGTGAATGCATGTATGTGTGTGAACGCATGTGTGTGTGAATGCATGTGTGTGTGTGAATGCATGTGTGTGAATTCATGTGTGTGTGTGTGAATGCGTGTGTGTGTGAACGCATGTGTGTGTGTGTGAATGCATGTGTGTGTGTGTGAATGCATGTGTGTGTGTGTGAATGCATGTGAGTGTGCGATTGCACCTGTGTGTTTGTGTGAATGTATGCGTGTGTGTGAATGCGTGTGTGTGTGTCAATGCATGTGTGTGTGTGAATGCATGTGTGTGTGTGAATGCATGTGTGTGTATGAATGTGTGCGCGTGTGTGAATGCGTGTGTGTGTGATTGCGTGTGTGTGAGTGCGTGTGTGTGTGTGTGAATGTGTGTGTGTCAATACATGTGTGTGTGTGTGAATGCGTGTGTGTGTGAACGCATGTGTTTGTGTGTGAATGCATGTGTGTGTGTGTGAATGCATGTGTGTGTGTGTGAATGCATGTGAGTGTGCGATTGCACCTGTGTGTTTGTGTGAATGTATGCGTGTGTGTGAATGCGTGTGTGTGTGTGAATGCGTGTGTGTGTCAATGCATGTGTGTGTGTGTAAATGCATGTGTGTGTGTCAATGCATGTGTGTGTGTGTGAATGCATGTGTGTGTGAGTGCATGTGTGTGTGTGAATGCATGTGTGTGTGAGTAAATGCATGTGTGTGTGTGAATGCATGTGTGTGTGTGTGAATGCATGGGTGTGTGTGAATGCGTGTGTGTGAATGCATGTATGTGTGTGTGAACGCGTGTGTGTGAATGCATGTATGTGTGTGTGAACGCATGTATGTGTGAATGTGTGTGTGTGAGAACGCATGTGTGTGTGAATGCATGTGTGTGTGAATGCATGTGTGTGTGTGTGAATGCGTGTGTGTGTGAATGCGTGTGCGTGTGAATGCGTGTGTGTGTGTGAATGTGTGTGTGTGAATGTGTGTGTGTGAATGTGTGTGTGTGAATTCATGCGTGTGTGTGTGAACGCATGTGTATGTGTGTGAACGCATGTGTGTGTGTGTGAATGCATGTGTGTGTGTGTGAATGCATGTGAGTGTGCGAATGCACCTGTGTGAGTGAATGCATGTGAGTGTGCGAATGCACCTGTGTGAATGTATGCATGTGTGTGTGAATGCATGTGTGTGCGTGTGGGTGAATGCATGCGTGTGTGAATGCATGTGTGTGCGTGTGGGTGAATGCATGCGTGTGTGTGTGAATGCATGTGAGTGTGTGAATGCGTGTGTGTGTGAATGCGTGTGTGTGTGAATGCATGTATGTGTGTGAATGCATGTGAGTGTGCGAATGCACCTGTGTGTTTGTGTGAATGTATGCATGTGTGTGTGAATGCATGTGTGTGCGTGTGGGTGAATGCATGCGTGTGTGTGAATGCATGTGTGTGTGTGAATGCATGCGTGTGTGTGAATGCGTGTGTGTGTGAATGTGTGTGTGTGTGAATGCGTGTGTGTGAATGCATGTATGTGTGTGTGTCAATGCATGTGTGTGTGTGTCAATGCATGTGTGTGTGTGTCAATGCATGTGTGTGTGAATGCATGTGTGTGTCAATGCATGTGTGTGTGTGTGTGAATGTGTTTGTTAATGCATGTGTGTGTGTGTGAATGCATGTGAGTGTGCGAATGCAACTGTGTATTTGTGTGAATGTATGCATGTGTGTGTGAATGCATGTGTGTGCGTGTGGGTGAATGCATGCGTGTGTGTGTGAGTGCGTGTGGGTGAATGCATGCGTGTGTGTGTGAATGCGTGTGTGTGAATGCATGTATGTGTCTGAATGCATGTGTGTGTGTGAATGCATGTGTGTGTGTGTAAATGCATGTGTGTGTCAATGCATGTGTTTGTGTGTGAATGTGTGTGTGAATGCGTGTGTGTGTGAATGCGTGTGTGTGTGTGAATGCGTGTGTGTGTGAATGCGTGTGTGTGTGAATGCGTGTGTGTGAATGCATGTGTGTGTAAAAATGCATGTGTGTGTGTCAATGCATGTGTGTGTGTGAATGCATGTGTGTGTGTGTAAATGCATGTGTGTGTCAATGCATGTGTTTGTGTGTGAATGTGTGTGTGAATGCGTGTGTGTGTGAATGCGTGTGTGTGTGAATGCGTGTGTGTGTGAATGCGTGTGTGTGTGAATGCATGTGTGTGCGTGTGGGTGAATGCATGCGTGTGTGTGAATGCATGTGTGTGTGTGAATGCATGTGTGTGTGTAAATGGATGTGTGTGTGTGAATGCGTGTGTGTGTGAATGCATGTGTGTGTGTGTGAATGTGTGTGTGTGCGTGAATGCATGTGTGCGAATGCGTGCATGTGAATGCATGTGTGTGTGAATGCATGTGTGTGAATGCATGCGTGTGTGTGTGTGTGAATGCATGTGTGTGCGTGTGTGAATGCGTGTGTGTGTGAATGCATGTGTGTGTGAATGCGTGTGTGTGAATGCATGTGTGTGTGTGAATGCATGTGTGTGTGTGTAAATGCATGTGTGTGTCAATGCATGTGTTTGTGTGTGAATGCGTGTGTGTGTGAATGCGTGTGTGTGTGAATGCGTGTGTGTGTGAATGCGTGTGTGTGAATGCATGTGTATGTAAAAATGCATGTGTGTGTGTCAATGCATGTGTATGTGTGAATGCATGTGTGTGTGTGTAAATGCATGTGTGTGTCAGTGAATGTGTGTGTGAATGCGTGTGTGTGTGAATGCGTGTGTGTGTGAATGCGTGTGTGTGTGAATGCGTGTGTGTGAATGCGTGTGTGTGAATGCATGTGTGTGTGTAAAAATGCATGTGTGTGTGTCAATGCATGTGTGTGTGTGAATGCATGTGTGTGAATGCATGTGTGTGTGAATGCATGTGTGTGTGAAAGCATGTGTGTGTGTGTCAATGCATGTGTGTGTGTGTGAATGCATGTGTGTGTGTAAATGCGTGTGTGTGTGTGTGTGAATGTGTGTGTCAATGCATGTGTGTGTGTGTGAATGTGTGTGTGTGAATGCATGTGTGTGTGTGAATGCATGTGTGTGTGAATGCCTGTGTGTGTGTGAATGCATGTGTGTGTGAATGCATGTATGTGTGTGTGAATGCATGTGTGTGTGAATGCATGTGTGTGTGAACACATGTGTGTGTGAACGCGCGTGTGTGTGATCGCGCGTGTGTGTGAATGCATGTGTGTGAATGCATGTGTGTGTGAATGCATGTGTGTGTGAATGCGTGTGTGTGTGTGAATGCGTGTGTGCGTGAATGCATGTGTGCGAATGCGTGTGTGTGAATGCATGTGTGTGAATGCATGCGTGTGTGTGGATGCATGTGTGTGTGAATGCATGCATGTGTGTGTGAACACGTGTGTGTGAACGCATGTGTGTGAACGCGTGTGTGTGAACGCATGTGTGTGTGAATGCATGTGTGTGTGAATGCATGTGTGTGTGAATGCGTGTGTGTGTGTGAATGTGTGTGTGTGTGCGTGAATGCATGTGTGCGAATGCGTGCATGTGAATGCATGTGTGTGTGTGAATGCATGTGTGTGTGTGAATGCATGTGTGTGCGTGTGTGAATGCATGTGTGTATGCATGTGTGTGTATGAATGTGTGTGCATGTGTGAATGTGTGTGTGTGAATGCGTGCGCATGTGTGTGTGAATGCATGCCTGTGTGTGTGTGTGTGTGTGTGAATGCATGTGTGTGTGTGAATGCATGTGTGTGTGTGAATGCATGTGTGTGTGTGAATCCGTGTGTGAGTGTGAATGTGTGTGTGTGAATGCGTGTGTGTGAATTTGTGCGTGTGTGTGTGAATGCATGTGTGTGTGAACGCATGTGTGTGTGTGTGAATGCATGTGAGTGTGTGTGAATGCATGTGAGTGTGCGAATGCACCTGTGTGTTTGTGTGAATGTATTCATGTGTGGGTGAATGCATGTGTGTGGGTGAATGCATGTGTGTGTGTGAATGCATGCGTGTGTCTGAATGCATGTGTGTGTGAATGCGTGTGTGTGTGTGAATGTGTGTGTGTGTCAATGCATGTGTGTGTGAATGCATGTGTGTGTGAATGCACGTGTGTGTGATTGCATGTGTGTGTAAATGCATGTGTGTGTCAATGCATGTATGTGTGTGTGAATGCATATGTGTGTGTGTAAATGCATGTGTGTGTCAATGTATGTGTTTGTGTGTGTGAATGCATGTGTGTGAATGCGTGTGTGTGTGAATGCGTGTGTGTGTGTGAATGCGTGTGTGTGTGAATGCGTGTGTGTGTGAATGCGTATGTGTGTGTGAATGCATGTGTGTGTTAAAATGCGTGTGTGTGAATGCATTGTGTGTGTTAAAATGCATGTGTGTGTCAATGCATGTGTGTGTGTGAATGCATGTGTGTGTGTAAATGCATGTGTGTGTGTGTCAATGCATGTGTGTGTGTGTGAATGCATGTGTGTGTGAATGCATGTGTGTGTGTAAATGCATGTGTGTGTGTAAATGCATGTGTGTGTGTGAATGCGTGTGTGTGTGAATGTGTGTGTGTCAATGCGTGTGTGTGTGTGTGAATGAATGTGTGTGTGAATGCATGTGTGTGTGAACGCATGTGTGTGTGAATGCATGTATGTGTGTGAACGCATGTGTGTGTGAATGCATGTGTGTGTGTGAATGCATGTGTGTGAATTCATGTGTCTGTGTGTGAATGCGTGTGTGTGTGAACGCATGTGTGTGTGTGTGAATGCATGTGTGTGTGTGTGAATGCATGTGTGTGTGTGTGAATGCATGTGAGTGTGCGATTGCACCTGTGTGTTTGTGTGAATGTATGCGTGTGTGTGAATGCGTGTGTGTGTGTGTCAATGCATGTGTGTGTGTCAATGCATGTGTGTGTGTGAATGCATGTGTGTGTGTGAATGCATGTGCGTGTGTGAATGCGCGTGTGTGTGAATGCGTGTGTGTGTGATTGCGTGTGTGTGTGTGTGAATGTGTGTGTGTGTGAATGTGTGTGTGTGTGAATGTGTGTGTGTGTGAATGTGTGTGTGTGAATGCCTGTGTGTGTGTGGATGCATGTGTGTGTGAATGCATGCATGTGTGTGTGAACACGTGTGTGTGTGAACGCATGTGTGTGAACGCATGTGTGTGTGAATGCATGTGTGTGTGTGAATGCGTGTGTGAATGTGTGTGTGTGTGAATGCATGTGTGCGAATGCGTGCATGTGAATGCATGTGTGTGTGTGAATGCATGTGTGTGTGTGAATGCATGTGTGTGCGTGTGTGAATGCATGTGTGTATGCATGTGTGTGTATGAATGTGTGTGCATGTGTGAATGTGTGTGTGTGAATGCGTGCGCATGTGTGTGTGAATGCATGCCTGTGTGTGTGTGTGTGTGAATGCATGTGTGTGTGTGAATGCATGTGTGTGTGTGAATGCATGTGTGTGTGTGAATCCGTGTGTGTGTGTGAATGTGTGTGTGTGAATGCGTGTGTGTGAATTTGTGCGTGTGTGTGTGAATGCATGTGTGTGTGAACGCATGTGTGTGTGTGTGAATGCATGTGAGTGTGTGTGAATGCATGTGAGTGTGCGAATGCACCTGTGTGTTTGTGTGAACGTATTCATGTGTGCGTGAATGCATGTGTGTGTGTGAATGCATGCGTGTGTGTGAATGCATGTGTGTGTGAATGTGTGTGTGTGTCAATGCATGTGTGTGTGAATGCATGTGTGTGTGAATGCACGTGTGTGAATGCATGTGTGTGTAAATGCATGTGTGTGTCAATGCATGTATGTGTGTGTGAATGCATATGTGTGTGTGTAAATGCATGTGTGTGTCAATGCATGTGTTTGTGTGTGAATGTGTGTGTGAATGCGTGTGTGTGTGTGAATGCGTGTGTGTGTGTGAATGCGTATGTGTGTGTGAATGCATGTGTGTGTTAAAATGCGTGTGTGTGAATGCATTGTGTGTTAAAATGCATGTGTGTGTCAATGCATGTGTGTGTGTGAATGCATGTGTGTGTGTAAATGCATGTGTGTGTGTGTCAATGCATGTGCGTGTGTGTCAATGCATGTGTGTGTGTGTGAATGCATGTGTGTGTGAATGCATGTGTGTGTGTAAATGCATGTGTGTGTGTAAATGCATGTGTGTGTGTAAATGCATGTGTGTGTGTGAATGTGTGTGTCAATGCGTGTGTGTGTGTGAATGAATGTGTGTGTGAACGCATGTGTGTGTGAATGCATGTATGTGTGTGAACGCATGTGTGTGTGAATGCATGTGTGTGTGAATGCATGTGTGTGTGTGTGTAAACGCATGCGTGTGTGTGAATTCATGTGTGTGTGTGTGTGAATGCGTGTGTGTGTGAACGCATGTGTGTGTGTGTGAATGCATGTGTGTGTGTGTGAATGCATGTGTGTGTGTGAATGCATGTGAGTGTGCGATTGCACCTGTGTGTTTGTGTGAATGTATGCGTGTGTGTGAATGCGTGTGTGTGTGAATGCGTGTGTGTGTGTGTCAATGCATGTGTGTGTGTGTCAATGCATGCGTGTGTGTGTAAATGCATGTGTGTGTGTCAGTGCATGTGTGTGTGTGTGAATGCATGTGTGTGTGTAAATGCATGTGTGTGTGAATGCATGTGTGTGTGTGAATGCATGTGTGTGTGTGAATGCATGTGTGTGTGTGGATGCATGTGTGTGTGTGGATGCATGTGTGTGTGAGTAAATGCATGTGTGTGTGTGAATGCATGTGTGTGTGTGAATGCATGGGTGTGTGTGAATGCGTGTGTGTGAATGCATGTATGTGTGTGTGAACGCGTGTGTGTGTGAATGCATGTATGTGTGTGTGAACGCATGTATGTGTGAATGTGTGTGTGTGAGAACGCATGTGTGTGTGAATGCATGTGTGTGTGTGTGAATGCATGTGTGTGTGAATGCATGTGTGTGTGTGTGAATGCATGTGTGTGTGTGAATGCGTGTGTGTGAATGCATGTATGTGTGTGTGAATGTGTGTGTGTGTGAATGCGTGTGTGTGTGAATGCGTGTGTGTGTGAATGCGTGTGTGTGTGTGAATGTGTGTGTGTGAATGTGTGTGTGTGAATTCATGCGTGTGTGTGTGAATGCATGTGTGTGTGAACGCATGTGTATGTGTGTGAACGCATGTGTGTGTGTGTGAATGCATGTATGTGTGTGTGAATGCATGTGAGTGTGCGAATGCACCTGTGTTAATGTATGCATGTGTGTGTGAATGCATGTGTGTGCGTGTGGGTGAATGCATGCGTGTGTGAATGCATGTGTGTGTGTGTGTGAATGCATGTGAGTGTGTGAATGCATGTGAGTGTGTGCATGCGTGTGTGTGTGAATGCGTGTGTGTGTGAATGCATGTATGTGTGTGTGAACGCATGTGTGTGTGAATGCGTGTGTGTCAATGCATGTGTGTGTGTGAATGTGTGTGTGAATGCATGTGTGTGTGTGAATGCATGTGAGTGTGCGAATGCACCTGTGTGTTTGTGTGAATGTATGCATGTGTGTGTGAATGCATGTGTGTGCGTGTGGGTGAATGCATGCGTGTGTGTGAATGCATGTGTGTGTGTGAATGCATGCGTGTGTGTGAATGCGTGTGTGTGTGAATGCGTGTGTGTGAATGCATGTATGTGTGTGTGTCAATGCATGTGTGTGTGTGTGAATGCATGTGTGTGTGTGAATCCGTGTGTGTGTGTGAATGTGTGTGTGTGAATGCGTGTGTGTGAATTTGTGCGTGTGTGTGTGAATGCATGTGTTTGTGAACGCATGTGTGTGTGTGTGAATGCATGTGAGTGTGTGTGAATGCATGTGAGTGTGCGAATGCACCTGTGTGTTTGTGTGAATGTATTCATGTGTGCGTGAATGCATGTGTGTGCGTGAATGCATGTGTGTGTGTGAATGCGTGTGTGTGTGTGAATGCGTGTGTGTGTCAATGCATGTGTGTGTGAATGCATGTGTGTGTGAATGCACGTGTGTGTGAATGCATGTGTGTGTAAATGCATGTGTGTGTGTCAATGCATGTATGTGTGTGAATGCATATGTGTGTGTGTAAATGCATGTGTGTGTCAATGCATGTGTTTGTGTGTGAATGTGTGTGTGAATGCATGTGTGTGAATGCGTGTGTGTGTGAATGCGTGTGTGTGTGAATGCGTGTGTGTGTGTGAATGCGTATGTGTGTGTGAATGCATGTGTGTGTTAAAATGCGTGTGTGTGAATGCATTGTGTGTGTTAAAATGCATGTGTGTGTCAATGCATGTGTGTGTGTGAATGCATGTGTGTGTGTAAATGCATGTGTGTGTGTGTCAATGCATGTGTGTGTGTGTGAATGCATGTGTGTGTGTGTGAATGCATGTGTGTGTGAATGCATGTGTGTGTGTAAATGCATGTGTGTGTGTAAATGCATGTGTGTGTGTGAATGTGTGTGTGTCAATGCGTGTGTGTGTGTGAATGAATGTGTGTGTGAATGCATGTATGTGTGAACGCATGTGTGTGTGAATGCATGTATGTGTGTGAACGCATGTGTGTGTGAATGCATGTGTGTGTGTGAATGCATGTGTGTGTGTGTGTAAATGCATGCGTGTGTGTGTGAATGCGTGTGTGTGTGAACGCATGTGTGTGTGTGTGAATGCATGTGTGTGTGTGTGAATGCGTGTGTGTGTGTGTCAATGCATGTGTGTGTGTGAATGCATGTGTGTGTATGAATGTGTGCGCGTGTGTGAATGCGCGTGTGTGTGAATGCGTGTGTGTGTGATTGCGTGTGTGTGAGTGTGTGTGTGAATGTGTGTGTGTGAGTGCGTGTGTGTGTGTGTGAATGTGTGTGTGTCAATGCATGTGTGTGTGTGTCAATGTGTGTGTGTGAATGCATGTGTGTATGAATGCCTGTGTGTGTGTGGATGCATGTGTGTGTGAATGCATGCATGTGTGTGTGAACACGTGTGTGTGAACGCATGTGTGTGTGAATGCATGTGTGTGTGTGAATGCATGTGTGTGTGTGAATGCATGTGTGTGTGAATGCGTGTGTGCGTGAATGCATGTGTGCGAATGCGTGCATGTGAATGCATGTGTGTGTGTGAATGCATGTGTGTGCGTGTGTGAATGCATGTGTGTATGCATGTGTGTATGAATGTGTGTGCATGTGTGAATGTGTGTGTGTGAATGCGTGCGCATGTGTGTGAATGCATGCCTGTGTGTGTGTGTGTGTGTGTGAATGCATGTGTGTGTGTGAATGCATGTGTGTGTGTGAATGCATGTGTGTGTGTGAATGCATGTGTGTGTGTGAATCCGTGTGTGTGTGTGAATGCGTGTGTGTGAATTTGTGCGTGTGTGTGCGAATGCATGTGTGTGTGAACGCATGTGTGTGTGTGTGTGAATGCATGTGAGTGTGCGAATGCACCTGTGTGTTTGTGTGAATGTATTCATGTGTGGGTGAATGCATGTGTGTGCGTGAATGCATGTGTGTGTGTGAATGCATGTGTGTGTCAATGCATGTGTGTGTGAATGCATGTGTGTGTGAATGCACGTGTGTGTGAATGCATGTGTGTGTAAATGCATGTGTGTGTGTCAATGCATGTATGTGTGTGTGAATGCATATGTGTGTGTGTAAATGCATGTGTGTGTCAATGCATGTGTTTGTGTGTGAATGTGTGTGTGAATGCGTGTGTGTGTGAATGCGTGTGTGTGTGTGAATGCGTATGTGTGTGTGAATGCATGTGTGTGTTAAAATGCATGTGTGTGAATGCATTGTGTGTGTTAAAATGCATGTGTGTGTCAATGCATGTGTGTGTGTGAATGCATGTGTGTGTGTAAATGCATGTGTGTGTGTGTCAATGCATGTGTGTGTGTGTCAATGCATGTGTGTGTGAATGCATGTGTGTGTGTGTGAATGCATGTGTGTGTGAATGCATGTGTGTGTGTAAATGCATGTGTGTGTGTAAATGCATGTGTGTGTGTGAATGTGTGTGTGTCAATGCGTGTGTGTGTGTGTGAATGAATGTGTGTGTGAATGCATGTATGTGTGAACGCATGTGTTTGTGTGTGAATGCATGTGTGTGTGTGTGAATGCATGTGTGTGTCAATGCATGTGTTTGTGTGTGAATGTGTGTGTGAATGCGTGTGTGTGAATGCGTGTGTGTGTGAATGCGTGTGTGTGTGTGAATGCGTGTGTGTGTGTGAATGCATGTGTGTGTTAAAATGCGTGTGTGTGAATGCATTGTGTGTGTTAAAATGCATGTGTGTGTCAATGCATGTGTGTGTGTGAATGCATGTGTGTGTGTAAATGCATGTGTGTGTGTGTCAATGCATGTGTGTGTGTCAATGCATGTGTGTGTGTGTGAATGCATGTGTGTGTGTAAATGCATGTGTGTGTGTGAATGTGTGTGTCAATGCGTGTGTGTGTGTGTGAATGAATGTGTGTGTGAATGCATGTATGTGTGAACGCATGTGTGTGTGAATGCATGTATGTGTGTGAACGCATGTGTGTGTGAATGCATGTGTGTGTGAATGCATGTGTGTGTGTGTAAATGCATGCGTGTGTGTGTGAATTCATGTGTGTGTGTGTGAATGCGTGTGTGTGTGAACGCATGTGTTTGTGTGTGAATGCATGTGTGTGTGTGTGAATGCATGTGTGTGTGTGTGAATGCATGTGAGTGTGCGATTGCACCTGTGTGTTTGTGTGAATGTATGCGTGTGTGTGAATGCGTGTGTGTGTGTGAATGCGTGTGTGTGTGTGTCAATGCATGTGTGTGTGTGAATGCATGTGTGTGTATGAATGTGTGCACGTGTGTGAATGCGCGCGTGTGTGAATGCATGTGAGTGTGCGATTGCACCTGTGTGTTTGTGTGAATGTATGCGTGTGTGTGAATGCGTGTGTGTGTGTGAATGCGTGTGTGTGTGTCAATGCATGTGTGTGTTAAAATGCGTGTGTGTGAATGCATTGTGTGTGTTAAAATGCATGTGTGTGTCAATGCATGTGTGTGTGTGAATGCATGTGTGTGTGTCAATGCATGTGTGTGTGTGTGAATGCATGTGTGTGTGAATGCATGTGTGTGTGAATGCATGTGTGTGTGTAAATGCATGTGTGTGTGTAAATGCATGTGTGTGTGTGAATGCGTGTGTGTGTGTGAATGTGTGTGTGTCAATGCGTGTGTGTGTGTGTGAATGAATGTGTGTGTGAATGCATGTGTGTGTGAACGCATGGGTGTGTGAATGCATGTATGTGTGTGAACGCATGTGTGTGTGAATGCATGTGTGTGTGTGAATGCATGTGTGTGAATTCATGTGTGTGTGTGAATGCGTGTGTGTGTGAACGCATGTGTGTGTGTGTGAATGCATGTGTGTGTGTGTGAATGCATGTGTGTGTGTGTGAATGCATGTGAGTGTGCGATTGCACCTGTGTGTTTGTGTGAATGTATGCGTGTGTGTGAATGCGTGTGTGTGTGTCAATGCATGTGTGTGTGTGAATGCATGTGTGTGTGTGAATGCATGTGTGTGTATGAATGTGTGCGCGTGTGTGAATGCGTGTGTGTGTGATTGCGTGTGTGTGAGTGCGTGTGTGTGTGTGAATGTGTGTGTGTCAATACATGTGTGTGTGTGTGAATGCGTGTGTGTGTGAACGCATGTGTTTGTGTGTGAATGCATGTGTGTGTGTGTGAATGCATGTGTGTGTGTGTGAATGCATGTGAGTGTGCGATTGCACCTGTGTGTTTGTGTGAATGTATGCGTGTGTGTGAATGCGTGTGTGTGTGTGAATGCGTGTGTGTGTGTCAATGCATGTGTGTGTGTGTAAATGCATGTGTGTGTGTCAATGCATGTGTGTGTGTGTGAATGCATGTGTGTGTGAGTGCATGTGTGTGTGTGAATGCATGTGTGTGTGAGTAAATGCATGTGTGTGTGTGAATGCATGTGTGTGTGTGTGAATGCATGGGTGTGTGTGAATGCGTGTGTGTGAATGCATGTATGTGTGTGTGAACGCGTGTGTGTGAATGCATGTATGTGTGTGTGAACGCATGTATGTGTGAATGTGTGTGTGTGAGAACGCATGTGTGTGTGAATGCATGTGTGTGTGAATGCATGTGTGTGTGTGTGAATGCGTGTGTGTGTGAATGCGTGTGCGTGTGAATGCGTGTGTGTGTGTGAATGTGTGTGTGTGAATGTGTGTGTGTGAATGTGTGTGTGTGAATTCATGCGTGTGTGTGTGAACGCATGTGTATGTGTGTGAACGCATGTGTGTGTGTGTGAACGCATGTGTGTGTGTGTGAATGCATGTGAGTGTGTGTGAATGCATGTGAGTGTGCGAATGCACCTGTGTGAATGTATGCATGTGTGTGTGAATGCATGTGTGTGCGTGTGGGTGAATGCATGCGTGTGTGAATGCATGTGTGTGCGTGTGGGTGAATGCATGCGTGTGTGTGTGAATGCATGTGAGTGTGTGAATGCGTGTGTGTGTGAATGCGTGTGTGTGTGAATGCATGTATGTGTGTGTGAACGCATGTGTGTGTGAATGCGTGTGTGTCAATGCATGTGTGTGTGTGAATGTGTGTGTGAATGCATGTGTGTGTGTGAATGCATGTGAGTGTGCGAATGCACCTGTGTGTTTGTGTGAATGTATGCATGTGTGTGTGAATGCATGTGTGTGCGTGTGGGTGAATGCATGCGTGTGTGTGAATGCATGTGTGTGTGTGAATGCATGCGTGTGTGTGAATGCGTGTGTGTGTGAATGTGTGTGTGTGTGAATGCGTGTGTGTGAATGCATGTATGTGTGTGTGTCAATGCATGTGTGTGTGTGTCAATGCATGTGTGTGTGTGTCAATGCATGTGTGTGTGAATGCATGCGTGTGTGTGTAAATGCATGTGTGTGTGTCAATGCATGTGTGTGTGTGTGTGAATGTGTTTGTTAATGCATGTGTGTGTGTGTGAATGCATGTGAGTGTGCGAATGCAACTGTGTATTTGTGTGAATGTATGCATGTGTGTGTGAATGCATGTGTGTGCGTGTGGGTGAATGCATGCGTGTGTGTGTGAATGCGTGTGTGTGAATGCATGTATGTGTCTGAATGCATGTGTGTGTGTGAATGCATGTGTGTGTGTGTAAATGCATGTGTGTGTCAATGCATGTGTTTGTGTGTGAATGTGTGTGTGAATGCGTGTGTGTGTGAATGCGTGTGTGTGTGTGAATGCGTGTGTGTGTGAATGCGTGTGTGTGTGAATGCGTGTGTGTGAATGCATGTGTGTGTAAAAATGCATGTGTGTGTGTCAATGCATGTGTGTGTGTGAATGCATGTGTGTGTGTGTAAATGCATGTGTGTGTCAATGCATGTGTTTGTGTGTGAATGTGTGTGTGAATGCGTGTGTGTGTGAATGCGTGTGTGTGTGAATGCGTGTGTGTGTGAATGCATGTGTGTGCGTGTGGGTGAATGCATGCGTGTGTGTGAATGCATGTGTGTGTGTGAATGCATGTGTGTGTGTAAATGGATGTGTGTGTGTGAATGCGTGTGTGTGTGAATGCATGTGTGTGTGTGTGAATGTGTGTGTGTGCGTGAATGCATGTGTGCGAATGCGTGCATGTGAATGCATGTGTGTGTGAATGCATGTGTGTGAATGCATGCGTGTGTGTGTGTGTGAATGCATGTGTGTGCGTGTGTGAATGCATGTGTGTGTGCGTGTGTGTGAATGCATGCGTGTGTGTGTGAATGCATGTGTGTGTGAATGCGTGTGTGTGAATGCATGTGTGTGTGTGAATGCATGTGTGTGTGTGTAAATGCATGTGTGTGTCAATGCATGTGTTTGTGTGTGAATGCGTGTGTGTGTGAATGCGTGTGTGTGTGAATGCGTGTGTGTGTGTGAATGCGTGTGTGTGAATGCATGTGTATGTAAAAATGCATGTGTGTGTGTCAATGCATGTGTATGTGTGAATGCATGTGTGTGTGTAAATGCATGTGTGTGTCAGTGAATCTGTGTGTGAATGCGTGTGTGTGTGAATGCGTGTGTGTGTGAATGCGTGTGTGTGTGAATGCGTGTGTGTGTGAATGCGTGTGTGTGAATGCGTGTGTGTGAATGCATGTGTGTGTGTAAAAATGCATGTGTGTGTGTCAATGCATGTGTGTGTGTGAATGCATGTGTGTGAATGCATGTGTGTGTGAATGCATGTGTGTGTGAATGCATGTGTGTGTGTGTCAATGCATGTGTGTGTGTGTGAATGCATGTGTGTGTGTAAATGCGTGTGTGTGTGTGTGTGAATGTGTGTGTCAATGCATGTGTGTGTGTGTGAATGTGTGTGTGTGAATGCATGTGTGTGTGTGAATGCATGTGTGTGTGAATGCCTGTGTGTGTGTGAATGCATGTGTGTGTGAATGCATGTATGTGTGTGTGAATGCATGTGTGTGTGAATGCATGTGTGTGTGAATGCATGTGTGTGTGAACACATGTGTGTGTGAACGCGCGTGTGTGTGAATGCATGTGTGTGAATGCATGTGTGTGTGAATGCATGTGTGTGTGAATGCGTGTGTGTGTGTGAATGCGTGTGTGCGTGAATGCATGTGTGCGAATGCGTGCATGTGAATGCATGTGTGTGTGAATGCATGTGTGTGAATGCATGCGTGTGTGTGGATGCATGTGTGTGTGAATGCATGCATGTGTGTGTGAACACGTGTGTGTGAACGCATGTGTGTGAACGCGTGTGTGTGAACGCATGTGTGTGTGAATGCATGTGTGTGTGAATGCATGTGTGTGTGAATGCGTGTGTGTGTGTGAATGTGTGTGTGTGTGCGTGAATGCATGTGTGCGAATGCGTGCATGTGAATGCATGTGTGTGTGTGAATGCATGTGTGTGTGTGAATGCATGTGTGTGCGTGTGTGAATGCATGTGTGTATGCATGTGTGTGTATGAATGTGTGTGCATGTGTGAATGTGTGTGTGTGAATGCGTGCGCATGTGTGTGTGAATGCATGCCTGTGTGTGTGTGTGTGTGTGTGTGAATGCATGTGTGTGTGTGAATGCATGTGTGTGTGTGAATGCATGTGTGTGTGTGAATCCGTGTGTGAGTGTGAATGTGTGTGTGTGAATGCGTGTGTGTGAATTTGTGCGTGTGTGTGTGAATGCATGTGTGTGTGAACGCATGTGTGTGTGTGTGAATGCATGTGAGTGTGTGTGAATGCATGTGAGTGTGCGAATGCACCTGTGTGTTTGTGTGAATGTATTCATGTGTGGGTGAATGCATGTGTGTGGGTGAATGCATGTGTGTGTGTGAATGCATGCGTGTGTCTGAATGCATGTGTGTGTGAATGCGTGTGTGTGTGTGAATGTGTGTGTGTGTCAATGCATGTGTGTGTGAATGCATGTGTGTGTGAATGCACGTGTGTGTGATTGCATGTGTGTGTAAATGCATGTGTGTGTCAATGCATGTATGTGTGTGTGAATGCATATGTGTGTGTGTAAATGCATGTGTGTGTCAATGTATGTGTTTGTGTGTGTGAATGCATGTGTGTGAATGCGTGTGTGTGTGAATGCGTGTGTGTGTGTGAATGCGTGTGTGTGTGAATGCGTGTGTGTGTGAATGCGTATGTGTGTGTGAATGCATGTGTGTGTTAAAATGCGTGTGTGTGAATGCATTGTGTGTGTTAAAATGCATGTGTGTGTCAATGCATGTGTGTGTGTGAATGCATGTGTGTGTGTAAATGCATGTGTGTGTGTGTCAATGCATGTGTGTGTGTGTGAATGCATGTGTGTGTGAATGCATGTGTGTGTGTAAATGCATGTGTGTGTGTAAATGCATGTGTGTGTGTGAATGCGTGTGTGTGTGTGAATGTGTGTGTGTCAATGCGTGTGTGTGTGTGTGAATGAATGTGTGTGTGAATGCATGTGTGTGTGAATGCATGTATGTGTGTGAACGCATGTGTGTGTGAATGCATGTGTGTGTGTGAATGCATGTGTGTGAATTCATGTGTCTGTGTGTGAATGCGTGTGTGTGTGAACGCATGTGTGTGTGTGTGAATGCATGTGTGTGTGTGTGAATGCATGTGTGTGTGTGTGAATGCATGTGAGTGTGCGATTGCACCTGTGTGTTTGTGTGAATGTATGCGTGTGTGTGAATGCGTGTGTGTGTGTGTCAATGCATGTGTGTGTGTCAATGCATGTGTGTGTGTGAATGCATGTGTGTGTGTGAATGCATGTGCGTGTGTGAATGCGCGTGTGTGTGAATGCGTGTGTGTGTGATTGCGTGTGTGTGTGTGTGAATGTGTGTGTGTGTGAATGTGTGTGTGTGTGAATGTGTGTGTGTGTGAATGTGTGTGTGTGAATGCCTGTGTGTGTGTGGATGCATGTGTGTGTGAATGCATGCATGTGTGTGTGAACACGTGTGTGTGTGAACGCATGTGTGTGAACGCATGTGTGTGTGAATGCATGTGTGTGTGTGAATGCGTGTGTGAATGTGTGTGTGTGTGAATGCATGTGTGCGAATGCGTGCATGTGAATGCATGTGTGTGTGTGAATGCATGTGTGTGTGTGAATGCATGTGTGTGCGTGTGTGAATGCATGTGTGTATGCATGTGTGTGTATGAATGTGTGTGCATGTGTGAATGTGTGTGTGTGAATGCGTGCGCATGTGTGTGTGAATGCATGCCTGTGTGTGTGTGTGTGTGAATGCATGTGTGTGTGTGAATGCATGTGTGTGTGTGAATGCATGTGTGTGTGTGAATCCGTGTGTGTGTGTGAATGTGTGTGTGTGAATGCGTGTGTGTGAATTTGTGCGTGTGTGTGTGAATGCATGTGTGTGTGAACGCATGTGTGTGTGTGTGAATGCATGTGAGTGTGTGTGAATGCATGTGAGTGTGCGAATGCACCTGTGTGTTTGTGTGAACGTATTCATGTGTGCGTGAATGCATGTGTGTGTGTGAATGCATGCGTGTGTGTGAATGCATGTGTGTGTGAATGTGTGTGTGTGTCAATGCATGTGTGTGTGAATGCATGTGTGTGTGAATGCACGTGTGTGAATGCATGTGTGTGTAAATGCATGTGTGTGTCAATGCATGTATGTGTGTGTGAATGCATATGTGTGTGTGTAAATGCATGTGTGTGTCAATGCATGTGTTTGTGTGTGAATGTGTGTGTGAATGCGTGTGTGTGTGTGAATGCGTGTGTGTGTGTGAATGCGTATGTGTGTGTGAATGCATGTGTGTGTTAAAATGCGTGTGTGTGAATGCATTGTGTGTTAAAATGCATGTGTGTGTCAATGCATGTGTGTGTGTGAATGCATGTGTGTGTGTAAATGCATGTGTGTGTGTGTCAATGCATGTGCGTGTGTGTCAATGCATGTGTGTGTGTGTGAATGCATGTGTGTGTGAATGCATGTGTGTGTGTAAATGCATGTGTGTGTGTAAATGCATGTGTGTGTGTAAATGCATGTGTGTGTGTGAATGTGTGTGTCAATGCGTGTGTGTGTGTGAATGAATGTGTGTGTGAACGCATGTGTGTGTGAATGCATGTATGTGTGTGAACGCATGTGTGTGTGAATGCATGTGTGTGTGAATGCATGTGTGTGTGTGTGTAAACGCATGCGTGTGTGTGTGAATTCATGTGTGTGTGTGTGTGAATGCGTGTGTGTGTGAACGCATGTGTGTGTGTGTGAATGCATGTGTGTGTGTGTGAATGCATGTGTGTGTGTGAATGCATGTGAGTGTGCGATTGCACCTGTGTGTTTGTGTGAATGTATGCGTGTGTGTGAATGCGTGTGTGTGTGAATGCGTGTGTGTGTGTGTCAATGCATGTGTGTGTGTGTCAATGCATGCGTGTGTGTGTAAATGCATGTGTGTGTGTCAGTGCATGTGTGTGTGTGTGAATGCATGTGTGTGTGTAAATGCATGTGTGTGTGAATGCATGTGTGTGTGTGAATGCATGTGTGTGTGTGAATGCATGTGTGTGTGTGGATGCATGTGTGTGTGAGTAAATGCATGTGTGTGTGTGAATGCATGTGTGTGTGTGAATGCATGGGTGTGTGTGAATGCGTGTGTGTGAATGCATGTATGTGTGTGTGAACGCGTGTGTGTGTGAATGCATGTATGTGTGTGTGAACGCATGTATGTGTGAATGTGTGTGTGTGAGAACGCATGTGTGTGTGAATGCATGTGTGTGTGTGTGAATGCATGTGTGTGTGAATGCATGTGTGTGTGTGTGAATGCATGTGTGTGTGTGAATGCGTGTGTGTGAATGCATGTATGTGTGTGTGAATGTGTGTGTGTGTGAATGCGTGTGTGTGTGAATGCGTGTGTGTGTGAATGCGTGTGTGTGTGTGAATGTGTGTGTGTGAATGTGTGTGTGTGAATTCATGCGTGTGTGTGTGAATGCATGTGTGTGTGAACGCATGTGTATGTGTGTGAACGCATGTGTGTGTGTGTGAATGCATGTATGTGTGTGTGAATGCATGTGAGTGTGCGAATGCACCTGTGTGAATGTATGCATGTGTGTGTGAATGCATGTGTGTGCGTGTGGGTGAATGCATGCGTGTGTGAATGCATGTGTGTGTGTGTGTGAATGCATGTGAGTGTGTGAATGCATGTGAGTGTGTGCATGCGTGTGTGTGTGAATGCGTGTGTGTGTGAATGCATGTATGTGTGTGTGAACGCATGTGTGTGTGAATGCGTGTGTGTCAATGCATGTGTGTGTGTGAATGTGTGTGTGAATGCATGTGTGTGTGTGAATGCATGTGAGTGTGCGAATGCACCTGTGTGTTTGTGTGAATGTATGCATGTGTGTGTGAATGCATGTGTGTGCGTGTGGGTGAATGCATGCGTGTGTGTGAATGCATGTGTGTGTGTGAATGCATGCGTGTGTGTGAATGCGTGTGTGTGTGAATGCGTGTGTGTGAATGCATGTATGTGTGTGTGTCAATGCGTGTGTGTGAATGCATGCATGTGTGTGTGAACACGTGTGTGTGAACGCATGTGTGTGAACGCATGTGTGTGTGAATGCATGTGTGTGTGTGAATGCATGTGTGTGTGAATGCGTGTGTGTGTGTGAATGTGTGTGTGTGCGTGAATGCATGTGTGCGAATGCGTGCATGTGAATGCATGTGTGTGTGTGAATGCATGTGTGTGTGTGAATGCATGTGTGTGAATGCATGTGTGTATGCATGTGTGTGTATGAATGTGTGTGCATGTGTGAATGTGTGTGTGTGAATGCGTGCGCATGTGTGTGTGAATGCATGCCTGTGTGTGTGTGTGTGTGTGTGTGTGAATGCGTGTGTGTGTGTGAATGCATGTGTGTCTGTGAATGCATGTGTGTGTGTGAATCCGTGTGTGTGTGTGAATGTGTGTGTGTGAATACGTGTGTGTGAATTTGTGCGTGTGTGTATGAATGCATGTGTTTGTGAACGCTTGTGTGTGTGTGTGTGAATGCATGTGAGTGTGTGTGAATGCATGTGAGTGTGCGAATGCACCTGTGTGTTTGTGTGAATGTATTCATGTGTGCGTGAATGCATGTGTGTGCGTGAATGCATGTGTGTGTGTGAATGCGTGTGTGTGTGTGAATGTGTGTGTGTGTCAATGCATGTGTGTGTGAATGCACGTGTGTGTGAATGCATGTGTGTGTAAATGCATGTGTGTGTGTCAATGCATGTATGTGTGTGTGTAAATGCATGTGTGTGTCAATGCATGTGTTTGTGTGTGAATGCATGTGTGTGAATGCGTGTGTGTGTGAATGCGTGTGTGTGTGAATGCGTGTGTGTGTGAATGCGTATGTGTGTGTGAATGCATGTGTGTGTTAAAATGCGTGTGTGTGAATGCATTGTGTGTGTTAAAATGCATGTGTGTGTCAATGCATGTGTGTGTGTGAATGCATGTGTGTGTGTCAATGCATGTGTGTGTGTGAATGCATGTGTGTGTGAATGCATGTGTGTGTGTAAATGCATGTGTGTGTGTAAATGCATGTGTGTGTGTGAATGTGTGTGTGTCAATGCGTGTGTGTGTGTGTGAATGAATGTGTGTGTGAATGCATGTATGTGTGAACGCATGTGTGTGTGAATGCATGTATATGTGTGAACGCATGTGTGTGAATGCATGTGTGTGTGTGAATGCATGTGTGTGTGTGTGTAAATGCATGCGTGTGTGTGTGAATTCATGTGTGTGTGTGTGAATGCGTGTGTGTGTGAACGCATGTGTGTGTGTGTGAATGCATGTGTGTGTGTGTGAATGCATGTGTGTGTGTGTGAATGCATGTGAGTGTGCGATTGCACCTGTGTGTTTGTGTGAATGTATGCGTGTGTGTGAATGCGTGTGTGTGTGTGAATGCGTGTGTGTGTGTGTCAATGCATGTGTGTGTGTGAATGCATGTGTGTGTATGAATGTGTGCGTGTGTGTGAATGCGTGTGTGTGTGATTGCGTGTGTGTGAGTGCGTGTGTGTGTGTGTGAATGTGTGTGTGTCAATGCATGTGTGTGTGTGTGAATGTGTGTGTGTGAATGCCTGTGTGTGTGTGGATGCATGTGTGTGAATGCATGTGTGTGTGTGTGTAAATGCATGCGTGTGTGTGTGAATTCATGTGTGTGTGTGTGAATGCGTGTGTGTGTGAACGCATGTGTGTGTGTGTGAATGCATGTGTGTGTGTGTGAATGCATGTGTGTGTGTGTGAATGCATGTGAGTGTGCGATTGCACCTGTGTGTTTGTGTGAATGTATGCGTGTGTGTGAATGCGTGTGTGTGTGTGAATGCGTGTGTGTGTGTGTCAATGCATGTGTGTGTGAATGCATGTGTGTGTATGAATGTGTGCGCGTGTGTGAATGCGCGTGTGTGTGAATGCGTGTGTGTGTGATTGCGTGTGTGTGAGTGCGTGTGTGAATGTGTGTGTGTGAATGCATGTGTGTGTGAATGCCTGTGTGTGTGTGGATGCATGTGTGTGAATGCATGCATGTGTGTGTGAATGCATGTGTGTGTAAATGCATGTGTGTGTGTCAATGCATGTATATGTGTGTGAATGCATATGTGTGTGTGTAAATGCATGTGTGTGTCAATGCATGTGTTTGTGTGTGAATGTGTGTGTGAATGCGTGTGTGTGTGAATGCGTGTGTGTGTGAATGCGTGTGTGTGTGTGAATGCGTATGTGTGTGTGAATGCATGTGTGTGTTAAAATGCGTGTGTGTGAATGCATTGTGTGTGTTAAAATGCATGTGTGTGTGTGAATGCATGTGTGTGTGTGAATGCATGTGTGTGTGTCAATGCATGTGTGTGTGTGTGAATGCATGTGTGTGTGAATGCATGTGTGTGTGTGAATGCATGTGTGTGTAAATGCATGTGTGTGTATGAATGTGTGTGTGTCAATGCGTGTGTGTGTGTGTGAATGAATGTGTGTGTGAATGCATGTATGTGTGAACGCATGTGTGTGTGAATGCATGTATGTGTGTGAACGCATGTGTGTGTGAATGCATGTGTGTGTGTGAATGCATGTGTGTGTGTGTAAATGCATGCGTGTGTGTGTGAATTCATGTGTGTGTGTGTGAATGCGTGTGTGTGTGAACGCATGTGTTTGTGTGTGAATGCATGTGTGTGTGTGTGAATGCATGTGTGTGTGTGTGAATGCATGTGAGTGTGCGATTGCACCTGTGTGTTTGTGTGAATGTATGCGTGTGTGTGAATGCGTGTGTGTGTGTGAATGCGTGTGTGTGTGTCAATGCATGTGTGTGTGTGTAAATGCATGTGTGTGTGTGTGAATGCATGTGTGTGTGAATGCATGTGTGTGTGTGAATGCATGTGTGTGTGAGTAAATGCATGTGTGTGTGTGAATGCATGTGTGTGTGTGTGTGAATGCATGGGTCTGTGTGAATGCGTGTGTGTGAATGCATGTATGGGTGTGTGAACGCGTGTGTGTGAATGCATGTATGTGTGTGTGAACGCATGTATGTGTGAATGTGTGTGTGAGAACGCATGTGTGTGTGAATGCATGTGTGTCTGAATGCATGTGTGTGTGTGAATGTGTGTGTGTGTGAATGCGTGTGTGTGTGAATGCGTGTGTGTGTGAATGTGTGTGTGTGTGTGAATGTGTGTGTGTGAATGTGTGTGTGTGAATGTGTGTGTGTGAATTCATGCGTGTGTGTGTGAATGCATGTGTGTGTGAACGCATGTGTATGTGTGTGAATGCATGTGAGTGTGCGAATGCACCTGTGTGAATGTATGCATGTGTGTGTGAATGCATGTGTGCGCGTGTGGGTGAATGCATGCGTGTGTGAATGCATGTGTGTGCGTGTGGGTGAATGCATGCGTGTGTGTGTGAATGCATGTGAGTGTGTGAATGCGTGTGTGTGTGAATGCGTGTGTGTGTGAATGCATGTATGTGTGTGTGAACGCATGTGTGTGTGAATGCGTGTGTGTCAATGCATGTGTGTGTGTGAATGTGTGTGTGAATGCATGTGTGTGTGTGAATGCATGTGAGTGTGCGAATGCACCTGTGTGTTTGTGTGAATGTATGCATGTGTGTGTGAATGCATGTGTGTGCGTGTGGGTGAATGCATGCGTGTGTGTGAATGCATGTGTGTGTGTGAATGCATGCGTGTGTGTGAATGCGTGTGTGTGTGAATGTGTGTGTGTGAATGCGTGTGTGTGAATGCATGTATGTGTGTGTGTCAATGCATGTGTGTGTGTGTCAATGCATGTGTGTGTGTGTCAATGCATGTGTGTGTGTGTGAATGCATGTGTGTGTGAATGCATGCGTGTGTGTGTAAATGCATGTGTGTGTGTCAATGCATGTGTGTGTGTGTGTGAATGTGTTTGTTAATGCATGTGTGTGTGTGTAAATGCATGTGTGTGTGTGTGAATGCATGTGAGTGTGCGAATGCAACTGTGTATTTGTGTGAATGTATGCATGTGTGTGTGAATGCATGTGTGTGCGTGTGGGTGAATGCATGCGTGTGTGTGTGAATGCATGTGTGTGTGAATGCGTGTGTGTGAATGCATGTATGTGTCTGAATGCATGTGTGTGTGTGAATGCATGTGTGTGTGTGTAAATGCATGTGTGTGTCAATGCATGTGTTTGTGTGTGAATGTGTGTGAATGCGTGTGTGTGTGAATGCGTGTGTGTGTGAATGCGTGTGTGTGAATGCATGTGTGTGTGTAAAAATGCATGTGTGTGTGTCAATGCATGTGTGTGTGTGTGAATGCATGTGTGTGTGTGAATGCATGTGTGTGTGAATGCATGTGTGTGTGTGTCAATGCATGTGTGTGTCAATGCATGTGTGTGTGTGAATGCATGTGTGTGTGTAAATGCGTGTGTGTGTGTCAATGCATGTGTGTGTGTGAATGTGTGTGTGTAAATGGATGTGTGTGTGTGAATGCGTGTGTGTGTGAATGCATGTGTGTGTGAATGCCTGTGTGTGTGAATGCATGTATGTGTGTGTGAATGCATGTGTGTGTGAACGCATGTGTGTGTGAACGCATGTGTGTGTGAATGCATGTGTGTGTGTGTGTAAATGGATGTGTGTGTGTGAATGCGTGTGTGTGTGAATGCATGTGTGTGTGTGTGAATGTGTGTGTGCGTGAATGCATGTGTGCGAATGCGTGCATGTGAATGCATGTGTGTGTGAATGCATGTGTGTGAATGCATGCGTGTGTGTGTGTGTGAATGCATGTGTGTGCGTGTGTGAATGCATGTGTGTGCGTGTGTGTGAATGCATGCGTGTGTGTGTGAATGCGTGTGTGTGAATGCATGTATGTGTCTGAATGCATGTGTGTGTGTGAATGCATGTGTGTGTGTGTAAATGCATGTGTGTGTCAATGCATGTGTTTGTGTGTGAATGCGTGTGTGTGTGAATGCGTGTGTGTGTGAATGCGTGTGTGTGTGAATGCGTGTGTGTGAATGCATGTGTGTGTAAAAATGCATGTGTGTGTGTCAATGCATGTGTATGTGTGAATGCATGTGTGTGTGTGTAAATGCATGTGTGTGTCAGTGAATGTGTGTGTGAATGCGTGTGTGTGTGAATGCGTGTGTGTGTGAATGCGTGTGTGTAAAAATGCATGTGTGTGTGTCAATGCATGTGTGTTTGTGAATGCATGTGTGTGTGTGAATGCATGTGTGTGAATGCATGTGTGTGTGAATGCATGTGTGTGTGTGTCAATGCATGTGTGTGTGTGTGAATGCATGTGTGTGTGTAAATGCGTGTGTGTGTGTGTGAATGTGTGTGTCAATGCATGTGTGTGTGTGTGAATGTGTGTGTGTGAATGCATGTGTGTGTGTGAATGCCTGTGTGTGTGTGAATGCATGTGTGTGTGAATGCATGTATGTGTGTGTGAATGCATGTGTGTGTGAATGCATGTGTGTGTGAACACGTGTGTGTGAACGCGCGTGTGTGTGAACGCGCGTGTGTGTGAACGCGCGCGTGTGTGAACGCATGTGTGTGTGAACGCATGTGTGTGTGAACGCATGTGTGTGTGAACGCATGTGTGTGTGAACGCATGTGTGTGTGAACGCATGTGTGTGTGAATGCGTGTGTGTGAGTGAATGCGTGTGTGTGTGTGAATGCGTGTGTGCGTGAATGCATGTGTGCGAATGCGTGCATGTGAATGCATGCATGTGAATGCATGTGTGTGAATGCATGCGTGTGTGTGTGTGTGAATGCATGTGTGTGTGTGAATGCATGTGTGTGCGTGTGTGAATGCATGTGTGTGCGTGTGTGTGAATGCATGTGTGTATGCATGTGTGTGTGTATGAATGTGTGTGCATGTGTGAATGTGTGTGCATGTATGAATGTGTGTGTGTGAATGCGTGCACATGTGTGTGTGAATGCATGCCTGTGTGTGTGTGAATGCATGTGTGTGTGTGTGAATGCATGTGTGTGTGTGAATGCGTGTGTGTGTGAATCCGTGTGTGTGTGTGAATGCGTGTGTGTGAATTGGTGCGTGTGTGTGAATGCATGTGTGTCTGAACGTATGTGTGTGTGTGTGAATGCATGTGTGTGTGTGTGAATGCATGTGTGTGTGTGTGAATGCATGTGAGTGTGCGAATGCACCTGTGTGTTTGTGTGAATGTATGCATGTGTGTGTGAATGCATGTGTGTGTGTGTGAATGAATGCATGTGTGTGTAAATGCATGTGTGTGTGAATGCGTGTGTGTGAGTGAATGCATGTGTGTGTATGAATGTGTGTGCATGTATGAATGTGTGTGTGTGAATGCGTGCGCATGTGTGTGTGAATGCATGTGTGTGTGTGAGTGAATGCATGTGTGTGTAAATGCATGTGTGTGTGAATGCGTGCGTGTGTGTGTGCGTGAATGCGAGTGTGTGTATGAATGTGTGTGCATGTATGAATGTGTGTGTGTGAATGCGTGCGCATGTGTGTGAATGCATGTGTGTGTGTGTGAGTGAATCCATGTGTGTGTAAATGCATGTGTGTGTGAATGCGTGTGCGTGTGTGTGTGAATGCGTGTGTGTGAATGCGTGCATGTGTGTGTGTGAGTGCATGTATGTGTGTGAATGCATGCGTGTGTGTGTGAATGCATGTTTGTGCGTGTGTGAATGCGTGTGTGTGTGCATGCATGTGTGTATGCATGTGTGTGTGTATGAATGTGTGTGCGTGTATGATTACGCGTGTGAATGTGTGTGGTGTATGAATACGCGTGTGAATGCGTGTGTGAATGTGTGTGCGTGCGTGTATGATTACGCATGTGAATGTGTGTGGTGTATGAATACACGTGTGAATGTGTGGTGTATGAATACACGTGTGAATGTGTGTGAGTATGTGTGTGTGAATGCGTGGTGTGTATGAATGCGTGTGTGTGAATGCATGTGTATGTGTGTGTGAATGTATGTGTGAGTGAATGCATGTGTGTGTGTGAATGCATGTGTGTGTGTGAATGCATGTGTGTGTGAATGCATGTGTGTGGGTATGAATGCACGTGTGTGGGTGTGAATGCACGTGTGTGTGTGAATGCATGTGTGTGAATGCATGTGTGTGTGTGAATGCGTGTGTGTGTGTGAATGCGTGTGTGTGTGTGAATGCATGTGTGTGTGTGTGAATGCATGTGTGTGTGTGAATGCGTGTGTGTGAATGCATGTATGTGTGTGTGAAAGCATGTATGTGTGTGTGTGTGAATGCGTGTGTGTGTGTGAATGTGTGTGTGACTGTGTGTGTGTGAATTCATGCGTGTGTGTGAATGCATGTGTGTGTGAACGCATGTGTATGTGTGTGAATGCATGTGTGTGTGTGTGAATGCATGTGAGTGTGCGAATGCACCTGTGTGAATGTATGCATGTGTGTGTGAATGCATGTGTGTGCGTGTGGGTGAATGCATGCGTGTGTGTGAATGCGTGTGTGTGTGTGAATGCGTGTGTGTGTGAATGTGTGTGTGTGTGAATGCATGTATGTGTGTGTGAACGCATGTGTGTGTGTGAATGTGTGTGTGAATGCATGTGTGTGTGTGAATGCATGTATGTGTGTGTGAACGCATGTGTGTAAATGCATGTGTGTGTGTGAATGCGTGTGTGTGTGAATGCGTGTGTGTGTGAATGCATGCATGTATGTGTGAATGTGTGTGTGTGTGTGAATGTGTGTGTGTGAATTCGTGCATGTGTGTGTGTGTGAATGCATGTGTGTGTGTGTGAATGCATGTGTGTGTGTGAATGCATGTGTGTGTGAGTAAATGCATGTGTGTGTGTGTGAATGCATGTGTGTGTGTGAATGCATGGGTGTCTGTGAATGCGTGTGTGTGAATGCATGTATGTGTGTGTGAACGCGTGTGTGTGAATGCATGTATGTGTGTGTGAACGCATGTATGTGTGAATGTGTGTGTGAGAATGCATGTGTGTGTGAATGCATGTGTGTGTGTGAATGCATGTGTGTGTGTGTAAATGCATGTGTGTGTGTGTGAATGCATGTGTGTGTGTGTGAATGCATGTGTGTGTTTGAATGCGTGTGTGTGAATGCATGTATGTGTGTGAACGCATGTATGTCTGAATGTGTGTGTGTGAATGCGTGTGTGTGTGTGAATGTGTGTGTGTGAATGTGTGTGTGTGAATTCATGCGTGTGTGTGAAAGCATGTGTGTGTGAACGCATGTGTATGTGTGTGAATGCATGTGTGTGTGTGAATGCATGTGAGTGTGCGAATGCACCTGTGTGTTTGTGTGAATGTATGCATGTGTGTGTGAATGCATGTGTGTGCGTGTGGGTGAATGCATGTGTGTGTGTGAATGCATGCGTGTGTGTGTGAATGCGTGTGTGTGTGAATGCGTGTGTGTGAATGCATGTATGTGTGTGTGAACGCATGTGTGTGTGAATGCGTGTGTCAATGCATGTGTGTGTGTGAATGCATGTGTGTATGTGTAAATGCATGTGTGTGTGTCAATGCATGTGTGTGTGTGAATGTGTGTGTGAATGCTTGTGTGTGTGTGAATGCTTGTGTGTGTGTGAATGCGTGTGTGTGTGAATGCATGTATGTGTGTGTGAACGCATGTGTGTGTGAATGCATGTGTGTGTAAATGCATGTGTGTGTGTGTGAATGCGTGTGTTTGAATGCCGGTGTGTGTGAATGCATGTATGTGTGTGTGAACGCATGTATGTGTGTGTGAATGCGTGTGTGTGTGTGAATGTGTGTGTGTGAATTTGTGCATGTGTGTGTGTGAATGCATGTGTGTGTGTGTGAATGCATGTGTTTGTGTGTGAATGCATGTGAGTGTGCGAATGCACCTGTGTGTTTGTGTGAATGTATGCATGTGTGTGTGAATGCATGTGTGTGCGTGTGGGTGAATGCATGCGTGTGTGTGAATGCATGTGTGTGTGTGAATGCATGCGTGTGTGTGAATGCGTGTGTGTGTGAATGCGTGTGTGTGAATGTGTGTGTGTGTCAATGCATGTGTGTGTGTGTGAATGCATGTGTGTGTGTGAATGCATGTGTGTGTGTCAATGCATGTGTGTGTGTCAATGCATGTGTGTGTGTGAATGCATGCGTGTGTGTGAATGCGTGTGTGTGTGAATGCGTGTGTGTGTGAATGCGTGTGTGTGAATGCATGTGTGTGTGTGTGTCAATGCATGTGTGTGTGTGAATGCATGTGTGTGTGACAATGCATGTGTGTGTGTGTCAATGCATGTGTGTGTGTAAATGCATGTGTGTGTGTCAATGCCTGTGTGTGTGTGTGTGAATGTGTTTGTTAATGCATGTGTGTGTGTGTGAATGCATGTGTGTGTGTGTGAATGCATGTGAGTGTGCGAATGCACCTGTGTGTTTGTGTGAATGTATGCATGTGTGTGTGAATGCATGTGTGTGCGTGTGGGTGAATGCATGCGTGTGTGTGTGTGAATGCGTGTGTGTGAATGCATGTGTGTGTGAATGCATGTGTGTGTGTCAATGCATGTGTGTGTCAATGCATGTGTTTGTGTGTGAATGTGTGTGAATGCGTGTGTGTGAATGCATGCGTGTGTGTGAATGCATGCTTGTGTGTAAAAATGCATGTTTGTGTGTCAATGCATGTGTGTGTGTGAATGCATGTGTGTGTGTGTCAATGCATGTGTTTGTGTGTGAATGTGTGTGTGAATGCGTGTGTGTGTGAATGCGTGTGTGTGTGAATGCGTGTGTGTGTGTAAAAATGCATGTGTGTGTGTGAATGCATGTGTGTGTGAATGCATGTGTGTGTGTGTCAATGCATGTGTGTGTCAATGCATGTGTGTGTGTCAATGCATGTGTGTGTCAATGCATGTGTGTGTGAATGCATGTGTGTGTGTGAATGCATGTGTGTGTGTAAATGCGTGTGTCAATGCATGTGTGTGTGTGTGAATGCATGTGTGTGTGTGAATGCCTGTGTGTGTGAATGCATGTGTGTGTGAATGCATGTATGTGTGTGTGAATGCATGTGTGTGTGAACACATGTGTGTGTGAACGCATGTGTGTGTGAATGCATGTGTGTGTGTGTGTAAATGCATGTGTGTGTGTGTGAATGCGTGTGTGTGTGTGAATGCATGTGTGTGAATGTGTGTGTGTGTGAATGTGTGTGTGCGTGAATGCATGTGTGCGAATGCGTGCACGTGAATGCATGTGTGTGTGAATGCATGCGTGTGTGTGTGTGAATGCATGTGTGTGCGTGTGTGAATGCATGTGTGTGCGTGTGTGAATGCATGTGTGTGCGTGTGTGAATGCATGTGTGTGCGTGTGTGTGAATGCATGTGTGTATGCATGTGTGTGTGTGTATGAATGTGTGTGCATGTGTGAATGTGTGTGCATGTGTGAATGTGTGTGTGTGAATGCGTGCGCGTGTGTGTGAATGCATGCCTGTGTGTGTGTGAATGCATGTGTGTGTGTGTGAATGCATGTGTGTGTGAATGCATGTGTGTGTGTGTGTGTGTGAATCCGTGTGTGTGTGTGAATGCGTGTGTGTGAATTCGTGCGTGTGTGAATGCATGTGTGTGTGAACGCATGTGTGTGTGTGTGAATGCATGTGTGTGTGTGTGTGTGAATGCATGTGTGTGTGTGTGAATGCATGTGTGTGTGTGTGAATGCATGTGAGTGTGCGAATGCACCTGTGTGTTTGTGTGAATGTATGCATGCGTGTGTGAATGTATGTGTGTGCGTGTGGGTGAATGCATGCGTGTGTGTGAATGCATGTGTGTGTGTGAATGCATGTGTGTGTGTGAATGCATGTGTGTGTGAATGCATGTGTATGTGTGTCAATGCATGTGTGTGTGTAAATGCATGTGTGTGTCAATGCATGTGTGTGTGTGAATGCATGTGTGTGTGTGAATGCATGTGTGTGTGAATGCCTGTGTGTGTGTGAATGCAGGTATGTGTGTGTGAACGCATGTGTGTGTGAATGCATGTATGTGTGTGTGAACGCATGTGTGTGTGTGTGTGAATGCATGTGTGTGTGTAAATGTGTGTGTGTGAATGCACGTGTATGTGTGTATGAAGGCGTGTGTATGAATGCATGTGTATGTGTGTGTGAATGCATGTGTGTGTGTGAATGCATGGGTGCGTGTGTGTGTGTGAATGCATGTGTGTGTGTGTGAAATCATATGTGTGTGTGTGTGAATGCATGTGTGTGTGAATGCATGTGTGTGAATGCATGTGTGTGTGAATGCATGTGTGTGTGAATGCATGTGTGTGTGTGTGAATTTGTGTGTGTGTGTCAATGCATGTGTGAGTGTGAATGCGTGTGTGTGAATGCATGTATGTGTGTGTGAACGCATGTGTGCGTGAATGCGTGTGTGTGAATGCATGTGTGTGTGAATGCATGCCTGTGTGTGTGTGAATGCAAATGTGTGTTTGTGAATGTACGTGTGTGTGAATGCATGTGTGTGCGTGTGTGTATGCATGTGTGTGTGTATGAATGTGTGTGCATGTATGAATGTGTGTGTGTGAATGCGTGCGCATGTGTGTGTGAATGCATGTGTGTGTGTGTAAATGCATGTGTGTGTGAATGCGTGTGTGTGAATGCGTGCATGTGTGTGCATGCGTGTGAAGGCATGCGTGTGTGTGTGAATGCATGTTTGTGCGTGTGTGAATGCGTGTGTGTGTGCATGCATGTGTGTATGCATGTGTGTGTGTATGAATGTGTGTGCGTGTATGATTACGCGTGTGAATGTGTGTGGTGTATGAATACGCGTGTGAATGCGTGTGTGAATGTGTGTGCGTGTGTGTATGATTACGCATGTGAATGTGTGTGGTGTATGAATACACGTGTGAATGTGTGGTGTATGAATACACGTGTGAATGTGTGTGAGTGTGTGTGTGTGTGAATGCGCGTGTATGTGTGTGTGAATGCGTGGTGTGTATGAATGCATGTGTATGTGTGTGTGAATGTATGTGTGAGTGAATGCATGTGTGTGTGTGAATGCATGTGTGTGTGTGAATGCATGTGTGTGTGAATGCATGTGTGTGGGTGTGAATGCACGTGTGTGTGTGAATGCATGTGTGTGAATGCATGTGTGTGTGTGAATGCGTGTGTGTGTGAATGCGTGTGTGTGTGTGAATGCATGTGTGTGTGTGTGAATGCATGTGTGTGTGTGAATGCATGTGTGTGAATACATGTGTGCGTGTGAATTTGTGTGTGTGTGTCAATGCATGTGTGTGTGTCAATGAATGCGTGTGTGTGTGAATGAATGTATGTGTGCGTGAATGCGTGCGTGTGTGCATGAATGCGTGCGAATGCATGTTTGTGCGTGCATGTGAATGCATGCGTGTGTGAATGCATGTGTGTGTGAATGCATGCCTGTGTGTGTGTGAATGCAAGTGTGTGTGTGTGAATGTGTGTGTGTGAATGCATGTGTGTGCGTGTGTGAATGCATGTGTGTGTATGAATGTGTGTGCATGTATGAATGTGTGTGTGTGTGTGAAAGCGTGTGTGTGCGTGAATGCATGTGTGTGAATGCGTGCGCATGTGTGTGTGAATGCATGTGTGTGTGTGAATGCGTGTGTGTGAATGCGTATGCGTGTGTGTGTGAATGCGTGTGCGTGTGTGTGAATGCGTGTGTGTGTGTGTGAATGCGTGCATGTGTGTGTGTGAAAGCGTGCGTGTGTGTGTGAAAGCGTGTGTGTGCGTGAATGCATGTGTGTGAATGCATGTGTGTGCGTGCGTGTGAATGCATGTGTGTGTGAATGTGTGCGCATGTGTGTGTGTGAATGCGTGTGTGTGTGAATGCGTGTGCGTGTGTGTGAATGCGTGTGTGTGTGTGTGAATGCGTGCATGTGTGTGTGAAAGCATGCGTGTGTGTGTGAAAGCGTGTGTGTGCGTGAATGCATGTGTGTGAATGCATGTGTGTGCGTGCGTGTGAATGCATGTGTGTGTGAATGCGTGTGTGTGTGAATGCGTGTGTGTGTGAATGCGTGTGTGTGTGAATGCAAGTGTGTGTGTGAATGCATGTTTGTGCGTGTGTGAATGCATGTGTGTATGAATGTGTGCATGTATGAATGTGTGTGTGTGAATGCGTGTGTGTGTGTGTGTGAATGCATGTGTGTGTGTGAATGCATGTGTGAATGTGTGTGTGAATGCATGTGTGTGTGTGAATGCATGTGTGTGTGAATGCATGTGTGTGTGTGAATGCGTGTGTGTGTGTGTGTGAATGCATGTGTGTGTGAATGCATGTGTGTGTGTGAATGCATGTGTGTTTGTGTGTGAATGTGAGTGAATGCATGTGTGTGTGAATGCGTGTGCGTGTGTGTGTGAATGTGTGTGTGTGTGTGAATGTGTGTGTGTGTGTGAATGCGTGCATGTGTGTGTGTGTGAAAGCGTGTGTGTGCGTGAATGCATGTGTGTGCGTGCGTGTGAATGCATGCGTGTGCGTGTGAATGCATGTGTGTGTGTGAATGCAAGTGTGTGTGTGAATGCATGTTTGTGCGTGTGTGAATGCATGTGTGTGCGTGTGAATGCATGTGTGTATGAATGTGTGCGTGTATGAATGTGTGTGCATGTATGAATGTGTGTGTGAATGCGTGTGTGTGTGTGAATGCGTGTGTGTGTGAATGCATGTGTGTGTGAATGCATGTGTGTATGAATGCATGTGTGTGTGTGAATGCGTGTGTGTGTGTGTGCGTGCGGAAGCATGTGTGTGAATGCATGTCTGTGCATGCGTGTGAATGCATGTGCGTGTGAATCCATGTGCGTGTGAATGCGTGTGTGTGTGAATGTATGCGTGTGTGTGTGAATGCATGTGTGTGCGTGTGTGAATGCATGTTTGTATGCATGTGTGTGTATGAATGTGTGTGCGTGTATGATTACGCGTGTGAATGTGTGTGGTGTATGAATACGCGTGTGAATGTGTGTATGAATGTGTGTGCGTGTGTGAGTGTGTGTGCGTGTATGAATACACGTGTGAATGTGTCGTGTATGAATACACGTGTGAATGTGTGAATGTGTGTGAGTGTGTGTGTGTGTGAATGCGTGTGTGTGAATGTGCCTGTGTTTGTTTGTGAATGCGTGTGTGTGTGTGAATGCGTGGTGTGTATGAATGTGTGTGTGTGAATGCATGTGTGTGTGTGTGAATGCATGTGTGTGCGTGTGTGAATGCATGTGTGTGTATGAATGTGTGTGCATGTATGAATGTGTGTGTGTGTGTGAAAGCGTGTGTGTGCGTGAATGCATGTGTGTGAATGCGTGCGCATGTGTGTGTGAATGCATGTGTGTGTGTGAATGCGTGTGCGTGAATGCGTATGCGTGTGTGTGTGAATGCGTGTGCGTGTGTGTGTGTGTGAATGCGTGCATGTGTGTGTGTGTGAAAGCGTGCGTGTGTGTGTGTGTGAAAGCGTGTGTGCGTGAATGCGTGCGTGTGAATGCATGTGTGTGTGAATGCGTGCGCATGTGTGTGTGAATGCATGTGTGTGTGTGAATGCATGTTTGTGCGTGTGTGAATGCATGTGTGTATGAATGTGTGCATGTATGAATGTGTGTGTGTGAATGCGTGTGTGTGTGTGTGTGAATGCATGTGTGTGTGTGAATGCATGTGTGAATGTGTGTGTGAATGCATGTGTGTGTGTGAATGCGTGTGTGTGTGTGAATGCATGTGTGTGTGTGAATGCGTGTGTGTGTGTGTGAATGCATGTGTGTTTGTGTGTGAATGTGAGTGAATGCATGTGTGTGTGAATGCGTGTGCGTGTGTGTGTGTGTGTGTGAATGCGTGCATGTGTGTGTGTGTGAAAGCGTGCGTGTGTGTGTGTGAAAGCGTGTGTGCGTGAATGCATGTGTGTGAATGCATGTGTGTGCGTGCGTGTGAATGCATGTGTGTGTGAATGCGTGCGCATGTGTGTGTGAATGCATGTGTGTGTGTGAATGCGTGTGTGTGAATGCGTATGCGTGTGTGTGTGAATGCGTGTGCGTGTGTGTGAATGCGTGTGTGTGTGTGTGAATGCGTGCATGTGTGTGTGTGAAAGCGTGCGTGTGTGTGAAAGCGTGTGAGTGCGTGAATGCATGTGTGTGAATGCATGTGTGTGCGTGCGTGTGAATGCGTGTGTGTGTGAATGCAAGTGTGTGTGTGAATGCATGTTTGTGCGTGTGTGAATGCATGTGTGTATGAATGTGTGCATGTATGAATGTGTGTGTGTGAATGCGTGTGTGTGTGTGTGTGTGAATGCATGTGTGTGTGTGAATGCATGTGTGAATGTGTGTGTGAATGCATGTGTGAATGTGTGTGTGAATGCATGTGTGTGTGTGAATGCGTGTGTGTGTGTGTGAATGCATGTGTGTGTGTGAATGCGTGTGTGTGTGAATGCATGTGTGTGTGAATGCATGTGTGTGTGTGAATGCATGTGTGTTTGTGTGTGAATGTGAGTGAATGCATGTGTGTGTGAATGCGTGTGCGTGTGTGTGTGAATGTGTGTGTGTGAATGCATGTGTGTGCGTGCGTGTGAATGCGTGTGTTTGTGAATGCAAGTGTGTGTGTGAATGCATGTGTGTGCGTGTGAATGCATGTGTGTATGAATGTGTGCGTGTATGAATGTGTGTGCATGTATGAATGTGTGTGTGAATGCGTGTGTGTGTGTGAATGCGTGTGTGTGTGAATGCGTGTGTGTGTGAATGCATGTGTGTGTGAATGCATGTGTGTATGAATGCATGTGTGTGTGTGTGTGTGCGCGCGGAAGCATGTGTGTGAATGCATGTCTGTGCATGCGTGTGAATGCATGTGCGTGTGAATGCGTGTGTGTGTGAATGTATGCGTGTGTGTGTAATGCATGTGTGTGCGTGTGTGAATGCATGTTTGTATGCATGTGTGTGTATGAATGTGTGTGCGTGTATGATTACGCGTGTGAATGTGTGTGGTGTATGAATACGCGTGTGAATGTGTGTATGAATGTGTGTGCGTGTGTGAATGCATGTTTGTATGCATGTGTGTGTATGAATGTGTGTGCGTGTATGATTACGCGTGTGAATGTGTGTGGTGTATGAATACGCGTGTGAATGTGTGTATGAATGTGTGTGCGTGTGTGTGTGTGTGCGTGTATGAATACACGTGTGAATGTGTCGTGTATGAATACATGTGTGAATGTGTGAATATGTGTGAGTGTGTGTGTGTGTGAATGCGTGTGTGTGAATGTGCCTGTGTTTGTTTGTGAATGCGTGTGTGTGTGTGAATGCGTGGTGTGTATGAATGTGTGTGTGTGAATGCATGTGTGTGTGTGTGAATGTATGTGTGTGTGAATGCATGTGTGTGTGTGTGAATGTATGTGTGTGTGAATGCATGTGTATGTGTGTGTGAATGCATGTGTGAGTGTGTGAATGCATGTGTGTGAATGCGTGTGTGTATGAATGCATGCGCGTGTGTGTGAATGCATGCGTGTGTGTGTGAATGCATGTGTGTGAAATCATATGTGTGTGAATGCATGTGTGTGGGTGTGAATGCGTGTGTGTGTGTGAATGTGTGTGTGTGTGAATGCATGTGTGTGTGTGTGAATGCATGTGTGTGTGTGAATTTGTGTGTGTGAATGCATGTGTGTGTGTGTGAGAATGTGTGTGTGTGTGAATGCATTTGTGTGTGTGTGTGAATGCGTGTGTGTGAAGGTGTGTGTGTGTGAATGCATGTGTGTGTGTGAATGCATGTGTGTGTGTGTGAATGCATGTGTGTGTGTGAATTTGTGTGTGAAAGCATGTGTGTGCGTGTGTGAATGTGTGTGTGTGAATGCATTTGTGTGTGTGAATGCATTTGTGTGTGTGAATGCGTGTGTGTGAAGGTGTGTGTGTGTGAAGGTGTGTGTGAATGCATGTGTGTGTTTGTGTGAATGCATGTGTGTGTGTGTGAATGCATGTGTGTGTGTGTGAATGCATGTGTGTTTGAATGCGCGCGTGTGTGTGAATGCATGCGCGTGTGTGTGAATGCGTGCGTGTGTGTGCGTGAATGCATGTGTGTGAATGCGTGTGAATGCATGTGTGTGCGTGTGTGTGAATGCGTGCGTGTGAATGCATGTGTGTGCGTGCGTGTGAATGCATGTGTGTGTGAATGCGTGTGTGTGAATGCATGTGTGTGCGTGCGTGTGAATGCATGTGTGTGTGTAAATGCATGCGTGAGCGTGTGAATGCATGTTTGTGCTTGTGTGAATGCATGTGTGTGTGCATGTGTGTATGAATGTGTGTGCGTGTATGAATGTGTGTGCATGTGTGAATGCGTGCGCATGTGTGTGTGAATGCCTGTGTGTGTGTGAATGTGTGCGTGTGTGTGAAAGCGTGTGTGTGCGTGAACGCATGTGTGTGAATGCACGCGTGTGCGTGTGAGTGTGTGAATTGTGTGTGTGTGAATGCATGCGTGTGTGTGTGAATGCGTGTGTGTGTGAATGCATGTTTGTGCGTGTGTGAATGCATGTGTGTATGCATGTGTGTGTGTATGAATGTGTGTGCGTGTATGATTACGTGTGTGAATGTGTGTGGTGTATGAATACGCGTGTGAATGTGTGTATGAATGTGTGTGCGTGTGTGAATGTGTGTGCGTGTGTGAATGTGTGTGCGTGTATGATTACGCATGTGAATGTGTGTGGTGTATGAATACACGTGTGAATGTGTGGTGTATGAATACACGTGTGAATGTGTGTGTGTGTGTGTGTGAATGTGCGTGTATGTGTGTGTGAGTGCGTGTATGTGTGTGTGAATGCGTGGTGTGTATGAATGCGTGTGTGTGAATGTATGTGTGTGTGAATGCATGTGTGTGTGAATGCATGTGTGCGTGTGTGTGTGTGAATGCATTTGTGTGTGTGTGAATGCATGTGTGTGTGAATGCATGTGTGTGTGTGAAATCATATGTGTGTGTGTGAATGCATGTGTGTGTGAATGCATGTGTGTGTGAATGCATGTGTGTGGGTGTGAATGCACGTGTGTGTGTGAATGCATGTGTGTGAATGCATGTGTGTGTGTGTGTGAATGCGTGTGTGTGTGAATGCATGTGTGTGTGAATGCATGTGTGTGTGAATACATGTGTGTGTGTGAATGCATGTGTGTGCGTGTGAATGCATGTGTGTGTGAATTTGTGTGTGTGTCAATGCATGTGTGTGTGTGTGTCAATGCATGTGTCTGTGTGTGTGTGTGTCAATGCATGTGTGTGTGTGTGTCAATGCATGTGTGTCTGCGTGAATGTGTGTGTGAATACGTGTGTGTGTGAATGCATGTGTGCGTGAATGCGTGCGTGTGTGTGCGTGAATGCGTGCGTGTGTGTGCGTGAATGCGTGCGTGTGAATGCATGTTTGTGCATGCGTGTGAATGCATACGTGTGTGAATGCATGTGTGTGTGATTGCATGCCTGTGTGTGTGTGAATGTGTGTGTGTGAATGCATGTGTGTGCGTGTGTGAATGCATGTGTGTGCGTGTGTGTATGCATGTGTGTGTGTATGAATGTGTGTGCATGTATGAATGTGTGTGTGTGAATGTGTGCGCATGTGTGTGTGTGAATGCATGTGTGTGTGTGAATGCATGTGTGTGTGTGAATGCGTGTGTGTTTGTGTGTGAATGTGTGAGTGAATGCATGTGTGAGTGAATGCATGTGTGTGTAAATGCATGTGTGTGTGTGAATGCGTGCATGTGTGTGTGAAAGCGTGTGTGTGCGTGAATGCATGTGTGTGCGTGTGTGTGAATGCATGTGTGTGTGTGAAGGCATGTGTGTGTGTGTGAATGCAAGTGTGTGTGTGAATGCAAGTGTGTGCGTGTGTGAATGCATGTCTGTACGTGTGAATGCATGTGTGTATGAATGTGTGTGCATGTATGAATGTGTGTGCATGTGTGAATGTGTGTGCGTGTGTGAATGTGTGTGTGTGTGTGTGTGAATGCATGTGTGTGTGTGAATGCATGTGTGAATGTGTGTGTGTGAATGCATGTGTGTGTGAATGCGTGTGTGTGAATGTATGTGTGTGTGAATGCATGTGTGTGTGTGAATGCATGTGTGCGTGTGTGTGTGTGAATGCATGTGTGTGAATGCATGTGTGTGTGTGAATGCATGTGTGTGTGTGAAATCATATGTGTGTGTGTGAATGCATGTGTGTGTGAATGCATGTGTGTGTGAATGCATTTGTGTGTGTGAATGCGTGTGTGTGTGTGAATGCATGTGTGTGTGAATGCATGTGTGTGAATACATGTGTGTGTGTGAATGCATGTGTGTGCGTGTGAATGCATGTGTGTGTGTGAATTTGTGTGTGTGTCAATGCATGTGTGTGTGTGAATGTGTGTGTGAATGCGTGTGTGTGTGAATGCATGTATGTGTGTGTGAACGCATGTGTGCGTGAATGCGTGCGTATGTGTGTGCGTGAATGTGTGCATGTGAATGCATGTTTGTGCGTGCGTGTGAATGCATGTGTGTGTGAATGCATGTGTGTGTGAATGCATGCCTGTGTGTGTGTGAATGCATGTGTGTGAATGCGTGCGTGTGAATGCATGTGTGTGCGTGTGTGTGAATGCGTGCGTGTGAATGCATGTGTGTGCGTGTGTGAATGCATGTGTGTGTGTGAATGCATGTATGTGTGTGTGAACGCATGTGTGCGTGAATGCGTGCGTATGTGTGTGCGTGAATGCGTGCGTGTGAATGCATGTTTGTGCGTGCGTGTGAATGCATGTGTGTGTGAATGCATGTGTGTGTGTGAATGCATGTGTGTTTGAATGCGTGCGTGTGTGTGCGTGAATGCATGTGTGTGAATGCGTGCGTGTGAATGCATGTGTGTGCGTGTGTGTGAATGCGTGCGTGTGAATGCATGTGTGTGCGTGTGTGAGTGTGTGAATGCATGTGTGTGCGTGTGTGAATGCATGTTTGTGCATGTGTGAATGCATGTGTGTGTGTGTGTGAGTGCATGTGTGTATGAATGTGTGTGCGTGTATGAATGTGTGTGCTTGTATGAATGTGTGTGTGAATGCGTGCGCATGTGTGTGTGAATGCATGTGTGTGTGTGTGAATGCGTGTGTGTGTGAATGCGTGTGTGTTTGTGTGTGAATGTGTGTGTGAATGCGTGTGTGTGTGTGAATGCGTGTGTGTGTGAATGTGTGCGTGTGTGTATGAATGTGTGCGTGTGTGTGAAAGCGTGTGTGTGCGTGAATGCATGTGTGTGAATGCATGTGTGTGCGTGCGTGTGAATGCATGCGTGTGCGTGTGAATGCATGTGTGTGTGAATGCACGTGTGCGAGTGAATGCATGCCTGTGTGCGTGAATGCAAGTGCGTGTGTGAATGCATATGTGTGCGTGTGTGGATGCATGTGTGTGCGTGTGTGTGCGTGTGTGGATGCATGTGTGAATGCATGTGTGTATGAATGTGTGTGCATGTATGAATGTATGTGTGTGAATGCGTGCGCACGTGTGTGTGTGTGAATGCGTGTGTGTGAATGTGTGTGTGTGAATGCCTGTGTGTGTGAATTCGTGCGTGTGTGTGAATGCATGTGTGTGTGTGAATTCGTGCGTGTGTGAATGCATGTGTGTGTGAATGCATGTGTGTGTGTGAATGTGTGTGTGTGTGTGTGTGTGTGTGAACGCATGTGTGTGAATGCGTGTGTGTGTGTGTGTGCGTGAACGCATGTGTGTGAATGCGTGTGTGTGTGTGAGTGAACGCATGTGTGTGAATGCGTGTGTGTGTGCGTGAACGCATGTGTGTGAATGCTTGTGTGTGCGTGAACGCATGTGTGTGAATGCGCGTGTGTGTGTGCGTGAACGCATGTGTGTGAATGCGTGTGTGCGCGAATGCATGTGTGTGAATGCACGCATGTGCGTGTGAATGCGTGTGTGTGTGAATTGTGTGTGTGTGAATACGTGTGTGTGTGAATGCATGTTTGTGCGTGTGTGAATGCATGTGTGTGTGAATGCGTGTGTGTGTGAATGCGTGTGTGTGAATGTGTGTGAATGAATGTGTGTGTGAATGCATGTGAGTGTGTGAATGCACCTGTGTGTTTGTGTGAATGCATGCGTGTGAATGCATGTGTGTGCGTTTATGAATGTGTGTGCATGTATGAATGTATGTGTGTGAATGCGTGCGCACGTGTGTGTGTGTGAATGCGTGTGTGTGAATGTGTGTGTGTGAATGCCTCTGTGTGTGAATTCGTGCGTGTGTGTGAATGCATGTGTGTGTGTGAATTCGTGCGTGTGTGAATGCATGTGTGTGTGTGAATGCGTGTGTGTGTGTGTGTGAACGCATGTGTGTGAATGCGTGTGTGTGTGTGTGCGTGAACGCATGTGTGAGAATGCGTGTGTGTGTGTGTGAACGCATGTGTGTGAATGCGTGTGTGTGTGTGCGTGAACGCATGTGTGTGAATGCTTGTGTGTGTGCGTGAACGCATGTGTGTGAATGCGCGTGTGTGTGCGTGAACGCATGTGTGTGAATGCGTGTGCGCGCGAATGCATGTGTGTGAATGCACGCATGTGCGTGTGAATGCGTGTGTGTGTGAATTGTGTGTGTGTGTGAATACGTGTGTGTGTGAATGCATGTTTGTGCGTGTGTGAATGCATGTGTGTGTGAATGCGTGTGTGTGTGAATGCGTGTGTGAATGTGTGTGAATGAATGTGTGTGTGAATGCATGTGAGTGTGTGAATGCACCTGTGTGTTTGTGTGAATGCATGCGTGTGAATGCATGTGTGTGTGTGTATGAATGTGTGTGCATGTATGAATGTATGTGTGTGAATGCGTGCGCACGTGTGTGTGTGTGAATGCGTGTGTGTGAATGTGTGTGTGTGAATGCCTCTGTGTGTGAATTCGTGCGTGTGTGTGAATGCATGTGTGTGTGTGAATTCGTGCGTGTGTGAATGCATGTGTGTGTGTGAATGCGTGTGTGTGTGTGTGTGAACGCATGTGTGTGAATGCGTGTGTGTGTGTGTGCGTGAACGCATGTGTGTGAATGCGTGTGTGTGTGTGTGAACGCATGTGTGTGAATGCATGTGTGTGTGTGCGTGAACGCATGTGTGTGAATGCTTGTGTGTGTGCGTGAACGCATGTGTGTGAATGCGCGTGTGTGTGCGTGAACGCATGTGTGTGAATGCGTGTGTGCGCGAATGCATGTGTGTGAATGCACGCATGTGCGTGTGAATGCGTGTGTGTGTGAATTGTGTGTGTGTGTGAATACGTGTGTGTGTGAATGCATGTTTGTGCGTGTGAATGCATGTGTGTGTGAATGCGTGTGTGTGTGAATGCGTGTGTGAATGTGTGTGAATGAATGTGTGTGTGAATGCATGTGAGTGTGTGAATGCACCTGTGTGTTTGTGTGAATGCATGCGTGTGAATGCATGTGTGTGCGTGTGGGTGAATGCATGTGTGTGTGTGTGAATGCGTGTGTGTGTGAATGCGTGCATGTGTGTGAATGCTTGTGTGTGTGTGAATGCATGTGAGTGTTTGTGTGAATGCATGTGTGTGAATGCATATGTGTGTGAATGCATGTGTGAATGCATGTGTGTGTGAATGTATGTGTGTGTGTGAAATCATATGTGTGTGTGTGAATGCATGTGTGTGTGAATGCATGTGTGTGGGTGTGAATGCATGTGTGTGTGTGAATGCATGTGTGTGAATGCATGTGTGTGTGTGTGAATGCATGTGTGTGTGTGAATGCATGTGTGTGTGAATACATGTGTGTGTGTGAATGCATGTGTGTGCGTGTGAATGCATGTGTGTGTGAATTTGTGTGTGTGTCAATGCATGTGTGTGTGTGTCAATGCATGTGTGTGTGTGTGTCAATGCATGTGTGTGTGTGTGTCAATGCATGTGTGTGTGCGTGAATGTGTGTGTGAATACGTGTGTGTGTGTGCGTGAATGCGTGCGTGTGAATGCATGTTTGTGCATGCGTGTGAATGCATACGTGTGTGAATGCATGTGTGCGTGAATGCCTGCGTGTGTGTGTGCGTGAATGCGTGCGTGTGTGTGCGTGAATGCGTGCGTGTGAATGCATGTTTGTGCATGCGTGTGAATGCATACGTGTGTGAATGCATGTGTGTGTGATTGCATGCCTGTGTGTGTGTGAATGTAAGTGTGTGTGTGAATGCATGTGTGTGCGTGTGTGAATGCATGTGTGTGCGTGTGTGTATGCATGTGTGTGTGTATGAATGTGTGTGTGTGAATGCGTGCGCATGTGTGTGTGAATGCATGTGTGTGTGTGAATGCGTGTGTGTTTGTGTGTGAATGTGTGAGTGAATGCATGTGTGAGTGAATGCATGTGTGTGTAAATGCATGTGTGTGTGTGAATGCGTGCATGTGTGTGTGAAAGCGTGTGTGTGCGTGAATGCATGTGTGTGCGTGTGTGTGAATGCATGTGTGTGTGTGAAGGCATGTGTGTGTGTGTGAATGCAAGTGTGTGTGTGAATGCAAGTGTGTGCGTGTGTGAATGCATGTCTGTGCGTGTGTGAATGCATGTGTGTATGAATGTGTGTGCATGTATGAATGTGTGTGCATGTGTGAATGTGTGTGCATGTATGAATGTGTGTGTGAATGTGTGTGTGTGTGTGTGAATGCATGTGTGTGTGTGTGAATGCATGTGTGAATGTGTGTGTGTGAATGCATGTGTGTGTGAATGCGTGTGTGTGAATGTATGTGTGTGTGAATGCATGTGTGTGTGTGAATGCATGTGTGCGTGTGTGTGTGTGAATGCATGTGTGTGAATGCATGTGTGTGTGTGAATGCATGTGTGTGTGTGAAATCATATGTGTGTGTGTGAATGCATGTGTGTGTGAATGCATTTGTGTGTGTGAATGCGTGTGTGTGTGTGAATGCATGTGTGTGTGAATGCATGTGTGTGAATACATGTGTGTGTGTGAATACATGTGTGTGTGTGAATGCATGTGTGTGCGTGTGAATGCATGTGTGTGTGTGAATTTGTGTGTGTGTGTCAATGCATGTGTGTGTGTGAATGCGTGTGTGAATGCGTGTGTGTGTGAATGCATGTATGTGTGTGTGAACGCATGTGTGCGTGAATGCGTGCGTATGTGTGTGCGTGAATGTGTGCATGTGAATGCATGTTTGTGCGTGCGTGTGAATGCATGTGTGTGTGAATGCATGTGTGTGTGAATGCATGCCTGTGTGTGTGTGAATGCATGTGTGTGAATGCGTGCGTGTGAATGCATGTGTGTGCGTGTGTGTGAATGCGTGCGTGTGAATGCATGTGTGTGCGTGTGTGAATGCATGTGTGTGTGTGTGAATGCATGTATGTGTGTGTGAACGCATGTGTGCGTGAATGCGTGCGTATGTGTGTGCGTGAATGCGTGCGTGTGAATGCATGTTTGTGCGTGCGTGTGAATGCATGTGTGTGTGAATGCATGTGTGTGTGAATGCATGTGTTTGTGTGTGAATGCATGTGTGTTTGAATGCGTGCGTGTGTGTGCGTGAATGCATGTGTGTGAATGCGTGCGTGTGAATGCATGTGTGTGCGTGTGTGTGAATGCGTGCGTGTGAATGCATGTGTGTGCGTGTGTGAGTGTGTGAATGCATGTGTGTGCGTGTGTGAATGCATGTTTGTGCATGTGTGAATGCATGTGTGTGTGCGTGTGTGAATGCATGTGTGTATGAATGTGTGTGCGTGTATGAATGTGTGTGCTTGTATGAATGTGTGTGTGAATGCGTGCGCATGTGTGTGTGTGTGAATGCGTGTGTGTGTGAATGCGTGTGTTTGTGTGTGAATGTGTGAGTGAATGCATGTGTGTGTGAATGCGTGTGTGTGTGAATTCGTGTGTGTGTGAATGTGTGCGTGTGTGTATGAATGTGTGCGTGTGTGTGAAAGCGTGTGTGTGCGTGAATGCATGTGTGTGAATGCATGTGTGTGCGTGCGTGTGAATGCATGCGTGTGCGTGTGAATGCATGTGTGTGTGAATGCATGTGTGCAAGTGAATGCATGCCTGTGTGCGTGAATGCAAGTGTGTGTGTGAATGCATGTGTGTGCGTGTGTGGATGCATGTGTGTGCGTGTGTGGATGCATGTGTGAATGCATATGTGTATGAATGTGTGTGCATGTATGAATGTGTGTGCATGTATGAATGTATGTGTGTGAATGCGTGCGCACGTGTGTGTGTGTGAATGCGTGTGTGTGAATGTGTGTGTGTGAATGCATGTGTGTGTGAATGCCTGTGTGTGTGAATTCGTGCGTGTGTGTGAATGCATGTGTGTGTGTGAATTCGTGCGTGTGTGAATGCATGTGTGTGTGTGAATGCGTGTGTGTGTGAACGCATGTGTGTGAATGCGTGTGTGTGTGTGCGTGAACGCATGTGTGTGAATGCATGTGTGTGTGTGCGTGAACGCATGTGTGTGAATGCGTGTGTGTGTGTGCGTGAACGCATGTGTGTGAATGCGTGTGTGTGTGTGCGTGAACGCATGTGTGTGAATGCTTGTGTGTGTGCATGAACGCATGTGTGTGAATGCGCGTGTGTGTGTGCGTGAACGCATGTGTGTGAATGCGTGTGTGCGCGAATGCATGTGTGTGAATGCACGCATGTGCGTGTGAATGCGTGTGTGTATGAATTGTGTGTGTGTGTGTGAATACGTGTGTGTGTGAATGCATGTTTGTGCGTGTGTGAATGCATGTGTGTGTGAATGCGTGTGTGTGAATGCGTGTGTGTGAATGTGTGTGAATGAATGTGTGTGTGAATGCATGTGAGTGTGTGAATGCACCTGTGTGTTTGTGTGAATGCATGCGTGTGAATGCATGTGTGTGCGTGTGGGTGAATGCATGTGTGTGTGTGTGAATGCGTGTGTGTGTGAATGCGTGCATGTGTGTGAATGCTTGTGTGTGTGTGAATGCATGTGAGTGTTTGTGTGAATGCATGTGTGTGAATGCATGTGTGTGTGAATGCATGTGTGTGTGAATGTATGTGTGTGTGAATGCATGCGTGTGTGTGAATGTGTGCGTGTGTGTGAATGCATGTGTGTGAATGTGCGCGTGTGTGTGAATGCATGCGCATGTGTGTGAATGCGTGTGTGCATGTATGAATGTGTGTGAATGTGTGTGCGTTTGTGAATGTGTGTGTGTGCGTGTGTGAGTGTGTGCGCTTATATGAATGTGTGTGCATGTATGAATACGCATGTGAATGTGTGTGCATGTATGAATACGCGTATGAATGTGTGTGGTGTATGAATACGCGTGTGAATGTGTGTATGAATGTGTGTGAGTGTGTGTGCATGTATGAATACGCGTGTGAATGTGTGTATGAATACGTGTGAGTGTGTGTGCGTGTGTGAATCTGTGTGTATGTATGAAAATGTGAATGTGTGTGCGTGTATCAATATGTGTGTGTGAATGTTTGTGCGTGTATGAAAATGTGAATGTGTGTGCATGTATGAGTGTGTGCATGTATGAGTGTGTCTGAATGTGTGTGTGTATGAATGTGTGTGAATGTGTGAGTGTGTATGGATGTGTGTGCGTGAGTGTGTGTGTGAATGCGTGTGTGAATATGTGTGTGTGTGAGTGTGTGTGTGAATGCGTGTGTGAATATGTGTGTGTGTGAGTGTGTATGAATGCGTGTGTGTGTGTGATTATGTGTGTGTGTATGTGTGAGTGCGTGTGTGTATGCGTGTGTGTATGTGTGAGTATGTGTGTGTGTGTGTGTGAGTGCGTGTGTGTATGTGTGTGTGTATGTGTGAGTATGTGTGTGCGTGTGTGTGTATGTGTGTGCATGAGTGCGTGTATGTATATGTGTGTGTGTGTGAATGCATGTGTGTGTGTGTGTGAATGTGTGTGTGTGTGAATGCATGTTTGTGTGTGTGTGAATGCATGTGTGTGAATGCGTGTGTGAATGTGTGTGTGTGAATGCATGTGTATATGCATGTGTGTGTGAATGCGTGTGTGAATGTGTGTGTGTGAATGCATGTGTGTGTGAATGCATGTGTGTGTGAATGCATGTGTGTGTGAATGCGTGTGTATGTGAATGCATGTGTGTGTGTGAATGCGTGTGTGTGTGAATGCATGTGTGTGTGTGTGAATGCATGTGTGTGTGTGTGAATGCGTGTGTGTGTGAATGCATGTGTGTGTATGTGTGAATGCATGTGTGTGTATGTGTGAATGCATGTGTGTGTATGTGTGAATGCATGTATGTGTGAATGCATGTGTGTGTATGTGTGAATGCATGTATGTGTGAATGCATGTGTGTGTATGTGTGAATGCATGTTTGTGTGTGTGAATGCATGTGTGTGAATGCATGTGTGTGTGACTGCATGTGTGTGTGCGTGAATGCATGTGTGTGTGCGAATGCATGTGTGTGTGTGAATTCATGTGTGTGCGTGAATGCGTGTGTGTGTGTGAATGCGTGTGTGAATGCATGTGTGTGAATGTGTGTGTGTGAATGCATGTGTGTGTATGTGTGAATGCATGTGTGTGTATGTGTGAATGCATGTGTGTGAATGCGTGCGTGTGTATGTGAATGTGTGCGTGTGTGTGAAAGCGTGTGTGTGCGTGAATGCATGTGTGTGAATGCATGTGTGTGCGTGCGTGTGAATGCATGCGTGTGCGTGTGAATGCATGCGTGTGTGAATGCATGTGTGCGAGTGAATGCAAGTGTGTGTGTGAATGCATGTGTGTGTGTGAATGCATGTGTGTGCGTGTGTGGATGCATGTGTGTGCGTGTGTGAATGCATGTGTGTGTGCATGTGTGAATGTGTGTGCATGTATGAATGTATGTGTGTGAATGCGTGCGCGCGTGTGTGTGTGTGTGAATGCATGTGTGTGTGTGAATGTGTGTGTTTGAATGTGTGTGAGCGAATGCATGTGTGTGTGAATGCGTGTGTGTGTGAATTCGTGCGTGTGTGTGAATGCATGTGTGTGTGAATGCGTGTGTGTGTGCGTGAACGCGTGTGTGTGAATGCGTGTGTGTGTGTGTGTGGTTGTGCGCGAATGCATGTCTGTGCATGCGTGTGTGTGAATGCATGTGTGTGTGAATGCATGCATTTGCGTGTGTGTGATTGTGTGTGTGTGTTTGAATGTGTGTGTGCGTGTGTGAATGCATGTGTGTGTATGAATGTGTGTGCGTGTATGATTACGCGTGTGAATGTGTGTGGTGTATGAATACGTGTGTGAATGTGTGTGCGTGTGTGAGTGTGTGTGCGTGTATGAATACACATGTGAATGTGTGGTGTATGAATACACGTGTGAATGTGTGTGTGTGTGAATGCGCGTGTGTTTGTGTGTGAATGTGTGTGTGTGAATGCATGTGTGTGTGTGAATGCATTTGTGAGTGAATGCATTTGTGTGTGTGAGTGCATGTGTATGTGTGTGAGTGCATGTGTGTGTGTGAATGCATGTGTGTGAATGCATGTGTGTGATGGGTGAATGCATGTGTGTGTGTGAATGTGTGCGTGTGTGTGTGTGAATGCGTGTGTATGTGTGAAATCATATGTGTGTGTGTGAATGTGTGTGTGTGAATGCATGTGTGTGTGAATACATGTGTGTGGGTGTGAATGCATGTGTGTGTGTGAATACATGTGCGTGGGTGTGAATGCATGTGTGTGTGTGAATGCATGTGTGTGTGAATTTGTGTGTGTGAATGCATATGTGTGTGTGTGAATGCATATGTGTGTGTGTGAATGCGTGTGTGTGTGAGGGTGTGTGTGTGTGAATGCGTGTGTGTGTGTCTATGCATGTGTGTGTGTATGCATGTCTGTGTGTGTGTGAATGCATGTGTGTGTGTGAATGCATGTGTATGTGGGTGAATGCATGTGTGTGTGAATGTGTGTGTGTGTGAATGCGTGCGTGTGTGTGCGTGAGTGCATGTGTGTGAATGCGTGCTTGTGAATGCATGTGTGTGAATGCATGCATGTGTGTTTGTGAATGCATGTGTGTATGCATGTGTGTGTATGAATGTGTGTGCGTGTATGATTACGTGTGTGAATGTGTGTGGTGTATGAATACGCGTGTGAATGCGTGTGTGTGAATGCATTTGTGTGTGTGTGAATGCATGTGTGTGTATGTGTGAATGCATGTGTGTGTTTGTGTGAATGCATGTGTGTGTATGTGTGAATGCATGTGTGTGAATGCGTGCGTGTGTGTGTGAATGTGTGCGTGTGTGTGAAAGCGTGTGTGTGCGTGAATGCATGTGTGTGAATGCATGTGTGTGCGTGCGTGTGAATGCATGCGTGTGCGTGTGAATGCATGTGTGTGTGAATGCATGTGTGCGAGTGAATGCATGCCTGTGTGTGTGAATGCATGTGTGTGTGTGAATGCATGTGTGTTCGTGTGTGGATGCACGTGTGTGCGTGTGTGAATGCATGTGTGTGTGCATGTGTGAATGCATGTGTGTGTGCATGTGTGAATGCATGTGTGTGCATGTATGAATGTGTGTGCATGTATAAATGTATGTGTGTGAATGCGTGCGCATGTGTGTGTGTGTGTGAATGCATGTGTGTGAATGTGTGTGTGTGAATGTGTGTGAGCGAATGCATGTGTGTGTGAATGCCTGTGTGTGTGAATGCGTGTGTGTGTGAATTCGTGCGTGTGTGTGAATGCATGTGTGTGTGAATGCGTGTGTGTGTGCGTGAACGCGTGTGTGTGAATGCGTGTGTGTGTGGTTGTGCGCGAATGCATGTCTGTGCATGCGTGTGTGTGAATGCATGTGTGTGTGAATGCATGCATTTGCATGTGTGTGATTGTGTGTGTGTGTTTGAATGTGTGTGTGTGTGTGTGAATGAATGCGTGTGTGTGCGTGTGTGAATGCATGTGTGTGTATGAATGTGTGTGCGTGTATGATTATGCGTGTGAATGTGTGTGGTGTATGAATACGCGTGTAAATGTGTGTGCGTGTGTGAATGTGTGTGCGTGTATGAATACACGTGTGAATGTGTGGTGTATGAATACACGTGTGAATGTGTGTGGGTGCGTGTGAATGCGTGTGTGTGTGTGAATGCGCGTGTGTTTGTGTGTGAATGTGTGTGTGTGAATGCATGTGTGTGTGTGAATGCATGTGTGTGTGTGAATGCATTTGTGTGTGTGAATGCATGTGTATGTGTGTGAATGCATGTGTGTGTGAATGCATGTGTGCATGTGTGTGTGTGAATGCATGTGTGTGAATGCATGTGTGTGATGGGTGAATGCATGTGTGTGTGTGAATGTGTGCGTGTGTGTGTGTGAATGCGTGTGTATGTGTGAAATCATATGTGTGTGTGTGAATGTGTGTGTGTGAATGCATGTGTGTGTGAATACATGTGTGTGGGTGTGAATGCGTGTGTGTGTGTGAATGCATGTGTGTGTGTGAATGCATGTGTGTGTGAATTTGTCTGTGTGAATGCATTTGTTTGTGTGAATGCGTGTGTGTGTGAGGGTGTGAGTGTGTGAATGCGTGTGTGTGTCTATGCATGTGTGTGTGTATGCATGTCTGTGTGTGTGTGAATGCATGTGTGTGTGTGAATGCATGTGTGTGTGGGTGAATGCATGTGTGTGTGAATGTGTGTGTGTGTGTGTGAATGCGTGCGTGTGTGTGCGTGAGTGCATGTGTGTGAATGCGTGCTTGTGAATGCATGTGTGTGCGTGTGGGTGAATGCATGTGTGTGTGTGAATGTGTCTGTGTGTGTGAATGCGTGTGTGTGAATGCATGTGTGTGTGTGTGTGAATGCATGTGTGTGTGTGTGAATGCGTGTGTGTGTGAAATCATATGTGTGTGTGTGTGAATGCATGTGTGTTTGAATGCTTGTGTGTGAATGCATGTGTGTGTGAATGCATGTGTGTGTTTGAATGCATGTGCGTGTTTGAATGCATGTGTGTGTGTTTGAATGCATGTGTGTGTGTGAATGTGTGTGTGTTTGAATGCATGTGTGTGTGTGAATGCATGTGTGTGTGTGAATGTGTGTGTGTGTGAAGGTGTGTGTGTGAATGCGAGTGTGTGTGTGTGAATGCATGTGTGTGTGTGTGTATGTGTGTGTGTGAATGCATGTGTGTGTGAATGCCTGTGTGTGTGAATTTGTGCGTGTGTGTGAATGCATGTGTGTGTGTGAATTCGTGCGTGTGTGAATGCATGTGTGTGTGTGAATGCGTGTGTGTGTGTGTGTGTGTGTGAACGCATGTGTGTGAATGCGTGTGTGTGTGTGCGTGAACGCATGTGTGTGAATGCGTGTGTGTGTGCGTGAACGCATGTGTGTGAATGCGTGTGTGTGTGTGCGTGAACGCATGTGTGTGAATGCTTGTGTGTGTGCGTGAACGCATGTGTGTGAATGCGCGTGTGTGTGTGCGTGAATGCATGTGTGTGAATGCGTGTGTGCGCGAATGCATGTGTGTGAATGCACGCATGTGCGTGTGAATGCGTGTGTGTGAATTGTGTGTGTGTGTGAATACGTGTGTGTGTGAATGCATGTTTGTGCGTGTGTGAATGCATGTGTGTGTGAATGCGTGTGTGTGAATGCGTGTGTGTGAATGTGTGTGAATGAATGTGTGTGTGAATGCATGTGAGTGTGTGAATGCACCTGTGTGTTTGTGTGAATGCATGCGTGTGAATGCATGTGTGTGCGTGTGGGTGAATGCATGTGTGTGTGTGAATGCATGTGAGTGTTTGTGTGAATGCATGTGTGTGAATGCATGTGTGTGTGAATGCATGTGTGAATGCATGTGTGTGTGAATGCATGTGTGAATGCATGTGTGTGTGAATGTATGTGTGTGTGTGAATGCATGCGTGTGTGTGAATGTGTGTGTGTGTGTGAATGCATGTGTGTGAATGTGCGCGTGTGTGTGAATGCATGCGCATGTGTGTGAATGCGTGTGTGCATGTATGAATGTGTGTGCGTTTGTGAATGTGTGTGTGTGCGTGTGTGAGTGTGTGCGCTTATATGAATGTGTGTGCATGTATGAATACGCATGTGAATGTGTGTGCATGTATGAATACGCGTATGAATGTGTGTGGTGTATGAATACGCGTGTGAATGTGTGTATGAATGTGTGTGAGTGTGTGTGCATGTATGAATACGCGTGTGAATGTGTGTATGAATACGTGTGAGTGTGTGTGCGTGTGTGAATCTGTGTGTATGTATGAAAATGTGAATGTGTGTGCGTGTATCAATATGTGTGTGTGAATGTGTGTGCGTGTATGAAAATGTGAATGTGTGTGCATGTATGAGTGTGTGCATGTATGAGTGTGTCTGAATGTGTGTGTGTATGAATGTGTTTGTGTGTGTGTATGAATGTGTGTGAATGTGTGAGTGTGTATGGATGTGTGTGCGTGAGTGTGTGTGTGAATGCGTGTGTGAATATGTGTGTGTGTGAGTGTGTGTGTGAATGCGTGTGTGAATATGTGTGTGTGTGAGTGTGTATGTGAATGCGTGTGTGTGTGTGATTATGTGTGTGTGTATGTGTGAGTGCGTGTGTGTATGCGTGTGTGTATGTGTGAGTATGTGTGTGCGTGTGTGTGTATGTGTGTGTGTGTGTGTGAGTGCGTGTGTGTATGTGTGTGTGTATGTGTGAGTATGTGTGTGCGTGTGTGTGTATGTGTGTGCATGAGTGCGTGTATGTATATGTGTGTGTGTGTGTGAATGCATGTGTGTGTGTGTGTGAATGTGTGAGTGAATGTGTGTGTGTGTGAATGCATGTTTGTGTGTGTGTGAATGCATGTGTGTGTGAATGCGTGTGTGAATGTGTGTGTGTGAATGCATGTGTATATGCATGTGTGTGTGAATGCGTGTGTGAATGTGTGTGTGTGAATGCATGTGTGTGTGAATGCATGTGTGTGTGAATGCGTGTGTGTGTGAATGCGTGTGTATGTGAATGCATGTGTGTGTGTGTGTGTGTGTGAATGCATGTGTGTGTGTGTGAATGCGTGTGTGTGTGAATGCATGTGTGTGTATGTGTGAATGCATGTGTGTGTATGTGTGAATGCATGTGTGTGTATGTGTGAATGCATGTATGTGTGAATGCATGTGTGTGTATGTGTGAATGCATGTGTGTGTGAATGCATGTGTGTGTATGTGTGAATGCATGTGTGTGTATGTGTGAATGCATGTTTGTGTGTGTGAATGCATGTGTGTGAATGCATGTGTGTGTGAATGCATGTGTGTGTGTGTGACTGCATGTGTGTGTGCGTGAATGCATGTGTGTGTGCGAATGCATGTGTGTGTGTGAATTCATGTGTGTGCGTGAATGCGTGTGTGTGTGTGAATGCGTGTGTGAATGCATGTGTGTGAATGTGTGTGTGTGAATGCATGTGTGTGTGTGTGAATGTGTGTGTGAATGCATATGTGTGCGTGTGAATGCGTGTGTGTGAATGCATTTGTGTGTGTGTGAATGCATGTGTGTGTGAATGCATGTGTGTGTATGTGTGAATGCATGTGTGTGTATGTGTGAATGCATGTGTGTGAATGCGTGCGTGTGTATGTGAATGTGTGCGTGTGTGTGAAAGCGTGTGTGTGCGTGAATGCATGTGTGTGAATGCATGTGTGTGCGTGCGTGTGAATGCATGCGTGTGCGTGTGAATGCATGTGTGCGAGTGAATGCATGTGTGTGTGTGAATGCATGTGTGTGCGTGTGTGGATGCATGTGTGTGCGTGTGTGAATGCATGTGTGTGTGCATGTGTGAATGTGTGTGCATGTATGAATGTATGTGTGTGAATGCGTGCGCGCGTGTGTGTGTGTGAATGCATGTGTGTGTGTGAATGTGTGTGTTTGAATGTGTGTGAGCGAATGCATGTGTGTGTGAATGCGTGTGTGTGTGAATTCGTGCATGTGTGTGAATGCATGTGTGTGTGAATGCGTGTGTGTGTGCGTGAACGCGTGTGTGTGAATGCGTGTGTGTGTGTGTGTGGTTGTGCGCGAATGCATGTCTGTGCATGCGTGTGTGTGAATGCATGTGTGTGTGAATGCATGCATTTGCGTGTGTGTGATTGTGTGTGTGTGTTTGAATGTGTGTGTGCGTGTGTGAATGCATGTGTGTGTATGAATGTGTGTGCGTGTATGATTATGCGTGTGAATGTGTGTGGTGTATGAATACGTGTGTGAATGTGTGTGCGTGTGTGAGTGTGTGTGCGTGTATGAATACACATGTGAATGTGTGGTGTATGAATACACGTGTGAATGTGTGTGTGTGTGAATGCGCGTGTGTTTGTGTGTGAATGTGTGTGTGTGAATGCATGTGTGTGTGTGAATGCATTTGTGAGTGAATGCATTTGTGTGTGTGAGTGCATGTGTATGTGTGTGAGTGCATGTGTGTGTGTGAATGCATGTGTGTGAATGCATGTGTGTGATGGGTGAATGCATGTGTGTGTGTGAATGTGTGCGTGTGTGTGTGTGAATGCGTGTGTATGTGTGAAATCATATGTGTGTGTGTGAATGTGTGTGTGTGAATGCATGTGTGTGTGAATACATGTGTGTGGGTGTGAATGCATGTGTGTGTGTGAATGCATGTGTGTGTGTGAATACATGTGCGTGGGTGTGAATGCATGTGTGTGTGTGAATGCATGTGTGTGTGAATTTGTGTGTGTGAATGCATATGTGTGTGTGTGAATGCATATGTGTGTGTGTAAATGCGTGTGTGTGTGAGGGTGTGTGTGTGTGAATGCGTGTGTGTGTGTCTATGCATGTGTGTGTGTATGCATGTCTGTGTGTGTGTGAATGCATGTGTGTGTGTGAATGCATGTGTGTGTGGGTGAATGCATGTGTGTGTGAATGTGTGTGTGTGTGAATGCGTGCGTGTGTGTGCGTGAGTGCATGTGTGTGAATGCGTGCTTGTGAATGCATGTGTGTGAATGCATGCATGTGTGTTTGTGAATGCATGTGTGTATGCATGTGTGTGTATGAATGTGTGTGCGTGTATGATTACGTGTGTGAATGTGTGTGGTGTATGAATACGCGTGTGAATGCGTGTGTGTGAATGCATTTGTGTGTGTGTGAATGCATGTGTGTGTATGTGTGAATGCATGTGTGTGTTTGTGTGAATGCATGTGTGTGTATGTGTGAATGCATGTGTGTGAATGCGTGCGTGTGTGTGTGAATGTGTGCGTGTGTGTGAAAGCGTGTGTGTGCGTGAATGCATGTGTGTGCGTGCGTGTGAATGCATGCGTGTGCGTGTGAATGCATGTGTGTGTGAATGCATGTGTGCGAGTGAATGCATGCCTGTGTGTGTGAATGCATGTGTGTGTGTGAATGCATGTGTGTGCGTGTGTGGATGCATGTGTGTGCGTGTGTGAATGCATGTGTGTGTGCATGTGTGAATGCATGTGTGTGTGCATGTGTGAATGCATGTGTGTGCATGTATGAATGTGTGTGCATGTATAAATGTATGTGTGTGAATGCGTGCGCATGTGTGTGTGTGTGTGAATGCATGTGTGTGAATGTGTGTGTGTGAATGTGTGTGAGCGAATGCATGTGTGTGTGAATGCCTGTGTGTGTGAATGCGTGTGTGTGTGAATTCGTGCGTGTGTGTGAATGCATGTGTGTGTGAATGCGTGTGTGTGTGCGTGAACGCGTGTGTGTGAATGCGTGTGTGTGTGTGTGGTTGTGCGCGAATGCATGTCTGTGCATGCGTGTGTGTGAATGCATGTGTGTGTGAATGCATGCATTTGCATGTGTGTGATTGTGTGTGTGTGTTTGAATGTGTGTGTGTGTGTGTGAATGAATGCGTGTGTGTGCGTGTGTGAATGCATGTGTGTGTATGAATGTGTGTGCGTGTATGATTATGCGTGTGAATGTGTGTGGTGTATGAATACGCGTGTGAATGTGTGTGCGTGTGTGAATGTGTGTGCGTGTATGAATACACGTGTGAATGTGTGGTGTATGAATACACATGTGAATGTGTGTGGGTGCGTGTGAATGCGTGTGTGTGTGTGAATGCGCGTGTGTTTGTGTGTGAATGTGTGTGTGTGAATGCATGTGTGTGTGTGATTGCATTTGTGTGTGTGAATGCATGTGTGTGTGTGAATGCATTTGTGTGTGTGAATGCATGTGTATGTGTGTGAATGCATGTGTGTGTGAATGCATGTGTGCATGTGTGTGTGTGAATGCATGTGTGTGATGGGTGAATGCATGTGTGTGTGTGAATGTGTGCGTGTGTGTGTGTGAATGCGTGTGTATGTGTGAAATCATATGTGTGTGTGTGAATGCATGTGTGTGTGAATACATGTGTGTGGGTGTGAATGCGTGTGTGTGTGTGAATGCATGTGTGTGTGTGAATGCATGTGTGTGTGTGAATGCATGTGTGTGTGAATTTGTCTGTGTGAATGCATTTGTTTGTGTGAATGCGTGTGTGTGTGAGGGTGTGTGTGTGTGAATGCGTGTGTGTGTCTATGCATGTGTGTGTGTATGCATGTCTGTGTGTGTGTGAATGCATGTGTGTGTGTGAATGCATGTGTGTGTGGGTGAATGCATGTGTGTGTGAATGTGTGTGTGTGTGTGAATGCGTGCGTGTGTGTGCGTGAGTGCATGTGTGTGAATGCGTGCTTGTGAATGCATGTGTGTGCGTGTGGGTGAATGCATGTGTGTGTGTGAATGTGTCTGTGTGTGTGAATGCGTGTGTGTGAATGCATGTGTGTGTGTGTGTGAATGCATGTGTGTGTGTGTGAATGCGTGTGTGTGTGAAATCATATGTGTGTGTGTGTGAATGCATGTGTGTTTGAATGCTTGTGTGTGAATGCATGTGTGTGTGAATGCATGTGTGTGTTTGAATGCATGTGCGTGTTTGAATGCATGTGTGTGTGTTTGAATGCATGTGTGTGTGTGAATGTGTGTGTGTGTGAATGCATGTGTGTGTTTGAATGCATGTGTGTGTGTGAATGCATGTGTGTGTGTGAATGTGTGTGTGTGTGAAGGTGTGTGTGTGAATGCGAGTGTGTGTGTGTGAATGCATGTGTGTGTGTGTATGCGTGTGTGTGAATGTGTGTGTGTGAATGCATGTGTGTGTGAATGCCTGTGTGTGTGAATTCGTGCGTGTGTGTGAATGCATGTGTGTGTGTGAATTTGTGCGTGTGTGAATGCATGTGTGTGTGAATGCATGTGTGTGTGTGAATGCGTGTGTGTGTGTGTGTGTGAACGCATGTGTGTGAATGCGTGTGTGTGTGTGCGTGAACGCATGTGTGTGAATGCGTGTGTGTGTGTGCGTGAACGCATGTGTGTGAATGCTTGTGTGTGTGCGTGAACGCATGTGTGTGAATGCGCGTGTGTGTGTGCGTGAACGCATGTGTGTGAATGCGTGTGTGCGCGAATGCATGTGTGTGAATGCACGCATGTGCGTGTGAATGCGTGTGTGTGTGAATTGTGTGTGTGTGTGTGAATACGTGTGTGTGTGAATGCATGTTTGTGCGTGTGTGAATGCGTGTGTGTGAATGCGTGTGTGAATGTGTGTGAATGAATGTGTGTGTGAATGCATGTGAGTGTGTGAATGCACCTGTGTGTTTGTGTGAATGCATGCGTGTGAATGCATGTGTGTGCGTGTGGGTGAATGCATGTGTGTGTGTGTGTGAATGCGTGTGTGTGTGAATGCTTGTGTGTGTGTGAATGCATGTGAGTGTTTGTGTGAATGCATGTGTGTGAATGCATGTGTGTGTGAATGCATGTGTGAATGCATGTGTGTGTGAATGTATGTGTGTGTGTGAATGCATGCGTGTGTGTGAATGTGTGTGTGTGTGTGAATGCATGTGTGTGAATGTGCGCGTGTGTGTGAATGCATGCGCATGTGTGTGAATGCGTGTGTGCATGTATGAATGTGTGTGAATGTGTGTGCGTTTGTGAATGTGTGTGTGTGCGTGTGTGAGTGTGTGCGCTTATATGAATGTGTGTGCATGTATGAATACGCATGTGAATGTGTGTGCATGTATGAATACGCGTATGAATGTGTGTGGTGTATGAATACGCGTGTGAATGTGTGTATGAATGTGTGTGAGTGTGTGTGCATGTATGAATACGCGTGTGAATGTGTGTATGAATACGTGTGAGTGTGTGTGCGTGTGTGAATCTGTGTGTATGTATGAAAATGTGAATGTGTGTGCGTGTATCAATATGTGTGTGTGAATGTGTGTGCGTGTATGAAAATGTGAATGTGTGTGCATGTATGAGTGTGTGCATGTATGAGTGTGTCTGAATGTGTGTGTGTATGAATGTGTTTGTGTGTGTGTATGAATGTGTGTGAATGTGTGAGTGTGTATGGATGTGTGTGCGTGAGTGTGTGTGTGAATGCGTGTGTGAATATGTGTGTGTGTGAGTGTGTGTGTGAATGCGTGTGTGAATATGTGTGTGTGTGAGTGTGTATGTGAATGCGTGTGTGTGTGTGATTATGTGTGTGTGTGTGTGTGAGTGCGTGTGTGTATGCGTGTGTGTATGTGTGAGTATGTGTGTGCGTGTGTGTGTATGTGTGTGTGTGTGTGTGAGTGCGTGTGTGTATGTGTGTGTGTGTATGTGTGAGTATGTGTGTGCGTGTGTGTGTATGTGTGTGCATGAGTGCGTGTATGTATATGTGTGTGTGTGTGTGAATGCATGTGTGTGTGTGTGTGAATGTGTGAGTGAATGTGTGTGTGTGTGAATGCATGTTTGTGTGTGTGTGAATGCATGTGTGTGTGAATGCGTGTGTGAATGTGTGTGTGTGAATGCATGTGTATATGCATGTGTGTGTGAATGCGTGTGTGAATGTGTGTGTGTGAATGCATGTGTGTGTGAATGCGTGTGTGTGTGAATGCGTGTGTATGTGAATGCATGTGTGTGTGTGAATGCGTGTGTGTGTGAATGCATGTGTGTGTGTGTGAATGCATGTGTGTGTGTGTGAATGCGTGTGTGTGTGAATGCATGTGTGTGTATGTGTGAATGCATGTGTGTGTATGTGTGAATGCATGTGTGTGTATGTGTGAATGCATGTATGTGTGAATGCATGTGTGTGTATGTGTGAATGCATGTGTGTGTGAATGCATGTGTGTGTATGTGTGAATGCATGTTTGTGTGTGTGTGTGAATGCATGTGTGTGTGAATGCATGTGTGTGAATGCATGTGTGTGTGAATGCATGTGTGTGTGTGACTGCATGTGTGTGTGCGTGAATGCATGTGTGTGTGCGAATGCATGTGTGTGTGTGAATTCATGTGTGTGCGTGAATGCGTGTGTGTGTGTGAGTGTGTGCGTGAATGCGTGTGTGTGTGTGAATGCGTGTGTGAATGCATGTGTGTGAATGTGTGTGTGTGAATGCATGTGTGTGTGTGTGAATGTGTGTGTGAATGCATATGTGTGCGTGTGAATGCGTGTGTGTGAATGCATTTGTGTGTGTGTGAATGCATGTGTGTGTGTGAATGCATGTGTGTGTATGTGTGAATGCATGTGTGTGTATGTGTGAATGCATGTGTGTGAATGCGTGCGTGTGTATGTGAATGTGTGCGTGTGTGTGAAAGCGTGTGTGTGCGTGAATGCATGTGTGTGAATGCATGTGTGTGCGTGCGTGTGAATGCATGCGTGTGCGTGTCAATGCATGCGTGTGTGAATGCATGTGTGCGAGTGAATGCAAGTGTGTGTGTGAATGCATGTGTGTGTGTGAATGCATGTGTGTGCGTGTGTGGATGCATGTGTGTGCGTGTGTGAATGCATGTGTGTGTGCATGTGTGAATGTGTGTGCATGTATGAATGTATGTGTGTGAATGCGTGCGCGCGTGTGTGTGTGTGTGAATGCATGTGTGTGTGTGAATGTGTGTGTTTGAATGTGTGTGAGCGAATGCATGTGTGTGTGAATGCGTGTGTGTGTGAATTCGTGCGTGTGTGTGAATGCATGTGTGTGTGAATGCGTGTGTGTGTGCGTGAACGCGTGTGTGTGAATGCGTGTGTGTGTGTGTGTGGTTGTGCGCGAATGCATGTCTGTGCATGCGTGTGTGTGAATGCATGTGTGTGTGAATGCATGCATTTGCGTGTGTGTGATTGTGTGTGTGTGTTTGAATGTGTGTGTGCGTGTGTGAATGCATGTGTGTGTATGAATGTGTGTGCGTGTATGATTACGCGTGTGAATGTGTGTGGTGTATGAATACGTGTGTGAATGTGTGTGCGTGTGTGAGTGTGTATGAATACACATGTGAATGTGTGGTGTATGAATACACGTGTGAATGTGTGTGTGTGTGAATGCGCGTGTGTTTGTGTGTGAATGTGTGTGTGTGAATGCATGTGTGTGTGTGAATGCATTTGTGAGTGAATGCATTTGTGTGTGTGAGTGCATGTGTATGTGTGTGAGTGCATGTGTGTGTGTGAATGCATGTGTGTGAATGCATGTGTGTGATGGGTGAATGCATGTGTGTGTGTGAATGTGTGCGTGTGTGTGTGTGAATGCGTGTGTATGTGTGAAATCATATGTGTGTGTGTGAATGTGTGTGTGTGAATGCATGTGTGTGTGAATACATGTGTGTGGGTGTGAATGCATGTGTGTGTGTGAATGCATGTGTGTGTGTGAATACATGTGCGTGGGTGTGAATGCATGTGTGTGTGTGAATGCATGTGTGTGTGAATTTGTGTGTGTGAATGCATATGTGTGTGTGTGAATGCATATGTGTGTGTGTGAATGCGTGTGTGTGTGAGGGTGTGTGTGTGTGAATGCGTGTGTGTGTGTCTATGCATGTGTGTGTGTATGCATGTCTGTGTGTGTGTGAATGCATGTGTGTGTGTGAATGCATGTGTGTGTGGGTGAATGCATGTGTGTGTGAATGTGTGTGTGTGTGTGAATGCGTGCGTGTGTGTGCGTGAGTGCATGTGTGTGAATGCGTGCTTGTGAATGCATGTGTGTGAATGCATGCATGTGTGTTTGTGAATGCATGTGTGTATGCATGTGTGTGTATGAATGTGTGTGCGTGTATGATTACGTGTGTGAATGTGTGTGGTGTATGAATACGCGTGTGAATGCGTGTGTGTGAATGCATTTGTGTGTGTGTGAATGCATGTGTGTGTATGTGTGAATGCATGTGTGTGTTTGTGTGAATGCATGTGTGTGTATGTGTGAATGCATGTGTGTGAATGCGTGCGTGTGTGTGTGAATGTGTGCGTGTGTGTGAAAGCGTGTGTGTGCGTGAATGCATGTGTGTGAATGCATGTGTGTGCGTGCGTGTGAATGCATGCGTGTGCGTGTGAATGCATGTGTGTGTGAATGCATGTGTGCGAGTGAATGCATGCCTGTGTGTGTGAATGCATGTGTGTGTGTGAATGCATGTGTGTGTGTGAATGCGTGTGTGTGTGAATGTGTGTGTGTGAATGCATGTGTGTGTGTGAATGCTTGTGTGTGTGTGAATGCGTGTGTGAATGCATGTGTGTGGGTGTGTGAATGCGTGTGTGTGTGAATGTGTGTGTGTGTGAATGCATGTGTGTGTGTGAATGCTTGTGTGTGTGTGAATGCGTGTGTGAATGCATGTGTGTGGGTGTGTGAATGCATGTGTGTGTGTGAATGCTTGTGTGTGTGTGAATGCGTGTGTGAATGCATCTGTGTGGGTGTGTGAATGCATGTGTGTGTGTGTGAATGCTTGTGTGTGTGTGAATGCGTGTGTGAATGCATGTGTGCGTGTGAATACATGTGTGTGTGTGTGAATGCATGTGTGTGAATGCATGTGCATGCGTGTGTGTGAATTCATGTGTGTGTGTGAATGCATGTGTGTGTGAATGCCTGCGTGTGTGTGTGTGTGAATGCATGTGTGTGTGTGAATGCATGTGTGTGAATGCACGTGTGTGTGAATGCATGTGTGTGTGAATGTGTGTGTGTGTGAATGCATGTGTGTGTGTGTGAATGCATGTGTGTGAATGCATGTGTGTGTGTGAATGCGTGTGTGTGAATGCATGTGTGTGAATGCATGTGTGCGTGTGAATGCGTGTGTGTGTGAATGCATGTGTGTGTGTGAATGCATGTGTGTGTGAAATCATATGTGTGTGTGTGTGAATGCATGTGTGTGTGAATGCATGTGTGCGGGTGTGAATTCACGTGTGTGTGTGAATGCATGTGTGTGAATGCATGTGTGTGTGTGAATGCATGTGTGTGTGAATGCATGTGTGTGTGTGAATTTGTGTGTGTGTCAATGCATGTGTGTGTGTGTGTCAATGCATGTGTGTGTGTGAATGTGTGTGTGAATGCGTGTGTGTGTGAATGCATGTATGTGTGTGTGAACGCATGTGTGTGTGAATGCGTGTGTGTGTGTGAATGCATGTGTGTATGTGTGAATGCATGTGTGTGTGTCAATGCATGTGTGTGTGTGAATGCATGTATCTGTGAATGCATGTGTGTGTGTGAATTCATGCGTGTGTGTGTGTGAATGCATGTGTGTGTGAATGCGTGTGTGTGTGTGAATGCATGTGAGTGTGAATGCATGTGTGTGTGAATGCGTGTGTGTGAATGCGTGTGTGTGAATGCGTGTGTGTGAATGCATGTGTGTGTGTCAATGCATGTGTGTGTGTGTGAATGCATGTATGTGTGAATGCATGTGTGTGTGTGAATGCGTGTGTGTGTAAATGCATGTGTGTGTGTGTGTGTGTGAATGCATGTGTGTGTGTGAATGTGTGTGTGAATGCGTGTGTGTGAATGCGTGTGTGTGAATGCGTGTGTGTGTGAATGCGTGTGTGTGTGTGAATGCATGTGTGTGTGTGAATGCATGTGTGTGTGTGAATGAATGTGTGTGTGAATGCATGCATGCGTGTGAATGCATGCGCATGTGTGTGAATGCGTGTGTGCATGTATGAATGTGTGTGTGTGAATGCGTGTGTGCGTGTGTGAATGTGTGTGTGCGTGTGTGATTGTGTGCGCTTATATGAATGTGTGTGCGTGTATGAATACGCGTGTGAATGTGTGTGCATGTATGAATACGCGTATGAATGTGTGTGGTGTATGAATACGCGTGTGAATGTGTGTGAGTGTGTGTGCATGTATGAATACGCGTGTGAATGTGTGTATGAATACGTGTGAGTGTGTGTGAATGTGTGAATCTGTGTGTATGTATGAAAATGTGAATGTGTGTGTGTGAATGTGTGTGCGTGTATCAATATGTGTGTGTGAATGTGTGTGCGTGTATGAAAATGTGAATGTGTGTGCGTGTATGAGTGTGTCTGAATGTGTGCGTGTATGAATGTGTGTGAATGTGTGAGTGTGTATGGATGTGTGTGCGTGAGTGTGTGTGTGAATGTGTGTGTGTGAGTGTGTATGTGAATGCGTGTATGTGTGAGTGCGTGTGTGTATGTGTGTGTGTATGTGTGCATGAGTGCGTGTATGTATATGCATGTTTGTGTGTGAATGCATGTGTGTGTGTGTGAATGCATGTTTGTCTGTGTGTGAATGCGTGTGTGTGTATGTGTGAATGCATGTGTGTGTGAATGCGTGCGTGTGTGTGTGAATGCGTGTGTGCGTGAATGTGTGTGTGTGTGTGAATGCATGTGTGTGTGTGAAAGTGTGTGCGTGTGTGAATGTTTGTGGTGTATGAATATGCGTGTGAATGTGTGGTGTATGAATACGCGTGTGAATGTGTGTGAGTGTGTGTGCGTGTGTGAATGCATGCGTGTGTGTGTGAATGCGTGCGTGTGTGAATGCATTTGTGTGTGTGTGTATGAATGCATGTGTGTGTGAATGCATGTGTATGTGTGTGTAAATGCGTGTGTGTGAATGCATGTGTGCGTGTGTGTGAATGCATGTGTGTGTGTGAATGCATGTGTGTGCGTGTGGGTGAATGCATGTGTGTGTGTGAATGTGTCTGTGTGAATGCATGTGTGTGTATGTGAATGCATGTGTGTGTGTGTGAATGCGTGTGTGTGTGAAATCATATGTGTGTGTGAATGCATATGTGTGTGAATGCATGTGTGTGTGAATGCATGTGTGTGTTTGAATGCATGTGTGTGAATGTGTGTGTGTGTGAATGCATGTGTGTGTTTGAATGCATGTGTGTGTGTGAATGCATGTGTGTGTGTGAATGTGTGTGTGTGTGAAGGTGTGTGTGTGAATGCGTGTGTGTGTGTGTGAATGCGTGTGTGTGTGCGTGAATGCGTGTGTGTGTGTGTGAATGCATGTGTGTGTGTGAATACATGTGTGTGTGAATGCATGTGTCTGTGTGTGTATGCATGTGTGTGTGTGTGAATGCATGTGTGTGTGTGAATGCATGTGTGTGTGTGAATGCTTGTGTGTGTGTGAATGCGTGTGTGAATGCATGTGTGTGTGTGAATGCATGTGTGTGTGTGAATGCATGTGTGTGTGAATGCATGTGTGCGTGTGAATGCATGCGTGTGTGTGTGAATGCATGTGTGTGAATGCATGTGCATGCGTGTGTGTGAATTCATGTGTGTGTGTGAATGCATCTGTGTGTGAATGCATCTGTGTGTGAATGCATGTGTGTGAATGCACGTGTGTGTGAATGCATGTGTATGAATGTATGTGTGTGTGAATGCGTGTGTGTGAATGCGTGTGTGTGAATGCATGTGTGTGTGTGAATGCATGTGTGTGTGTGAAATCATATGTGTGTGTGTGTGAATGCATGTGTGTGTGTGAATGCATGTGTGTGTGAATGCATGTGTGTGGGTGTGAATGCACGTGTGTGTGTGAATGCATGTGTGTGAATGCATGTGTGTGAATGCGTGTGTGTGAATGCATGTGTGTGTGAATGCATGTATGTGTGTGTGAATGCATGTGTGTGTGTGTGAATGCATGTGTGTGTGTGAATGCGTGTGTGTGTGAATGCATGTATGTGTGTGTGAACGCATGTGTGTGTGAATGCGTGTGTGTCAATGCATGTGTGTGTGTGAATGCATGTGTGTATGTGTAAATGCATGTGTGTGCGTCAATGCATGTGTGTGTGTGAATGTGTGTGTGAATGCATGTGTGTGTGTGAATGCGTGTGTGTGTGAATGCATGTATGTGTGTGTGAACGCATGTGTGTGTGAATGCATGTGTGTGTGTAAATGCCGTGTGTATGTGTGAATGCGTGTGTGTGAATGCATGTATGTGTGAATGTGTGTGTGTGAATGCGTGTGTGTGTGTGAATGCGTGTGTGTGTGTGAATGCATGTGTGTGTGTTAATGCATGTGTCTGTGTGTGTGAATGCATGTGTGTGTGTGTGAATGTGTGTGCGTGTGTGAATGTTTGTGGTGTATGAATATGCGTGTGAATGTGTGGTGTATGAATACGCGTGTGAATGTGTGAATGTGTGTGAGTGTGTGTGTGTGTGAATGCATGCGTGTGTGTGTGTGAATGCGTGCGTGTGTGTGTATGAATGCGTGTGTGTGAATGCATTTGCGTGTGTGTGTATGAATGCATATGTGTGTGTAAATGCGTGTGTGTGTGAATGCATGTGTGTGAATGCATGTGTGCGTGTGTGTGTGTGTGAATGCATGTGTGTGTGTGAATGTGTCTGTGTGTGTGAATGCGTGTGTGTGTGTGAATGCATGTGTGTGCGTGTGGGTGAATGCATGTGTGTTTGTGAATGTGTCTGTGTGTGAATGCATGTGTGTGTATGTGAATGCATGTGTGTGTGTGTGAATGCGTGTGTGTGTGAAATCATATGTGTGTGTGAATGCATATGTGTGTGAATGCATGTGTGTGTGAATGCATGTGTGTGTTTGAATGCATGTGTGTGAATGTGTGTGTGTGTGTGAATGCATGTGTGTGTTTGAATGCATGTGTGTGTTTGAATGCATGTGTGTGTGTGAATGCAGGTGTGTGTGTGAATGTGAGTGTGTGTGAAGGTGTGTGTGTGAATGCGTGTGTGTGTGTGTGTGTGAAGGTGTGTGTGTGAATGCGTGTGTGTGTGTGTGTGAATGCGTGTGTGTGTGTGAATGCATGTGTGTGTGTGTGTGAATACATGTGTGTGCGAATGCATGTGTCTGTGTGTGTATGCATGTGTGTGTGTGTAAATGCATGTGTGTGTGTGTGAATGCATGTGTGTGTGTGAATGCTTGTGTGTGTGAATGTGTGTGTGAATGCATGTGTGTGTGAATGCACGTGTGTGTGAATGCATGTGTGTGAATGCATGTGTGTGTGAATGCATGTGTGTGTGTGAATGCATGCGTGTGTGTGTGAATGCATGTGTGTGAATGCATGTGCATGCGTGTGTGTGAATTCATGTGTGTGTGAATTCATGTGTGTGTGTGAATGCATGTGTGTGTGAATGCATGTGTCTGTGAATGCATCTGTGTGTGATTGCATGTGTGTGAATGCACGTGTGTGTGAATGCATGTGTATGAATGTATGTGTGTGTGAATGCGTGTGTGTGAATGCGTGTGTGTGAATGCATGTATGTGTGTGAATGCATGTGTGTGTGTGAAATCATATGTGTGTGTGTGTGAATGCATGAGTGTGTGTGAAATCATATGTGTGTGTGTGTGAATGCATGTGTGTGTGAATGCATGTGCGTGGGTGTGAATGCACGTGTGTGTGTGAATGCATATGTGTGAATGCGTGTGTGTGTGAATGCATATATGTGTGTGTGAATGCATGTGTGTGTGTGAATGCATGTGTGTGTGTGAATGCGTGTGTGTGAATGCATGTGTGTGTGAATGCGTGTGTGTGTGAATGCATGTATGTGTGTGTGAACGCATGTGTGTGTGAATGTGTGTGTGTGAATGCATGTGTGTATGTGTAAATGCATGTGTGTGTGTCAATGCATGTGTGTGTGTGAATGTGTGTGTGAATGCATGTGTGTGTGTGAATGCGTGTGTGTGTGAATGCATGTATGTGTGTGTGAACGCATGTGTGTGTGAATGCATGTGTGTGTAAATGCCGTGTGTATGTGTGAATGCGTGTGTGTGTGAATGCATGTATGTGTGTGAACGCATGTATGTGTGAATGTGTGTGTGTGAATGCGTGTGTGTGTGTGAATGCATGTGTGTGTGTTAATGCATGTGTCTGTGTGTGTGAATGCATGTGTCTGTGTGTGTGAATGCATGTGTGTGTGTGAATGTGTGTGCGTGTGTGAATGTTTGTGGTGTATGAATATGCGTGTGAATGTGTGGTGTATGAATACGCGTGTGAATGTGTGTGAGTGTGTGTGCGTGTGTGAATGCATGCGTGTGTGTGTGTGAATGCGTGCGTGTGTGTGTATGAATGCGTGTGTGTGAATGCATTTGCGTGTGTGTGTATGAATGCATATGTGTGTGTAAATGCGTGTGTGTGTGAATGCATGTGTGTGAATGCATGTGTGTGTGTGTGAATGCATGTGTGTGTGTGAATGCATGTGTGTGCGTGTGGGTGAATGCATGTGTGTGTGTGAATGTGTCTGTGTGTGTGAATGCGTGTGTGTGTGAATGCATGTGTGTGTGTGAATGCATGTGTGTGTGTGTGAATGCGTGTGTGTGTGAAATCATATGTGTGTGTGTGAATGCATGTGTGTGTTTGAATGCATGTGTGTGTGTGAATGTGTGTGTGTGTGAATGCATGTGTGTGTTTGAATGCATGTGTGTGTGTGTGAATGCATGTGTGTGTTTGAATGCATGTGTGTGTGAATGCATGTGTGTGTGAATGCATGTGTGTGTTTGAATGCATGTGTGTGTGTGAATGTGTGTGTTTGAATGCATGTGCGTGTTTGAATGCATGTGTGTGTGTTTGAATGCATGTGTGTGTGTGAATGTGTGTGTGTGTGAATGCATGTGTGTGTTTGAATGCATGTGTGTGTGTGAATGCATGTGTGTGTATGAATGTGTGTGTGTGAAGGTGTGTGTGTGAATGCGTGTGTGTGTGTGTGAATGCATGTGTGTGTGAATACATGTGTGTGAATGCATGTGTCTGTGTGTGTATGCATGTGTGTGTGTGTGAATGTATGTGTGTGTGTGAATGCATGTGTGTGTGTGTGAATGCGTGTGTATGTGAATGTGTGTGTGTGTGAATGCATGTGTGTGTGTGAATGCTTGTGTGTGTGTGAATGCGTGTGTGAATGCATGTGTGTGGGTGTGTGAATGCATGTGTGTGTGTGAATGCTTGTGTGTGTGTGAATGCGTGTGTGAATGCATGTGTGCGTGTGAATACATGCGTGTGTGTGTGAATGCGTGTGTGAATGCATGTGCACGCGTGTGTGTGAATGCATGCGTGTGTGTGAATGCATGTGTGTGTGTGAATGCGTGTGTGAATGCATGTGTGTGTGTGAATGCATGTGTGTGTGAATGCACGTGTGTGTGAATGCATGTGTGTGAATGTATGTGTATGTGAATGCATGTGTGTGTGTGAATGCATGTGTGCGTGTGTGTGTGTGAATGCATGTGTGTGAATGCATGTGTGCGTGTGTGAATGCGTGTGTGTGTGAATGCATGTGTGTGTGAAATCATATGTGTGTGTGTGAATGCATGTGTGTGTGAATGCATGTGTGCGGGTGTGAATTCACGTGTGTGTGTGAATGCATGTGTGTGAATGCGTGTGTGTGTGAATGCATGTGTGTGTGTGAATGCATGTGTGTGTTTGAATTTGTGTGTGTGTGTCAATGCATGTGTGTGTGTGTCAATGCATGTGTGTGTGTGTGAATGTGTGTGTGAATGCGTGTGTGTGTGAATGCTTGTATGTGTGTGTGAACGCATGTGTGTGTGAATGCGTGTGTGTGTGTGAATGCGTGTGTGTGTGAATGTGTGTGTGTGTGAATGCATGTGTGTATGTGTGAATGCACGTGTGTGTGTCAATGCATGTGTGTGTGTGAATGCATGTATCTGTGAATGCATGTGTGTGTGTGAATTCATGCGTGTGTGTGTGAATGCATGTGTGTGTGAATGTGTGTGTGTGAATGCATGTGTGTGTGAATGCATGTGTGTGTGAATGCATGTGTGTGTGAATGCATGTGTGTGTGTGAATGCATGTGTGTGAATGCGTGTGTGTGAATGCGTGTGTGTGAATGCATGTGTGTGTGTCAATGCATGTGTGTGTGTGTGAATGCATGTATGTGTGAATGCGTGTGTGTGTAAATGCATGTGTGTGTGTGTGTGAATGCATGTGTGCGTGTGTGTGTGAATGTGTGTGTGAATGCATGTGTGTGTGTGAATGCATGTGTGTGTGTGAATGCATGTGTGTGTGAATGAATGTGTGTGTGTGAATGAATGTGTGTGTGTGAATGCATGTGTGTGTGTGAATGCATGCGTGTGTGTGAATGCATGCGTGTGTGTGAATGCATGTGTGTGTGTGAATGCATGTGTGTGTGTGAATGAATGTGTGTGTGAATGCATGCGCATGTGTGTGAATGCGTGTGTGCATGTATGAATGTGTGTGTGTGAATGTGTGTGCGTGTGTGAATGTGTGTGTGTGCGTGTGTGATTGTGTGCGCTTATATGAATGTGTGTGCGTGTATGAATACGCGTGTGAATGTGTGTGCATGTATGAATACGCGTATGAATGTGTGTGGTGTATGAATACGCGTGTGAATGTGTGTATGAATGTGTGTGAGTGTGTGTACATGTATGAATACGCGTGTGAATGTGTGTATGAATACGTGTGAGTGTGTGTGCGTGTGTGAATCTGTGTGTATGTATGAAAATGTGAATGTGTGTGTGTGAATGTGTGTGCGTGTATCAATATGTGTGTGTGAATGTGTGTGCGTGTATGAAAATGTGAATGTGTGTGCGTGTATGAGTGTGTCTGAATGTGTGCGTGTATGAATGTGTGTGAATGTGTGAGTGTGTATGGATGTGTGTGCGTGAGTGTGTGTGTGAATGTGTGTGTGTGAGTGCGTGTGTGTGTGTGTGTGCATGAGTGCGTGTATGTATATGCATGTTTGTGTGTGAATGCGTGTGTGTGTGTGAATGTGTGAGTGAATGTGTGTGCGTGTCTGAATGTGTGTGTGTATGAATGTGTTTGTGTGTGTGTATGAATGTGTGTGAATGTGTGAGTGTGTATGGATGTGTGTGCGTGAGTGTGTATGTGAATGCGTGTATGTGTGAGTGTGTGTGTGTATGTGTGTGCGTGTGTATGTGTGTGCATGAGTGCGTGTATGTATATGCATGTATGTGTGTGAATGCGTGTGTGTGTATATGCATGTGTGTGTGAATGCGTGTGTGTGTGTGAATGCATGTGTGTGAATGCATGTGTGTGTGAATGCGTGTGTGTTTGAGTTTATGTGTGAATGCATGTGTGTATGTGTGAGTGCGTGTGTGTATGTGTGTGCATGAGTGCGTGTATGTATATGCATGTTTGTGTGTGAATGCATGTGTGTGTGTGTGAATGCAAGTTTGTGTGTGTGTGAGAATGTGTGTGAATGCGCGTGTGTTTGAATGCATGTGTGTGTGTGAATGCGTGTATGTGTGAATGCATGTGTGTGTATGTGTGAATGCATGTGTGTGTGTGAATGCGTGTGTGTGTGAATGCGTGCGTGTGTGTGAATGCGTGCGTGTGTGTGTGTGTGAATGCATGTGTGTGTGTGTGTGAATGCATGTGCGTGTGTGAATGTTTGTGGTGTATGAATATGCGTGTAAATGTGTGGTGTATGAATACGCGTGTGAATCTGTGAATGTGTGTGAGTGTGTGTGCGTGTGTGAATGCATGCGTGTGTGTGAATGCGTGCGTGTGTGTATGAATGCGTGTGTGAATGCATTTGTGTGTGTGTGTGTATGAATGCATGTGTGTGTGAATGCATGTGTATGTGTGTGTAAATGCGTGTGTGTGAATGCATATGTGTGTGTGAATGCATGTGTGTGCGTGTGGGTGAATGCATGTATGTGCGTGAATGTGTCTGTGTGTGTGAATGCGTATGTGTGTGAATGCATGTGTGTATGTGTGTGTGAATGCGTGTGTGTGTGAAATCATATGTGTGTGTGTGTGAATGCATGTGTGTGTGAATGCATGTGTGTGTTTGAATGCATGTGTGTGTGAATGCATGTGTGTGTTTGAATGCATGTGTGTGTGAATGCATGTGTGTGTTTGAATGCATGTGTGTGTGTGAATGCATGTGTGTGTGAATGTGTGTGTGTGAATGCGTGTGTGTGTGTGTGAATGCATGTGTGTGTGTGAATGCTTGTGTGTGTGTGAATGCGTGTGTGTGTGTGAATGCGTGTGTGAATGCATGTGTGAATGCATGTGTGTGTGAATGCATGTGTGTAAATGCATGTGTGCGTGTGAATGCATGCGTGTGTGTGTGAATGCATGTGTGTGAATGCATGTGCATGCGTGTGTGTGAATTCATGTGTGTGTGAATGCGTGTGTGAATGCATGTGTGTGTGAATGCATGTGTGTGTGTGAATGCATGTGTGTGAATGCACGTGTGTGAATGCATGTGTGTGTGAATGCATGTGTGTGTGTGAATGCATGTGTGCGTGTGTGTGTCAATGCATGTGTGTGTGTGTGTCAATGCATGTGTGTGTGTGTGTCAATGCATGTGTGTGTAAATGCACCTGTGTGTGTGTGTGAATGCATGTGTGTGTGAATGCATGTGTGTGTGAATGCGTGTGTGTGAATGCGTGTGTGTGTGTGTGTGAATGCATATGTGTCTGTGTGAATGCGTGTGTGTGTGTGAATATGCGTGTGTGTGAATGCGCGCGTGAGTGTGAATGCGAGTGTGTATGTGAATGTACATGCGTGTGTGAATGCATGTGTGTGAATGCGAGTGTGTATGTGAATGCACATGCCTGTGTGAATGCGTGTGTGTGTGATTGTGTGTGTGTGTGTGAATGTGTGTGTGTGTGAATGTGTGTGTGTGTGAATGTGTGTGTGTGAATGTGTGTGTGTAAGTATGTGTGTGTGAATGCGTGTGTGTGTGTGAGTGTGTGTGTGTGTGTGTGAAAGCGTATGTGTGTGTGTGAATGCGTATGTGTGTGTGAATGCGCGCGCGTGTGTGTGAATGCGTATGTGTGTATGAATGTGCGTGTGTGTGTGAATGCATGTGTGTGAATGCAAGCGTGTGTGTTTGAATGCACATCTGTGTATGTGTGTGAATGCACATGTGTGTATGTGTGTGTGTGAATGTGTGTGTGTGTATGCGTGTGTGAATGCATGTGTGTTTGCATGTATGTGTGTATGAATGTGTGTGCGTGCATGAATACTTGTGTGAATGTGTGTGGTGTATGAATACGCGTGTGAATGCATGTGGTGTATGAATACGCGTGTGAATGTGTGTGTGAATGTGTGTAAATGTATGAATGTGTGTGCGTGTGTGAATGTGTGTGCATGTATGAATGTGTGTGTGAATGTGTGTGAGTGTGTGTGCGTGTGTGAGTGTGTGTGCATGTATGAATGTGTGTGCGTGTATGAAAATGTGAATGAGTGTGCGTGTATGAGTGTGTGCGTGTATGAGTGTGTGTGCGTGTATGAATGTGTGTGTGTGAGTATGTTTGTGTGTGAGTATGTGTGTGTGTGAGTGTGTGTGTGAGTGCGTGTGTGTGATTGTGTGTGTGTGTTTGAATGTGTGTGTATGTGAATGTGTGTGTGTGATTGTGAATGTGTGTGTGTAAGTATGTGTGTATGTGTGTGTGTGAATATGTGTGCATGAGTGCGTGTATGAATATGTGTGTGTATGTGTGTGTGTGAATGTGGGTGTGTGAGTATGTGAGTGTGTGAGTATGTGAGTGTGTGTGTATGTGTGTGAGTATGTGAGTGTGTGTGAGTATGTGTGTGTGAGTGTGTGTGTGTATGTGTGTGTGAGTGTGTGTGTGTGAATATGTGTGTGTGGGTATGTGTATGCATGAGTGTGTGTGTGTATGTGTGTGCGTGAGTGCGTGTATGTGTATGTGTGTGCATGAGTGCTTGTATGAATATGTGTGTGTGTGTGAATGTGTGTGTGAGTGTGAATGTGTGTGTGAGTGTGAATGTGTGTCAATGCGTGTGTGTGTGTGTGAATGTGAGTGTGAATGTGAATGCGCATGCGTGTGTGTGTGAATGCGTGTGTGTGAATGCGTGTGTGTGAATGCGTGTGTGTGTATGCATGTGTGTGTGTATGCATGTGTGTGTGTATGCATGTGTGTGTGTGTGAGATTGTGTGTATGTGTGTTTGTGTGTGTGTGTTTGTGTATGTGATTGTGTGCGTGTGTGATTGTGTGCGTGTGTGTTTGTGTGTGTGTGTTTGTGTGTGTGATTGTGTGCGTGTGTGATTGTGTGTGTGTGCGTGTGTGATTGTGTGCGTGTGTGATGGTGTGCGTGTGATTGTGTGCGTGTGTGATTGTGTGTGTGTGAATGTGTGCGATTGTGTGTGTGTGAGTGTGAATGTGTGTGTGTGTGAATTTGTGTGTGTGAATGTGTGT